>NC_092149.1:62793709-63117876 GCF_045791955.1 Oncorhynchus clarkii lewisi | reverse complement strand
CTGCAAAATGTCTTGATAAACTTGGGAATTAATTTTTCTGCCGATGATAGCAATCTGTCCAGGCCCTGAGGCAGCAAAGCAGCTCCAAAGCATGATGCTCCCTTCACCATTCTTTATTGTTGGGATGAGGTTTTGGTGTTGGTGTGCTGTGCCTTTTTTTCTCCACACATAGCGTGTGTGTTCCTTCCAAACAACTCAACTTTAGTTTAATCTGTCCACACAATATTTTGCCAGTAGCGCAGTGGAACATCCAGATGCTCGTTTACGAACCTCAGACATGCAGCAATGTTTTTTTGGACAGCAGTGGCTTCTTCCGAGGTGTCCTCCCATGAACACCATTCTTGTTTAGTATTTTACATATAGTAGACTCGTCAACTGAGATGTTAGCATTTTCCAGAGATTTCTTTAATTCTTTAACTGACACTCTAAGATTCTTCTTAGCCTCATTGAGCATTCTGCGCTGTGCTCTTGCAGTCATCTTTGCAGGACGGCCACTCCTAGGGAGAGTAGCAACAGTGCTGAAATTTCTCCATTTATAGACAATTTGTCTTACCGTGGACTGATGAATATCAAGGCTTTTAGAGATACATTTTTCTAACCCTTTCCAGCTTTATGCAAGTCAACAATTCTTAATCTTAAGTCTTCTGAGATCTCTTTTGTTAGAGGCATGGTTCACATCAGACAATGCTTCTTGTGAATAGCAAACTCACATTTTGTGAGTGTTTTGTTATAGGGCAGGGCAGCTCTAACCAACATCTCCAATCTCGTCTCAATGATTGTACTCCAGGTTAGCTGACTCCTGACTCCAATTAGCTTTTGGAGAAGTCATTAGCCTAGGGGTTCACATACTTTTTCCAATCTACACTATGAATGTTTAAATTATGTATTCAATATAGACAAGAAAAATACATGAATTTATGTGTTATTAGTTTAAGCAGACTGGGTTTGTCTGTTGTTGTGACTTAGATGAAGATCAGATATGACCAATTTATGCAGAAATCCAGATCATTCCAAAGGGTTCACATACTTTTTCTTGCCACTGTATATGGTGGTAGATTAAATATAGTCTTTGGAATTTATTCAGTTAAGCTGACACTGCGGAAAGCCATTTTATGTAAACATCACATTGTGTCAGCAGTAATAAGAAAATCTGTTTGATTTGTTTACTCAGTAAACATTCTCATCATATACATGTCAATGCTACAAATTCGATTTTATAGGCAAAGCCCACTGCAGTGCAAATCTGTTATAAAGAGAACTTAAATGACCAAGACAAGACATTCTATCCAATTCTTTCAGCATCCAGTAACCACATCCAGACCATAACAAGCCATCTGGGAGCACCTGACTGTCAATGCCTGCTCACATACCCTGGGGCCATGGGGTATTCTATCTCTAGCCTAATCCTGTGTAGAACTGAGGAGTCCACTAACAATTGCACTTAACTGATAGAATTGGATAGAATGTCTTGTCTTGGTCATTTAAGTTATCTTTATACCATATTTGTACTGCAGTGGGCTTTGCCTATAAAATCAAATTTGTTCCATTGACATGTACACTACCGGTCAAAAGTTTTAGAACACCTACTCATTCAAGGGTTTTTCTTAATTTTGAAGAATCTCAAATATAAAATATATTTTGATTTGTTTAACACTTTTTTGGTTACTACATTATTCCATATGTGTTATTTCATAGTTTTGATGTCTTCACTATTATTCTACAATGTAGAAAACAGTCAAATAATGAAAAACCCTGAATGACTAGGTGTTCTAAGACTTTTGACCAGTAGTGTACTCCCTGTTCAACCACGAGTGCGTGGCCAAACACGACTCCAACACCATCATTACGTTTGCTGATGACACAACAGTGTTGGCCTGATCACCGACAACGATGAGACAGACTATAGGGAGGAGGTCAGAGAACTGGCAGTGTGGTGCCAAGACAACAACCTCTCTCTCAATGTGAGCAAGACAAAGGAGCTGATCATGGACTATAGGAAAATAACATTGACCGGGCTGTAGTGGAGCAGGTCGAGAGTTTCAAGTTCCTTGGTGTCCACATCACCAACGAACTATCATGGTCCAGACACACCGAGACAGCCTTGACCGTAATGCGCTACAGAGGGTAGTGTGTACAGCCCAGTATCTCACTGGGGCCAAGCGTCTTGCCATCCAGGACCTATATAATAGGCGGTGTCAGAGGAAAGCCCGTAAAATTGTCAGAGACTCCATTCACCCAAGTCATAGACCGTTTTCTTTGCAACCGTACGGCAAGTGATACCGGAGCTCCAAGTCTAGGACCAAAAGGCTCCTCAACAGCTTCTACCCCCAAGCCATAAGACTGCTGAATAATTAATCAAATGGACACCGGACGATATACATTGACACCCCACCCTCCCTCCATTTGTTTTGTACACTGCTGCTACTCAATGTTTATTATCTATGCATAGTCACTTCACCACTACCTACACACAAATTACCTCAACTAACGTGTACCCCTAGCACACTGACTCGGTACCGGTACCTCCTGTATGTAGCCTCGTTATTGTTATTTTATTGTGTTACTTTTTATATATTTTTTTACTTTAGTTTATTTGGTAAATATTTTTATAACTCTTCTTGAACTGCAATATTGGTTTAAGGGATTGTAAGTAAGCATTTCACGGTAAGCTCTACACTTTTTGTATTTGGCGCATGTGACAAATAAAGTTTGATTTGATGAGAATGTTTACTGAGTAAACCAATTAAACTGAGATCACCTGATGCAGAGGCCTTGACTTGCTATGTCATTTTGAAACAGGATAGGGTTGGGTGGTTCTCCTAGAAAGCCATAACAGCCAGCACATTTTACAGAAATGCTTTCCATCCATCCGGACAAATATGTAAACCAGCTATGAAAACAGAAGTGGGTCCAGCCTAAGAGCCTCAGAGGGTCAAGAGTAAAACACATCCGTTTCCTTGGAAAGTCTCCTTGCAGATCATGTAACGCAACCATACAGTAAGGTGACACTGATAATCTCTAGGAGACCCTTTCGGTCATAAACAAAACAGATTTTTATGGGCTACTGTTACCACAGAAAACAAAAAAGAAAACAACAAGTAGAAATATATTTCAGAAACATACTGTAAATGTATAGAGAGAGATATATGGCTATACACTGATTGTACAAAACATAATTGTATCAGTGTAGTCATAGATATTTGCTGTTATGACTTATCTCACTATATTCAATATTTTACATTACAATATACACTGAGCGTACAAAACATTAGAAACACTTGCTCTTTCCATAATGAATCCAGGTGAAACTATGATCCCTTATTGATGTCATCTGTTAAATCCACTTCAATCAGTGTAGATGAAGGGTAGGAGACAGGCTAAAGAAGGATTATTATGCCTTGAGACAATTGAGACATGGATAGTGTATGTGTGCCATTCAGAGGGTGAATGGTCAAGACAAAATATTTAAGTGCCTTTGAATGGGGTATGGTAGCACAAGTATGAGTGTGTCAAGAACAGCAAAGCTACTGAGTTTTTTATGCTGAAAAGTTTCCAGTGTGTATCAAGAATGGTCCACAACCCAAAGGACATTCAGCCAACTTGACACAATTGTGGGAGTTGGAGTCAACATGAGCCAGCATTCCTTTGGAACGCTTTTGACAGCTTGTAGAGCCATGGCCCAACGAATTGAGGCTGTTCTGAGGGCAAAAGGGGGGTGCAACTCCATATTAGGAAGGTGTTCCTTATGTTTTGTACACTCAGTGTATTTAATGCTATATATATCTGCATGTAGACTACTGATTTACTGATTTATATTCATCAACAGGAGTACCTCCCATCCTACTGGATGATAGTCCAGCATAGAAGCATGATGCTCAGATAGATAACATCTCATCTAATTAGCCCCTGAAGGAAACCTTACTAATGTCATTAGATTACATTAGGGAAGCATTGCATCCAACCTGTGTATTTAACCAAACAACCATAGCCATGGTAAAAGGGGTCATACATTTCAAACAACCTTGAGCTGTTTGTATGTGGTGATGGTTATCTACTGTGGCAGACACCACAGGAGATCAAGGGTACTGTGATAAAATAAAGGCAGGTTAGTATGGACTATAGCTACCTCCTCTCCTCAACTCTCATCATGTCATTGTGTCTGCTCAGCATTGTACTGCTAGTCCCTGGCCTCTGCTCAATGTTAAATGGCAGGGACTGATTTAGGAAAAAGTACCTAATGGCATAAAAAATAGGTTTAAAAAAAAGTATCATACCTTTCTTTCCCAAGACGAATACCAACAAGAAAATACTTGGTATTCTTCTGAGTAAAACTATTAGCCTACAGTAATTTCAAATCAAAACGTAAACCCCAAATTACTTTACCTATCTGGTATTGTGCACAGGCATGCTTACGGTCTATTAAATCCAAAATGGCATTTTATCTTTACTTCTTTATGGATAAGTTCCTCCATCTCTCCCATGAATAATTAATTCTACAGAAGTATTCTCAGGGGATACCAGACCAGTTCACAGTTTTTTTAATGAAACTAACTGGATTTCACTCAAGCTATTCTAATAGCCATATATGTCTGATATCCTCAGTGAGGCAGGTATAAGACTATTTGATGTGCAGACCTGAACTACATGAAAGCACGCAATAGTATGGTGAAATAGATTAAATCTCAGCAACAACATTTTAGATGGTGCGTGTGTGTGCGTGTGTGTGTGTGTGTGTGTGTGTGTGTGTGTGTGTGTGTGCGTGTGTGTGTGTGTGTGTGTGTGTGTGTGTGTGTGTGTGTGTGTGTGTGTGTGTGTGTGTGTGTGTGTGTGTGTGTGTGTGTGTGAGTCTGCGTGTGTGTGTGTGTGTGTGTGTGTGTGTGTGTGTGTGTGTGTGTGTGTGTGTGTGTGTGTGTGTGTGTGTGTGTGTGTGTGTGTGTGTGTGTGTGAGTCTGCGTGTACGTCGTTTTTTTTTATTGAATTGGAAAGAAATCCGTGCTGAAGTTTAGTCGCACTTGAAACACTTTGCAAAGCCTATAACACCGATTCCTTCACGTTGAGATGTCTGAGTCGTAGCAGCGGCGCAATGCTGACAACCTCAAACTCTGCATTACATTTTTTTTTTATCTGAGCAGTAGGGCGTCCAAGGGGAGTTGGCACTTTAAATTAATCTTTTCATTTCAAAGACTAAAGTAAACATTGTTTCGTTCACCTGCTGTGATTACCTGCCATAGGCTTTATTCTACTTCCATCGTTTCCACGCTCTGTTGGGGGTATTGATGACGTTTTCTATATTTATGTTGCCTGCCCCTCAACAGATCAACTAGACTATCTATAGCAACAAAGTAAAACAAAAGATGAGCTGAAAAGTAGAACATTTATATTGGAGAGCATTACAAACACCTAATTGATCAGTTGACAGATGGAGGATGGGCATATCCCAATTTCATTCTTCAATTCACTCACTTTCTTCATTCATTTCCCAGTTTATGTCATTGTTGCGCACAACACATTTGAACAACCCATCTAAACGCAACATCCATGTATAGGCTACTTTATGTCAATAAACTTTACTACAAGTCAAGGCTCCTGCCAAAATCACCAGTTTTTGGACGAGAATTTTGGAAAGGTAACACATAATTATTTTGCACCGTGTTGGTGTCACTGCATGGCATGTCGCGGGCTGCATTCTACAACAACCTAGGCTACAGGCTACCGTACAGCATAGGTCTCCATGGACAATATTCCACGAACTATGATTTAGAGTAGGCTACTTATGATGCTCAACTTCCGCATTTAGTTATAGCCTATTACATCATCATTCTGAATAGAAATAGACCATACACAAATGTCAACCCATCATTTTGACTAAATTATTCCGATGGCATGGGGATGAATGGCATTCGCATTTGCACCACCTTCGCCAGAATCATGGTGGGCAATTTTGAGAATATTTCATCTACGATGCTGACTAGTAAAACTAACATTATGTTGCAACATAATGTTAGTAAACTGAATTATTCCGTTATCCCGGCCATGCACCGGTATGGTAAAGAGGGAACCAGCGAAGTTTGATCGGACTGTGCATCTCCCATACCCACCAGCTGCTACCCTGCTTCTCTTACCTTGTTCTGCATCCACGTCTGTCAGGGTCTTCACGCACGAAAATAATCCCGATATGGTGAAAAAGGCGATTAGAAATGTGGACATCGTTGCGGAGTGAGGGCTGAAGAGCCACAGCACTTCTCTCACGCGAGTCCAGGAGAGCCCCCCTAATCGAGCGCCGTTCTTCAGGGATGCCAAGAGGAATCTGTTTGCGGAACGGACCAGCAACACTCCCTCACTCCGTACATTCACATTGATCAGTAGGTCTCTGCTAGGTGTTCAGCTAAACGGACGTACGACAGACAGTAAGAGATGGAGAGAGCGACGAGAGAGGGGAGGAAAAGAATGGAAGGCGGGGTGGGAGGATACAGAATTTGCGCGTCTTGGCTTTTTAAAACGCATAGAAGTGTGTCTAATATTACTTAGCATCGAACCATTGTGTCACAAGATGGAAATCCGTCAATGGCTCATGGTTAGTGTTAGTGTTTGCACCACCATGTGTCTATAGTTTTGGATGCGTTTTGATCACCCATTCCCCATAAAACAATATTATTGATTGGCTATTTTATAAATTGTATATGATCATTAGCCCGGGTACCATCATTATCAGTTTAAGGAAGTTTCGGGTAGATGCGATCCACCCAAGCCTTATGGTCTACATGGTTTTCAATGAGCAAAATGTTATTTTCCCATAAATTGAAGAGGTCATTTGATACATGCAAACATGACTAAATGATTACTTATTAGTTGCATATTACACGTGGATAAATGTTTGACTTGTAGAATTAAGGTAGCATTAGGCAGAGATGGAGTCATGGGAATAAAGTAGCCTACATATCTCCTGGGTTTGACATTGATAAAACATTCCAGGGCTTTAGATTTCACCTGGATTACCTTTTGGATCTTCCCCATCTCTCCTGTGGGGTTGGTCTCCTCTCCTCCATACCTCTCAGGGATTCCGTAAAAGGTCATCTTGCCCACCACCAGTAGGCCCACATATCCATGGGCTCAGGGTTTCATGGTCTCAAACCATATGCTTGGGTGGTTCTACCATAATTTTCCAGAATGGGTAAATAATACATATGTAGTATTTTACACTTAAATGACATTGTTAAATGTAATACAATTTTGGAAATTACTAGTGGGTTACTAGAGATAACTCCAACAGTGCGTTGTTTGCCCTACCACTCAACCTGTTGTGGGGTTGGACTCTTCTCCGTATACAGTACCCCTCTGATACAGTACCCCTCTGATACAGTAGCCCTCTGATGCTGTAGAATGGTCATCTCCACCACCCAAACAGTAGATCCACATATCCATGCGCTCATATGATGAATATACTTAAATGTAATACAATTGTAAAAATTACTAGTGGGTATAGTGTTAACTCTAATGGTGCAGTGTAGGCCCTATACCAGTCTTTAACTAACAGAATATAAAGCAAACATACATCATTTTCAACTGTAGAATGGTTTAGACCTCATCTGACATGTTTTCTGAGTTTTCTAGAAGACAGACAGGTGTCTGAGACAAATCTGTAACACAAGGAGGTAGCCACTGTTAACTGGAGGTGCTCATTATCTATTGAAGTCGGCCCGCACACTGCACTAAACAGCCCAAGGCTAGCCCAATGGACATGTTTCTCTGTTCTGCTACATCCCTTCCAAAGCACTGACTTGCAGCTTTGAAGCTTAAACCATGATCCTTCACATTCAGTATTCACTAGGGGAAAGAGAGCTGAGAGCAGAGAGCTCTACAGCTCTTTCAACCACAACAATACAGTGTTTTTTATAGGTTGGATATTATGAAGTGAAGCCGGACCTCATGTCTTACATCAGTAAACCAAATAACTTGAAAGCATGTTTCCTAAATGTAAATTCAACAATAGTGTCTGTAAACCAATTGACTGTTTGAATAGATGCTTGACATTTTTATTAACGTTATAACACATTTAATATCACAGTTATTATTTATAATTCAAACATTATTGACAATTCATTTCACAAATTGCTGATTGAATATGCATCATTCAGCATGTATCATACATCACATATAATTACATTTTTGTGCATTTCATTAGTTTCCCTACATATACATGTTCTAAAGACATATTATAATTCAATTACTTTTTTCCTGCATTGACACTGGTGACCACTATTGAGAGACCCTCATTATTTCAGAAAACACCTCATGTGTATTAATCTATTCCCTGCTAGAAAAAAACATATCTGCAACCAACTGTCTGCCTGTCATGTCAGCCTCACCTACTAATTAGCAACACTAACACCTATAGAATCATGTCAGCTTCAACATAAAGCACTTACACTAATAATGATGACAGCCATGTACTGGGAGGGCTTGCACCTGTCAATAAGTGTAATGCTCACTCTGGACCTGGCTGCCTAGCTACAGAGCACATCTGTCAGAGAGCATCTCGCCACCCAATGGCACCGTGGTGTGTCGTGAGCATCATGGCTTTTCGAACTAGGCTTCTAGAAGGGCACACTTATCTTCCTCTCTTGCATCACGTCACTCACGTGTCCTCCACCGACACAAACAGGGAGCTGCTCTCCTGTCTGCCATGCACTCAAACATGCAAACAACATGACCCAAGGTCATACATGATGGAGTCATGGGGTTCGTATGGAGATGAGTAATGTGTGGTTTCCAGTACCATGACCTTTGAGCCACCTTCTGTAAGTGACTTGAGGGATGCAGTCTGCAGTATACATTATTGCCATTCCATGACTAGCTACCTTCTCAGGTGTATTGTGCATAACCTCTGACATCTTACACTTACTCAGTATAGTAAATATTTAAGATCATAAGGTAACTTCAAAATGATTAGCAAGTTACCTTTGGCCCATCCGTTCCTGGCTATCTCCTGTTATTGTCAGACTCCTCTTCAGCTCAATACTGCTCTAATATGTATGTCCAGCCGCTTCATGTAAAATGCTGCTCAATGGCTGAACATAGTGTCTTTCAGAAGAACTGTGGATAAGAAAAGAGCATTTGAGTTTGCAGAACAAAAATGAACAGAAAAACTTTAAATTGCCAACTGTTTATATTGACACACATTTGATGGAAGAGCAGAGCTTTAGTGTAAGTGGATGGGCTATTAGGGGTACACCGAGGCCAGTGTTGTTGTGTTGTGCACAGCAGTCCTGCTGAAAATGGCAAAATGCCAATGAAGCATCACACAGACAGACAGAGAGAGAGAGAGAGAGAGAGAGAGAGAGAGAGAGAGAGAGAGAGAGAGAGAGAGAGAAAGAGAGCGAGAGAGAGAGAAAAAGTGAAAGGAGAGAGAGGGAAAGACAGCACTTACATGACATCAACCACTTAGATGACAGCAATTTGGTGGATGAATCACCTCACTCATGTGTCAGATTGAAATGAATTGGGCTTTTCACTAGATGTGGACAATACACAGCAACACAGCAGGGCCTTGGGGGGCATAGCAAAATGTTGAGAACAAAATGAACGTCTCCATTGCTTCTTCAGTCATGTTATGAAATGCTTGTGTGTGTTTGTGTGTGTGTCTGCAAACGATGGGGATAAACCACTATCAAAATGATTTAAGGGTCTACACCCAGAGTCAGTCTGTCATAAATAAAACTCTGACATGTTTTCATGTTCTCTCCACTGTAGAAACACTGCTAAGGTGTCTTTGAATTTACAGTTTGGAAAACCATCCACAGCACCTCCATTTTTATTCAATCAACATATTCAACAAACAACACACAGACATCGACTTATTGTGCCAATTAATTTATTTGACATTTTCATAAATATTGTCACCAAGGAATAACATATAATTGCATTTGATTACAAAAATATAATTTGCACAATTTAGTAAAACTGTGATATCTCTGAGCCTGGTGCAGTTGTTTTAATACACAGAGCAATCTCAAGGTAATTACTTTGGTTATAACGGAAACAAGATGTGACAACCTCTCAATTTATTCAAGGAATAAACAATAATATGTTTTTGGCAGGCAGAGCATAGTGACATCAAACTACTGGAGCGCCACAGTACAACCAAACACTGTTTCTCTATTCTGAGTTAAGCCTACACCTTTGAATTTCCAATCAATACAGTAATGCCATGGAACATGCACTCGATAGAAGATGCACACCAAACGCATGCACAAACACACACACACACACACACACACACACACACACACACACACACACACACACACACACACACACACACACACACACACACCATGCACACACAAGCACGCTTCTTGCATGGTTGAAAATGCTCTGTGATATGTTTAACTTACTACTGCCATCTAGAGAACAAGAGACTCTTGCTTATTTGCAGCTCCTTACAATTAGTTTGGAGAATAAATTATTGTGGTCACAGTAACCCTCCCCCCAAATGATTATAATTTCGTATTTATGATATTGTGAAAACATATTTCCAAAAATAGATTCAGGAATTGTATTATTCTGTGATATACTGTATGAAGTTTGGTTGACCATGAAAAGACAACGACACATACTTACTACCTACAGTATATCCACATGTCATGACAACAAAACAAATCACTGTCTCTCTGCCTGTCTGCCTGGCTCAGTTTTAGGTCCCTCTCCAATAAACCGCCTGGGTCCCAGAGGAGCAGAGAACCAGATGAGCAGAGCTCACAGATGGAGCCTCAATTACTCAGCTCACTATCGGGACCCACTCTGACCAAATAATGAACACCATCTTAGCCTGCGGGGGGTGGAGGAGAGGGGGGGTGTAGGGGGGAGTGGAAGTGAGGGAGTGGATGGTTTGCCCAGAAACACACATATAGGGATGGACGTGTGCACACACGCACACACACATGCACACACATGCACACACACAGAGGCACACACATGCACACATGGACGCACACACACTTCAGCTGTCAAAACCTGGGCTTCAGAGATCCTGCTGGTTGACTTAAGAGAAGGGAAAAGAAGCTGTGCCGGTGGCTGAGAGAAGCAGGTTGCTGGAGTGATATCCTGGTAGGCAGGTTGCTCTGTAACCTCAGGAGGCCATGGTGTGTGGCGCGCGTGTGTGTGTGTGTGTGTGTGTGTGTGTATGCATGCGTGCCTGCATGTGTGTGTGTCTGTGCGTGTGTGCATCTGTCTACTGGGTGGGGACCAGGGGAGCAGACAGAAGAGAAGCAGAAACTATACTGTAGCTGCTGGATTCCTGACTAATGTGTCTCCACTGATTGAGATTAAGAGCTATTAGATGTTTTAGCTGGAGGGGTCAGCATCAGCATTGTCAGTTAGTCAGCCAACCAACCAACTCACCTCAGTCCACAACCCTGTACAACCCCTCTAACACAATACACATAATATGACTCCCTTAATTAATAGGATATGAACTAAGGCAGGTTAAAACATGAAAATAATCAGTATCACGTTAATTTACAATGCGTAAAATACCAGGTATTTACTCAGGAAGTAAATGGTAAAAAGATAATTGCACAATAATCTCTGAACTAATTGTTTGTTTCTTTAAGAAAAATTAAGTATTAGTGCATGTTTGTTAAGAAGGAAGTAAACATGTGTCCATCAATGTATAGTATCTACTCAATGTTTGTATCGTGTTGTTGTGCCCTGACATTATTCATTTAACGTGTCCTTTGTTTATTTTCTCCAGTTAGGAGGCATCCCCTGTCTCTAACACACACACACACCGTCTCTAACTCATACTGACAGACCTCCTTCATGGAGCTCCCTTTCAGAGTCTGTGGCAGACGGCCCAGGCCTACATAACACACACATACATACACACATGCATACATAAACACACACATACATACACACACACATATACACACACATACATACATACACAAACATACATACATGGCTGGTGGCAGTATTGAGTATCTTGGATGAATAAGGTGCCCAGAGGTGCCCAGAGTAAACTGCCTCCTACTCAGTCCCAGAAGCTAAGATATGCATCTTATTATATATATTATTATTTTCTATATTTGGATAGAAAACACTCTGATGTTTCTAAAACTGTTTGGATGATGTCTATGAGTATAACAGAAGTCATATGGCAGGCAAAAACCTGAGAAAAAATCCAACCAGGAAGTGGGAAAGCTGAGGTTTGTCATTTTTTAACTCATTCCCTATTGAAGATACAGTGGGATATTGGTCATGTTGCACTTCCTAAGGTTTCCACAAGATGTCAACAGTCTTTAGAACCTTGTTTGATGCTTCTACTGTGAAGTTGGGGCGAATGAGAGGGGAATGAGTCAGGGCTCTGGCAGAGTGCCATGAGCTCGTGACGCTCGTTCACGTGAGAGCGAGCTCTGTTCCATTGCATTTCTACAGACAAAGGAATTCTCCGGTTGGAACATTATGGAAGATTTATGTTTAAAACATCCTAAAGATTGATTCTATACTTCGTTTGACATGTTCCTAAGGACTGTAACGGAACTTTTTGACTTTTTGTCTGCTCGTGCATCATAAATTTGGATTTGTGAACTGAACGCGCTAACAAAAGGAGGTATTTGGACATAAAGATTAACTTTATCGAACAAATCAAACATTTATTGTGGAACTGGGATTCCTGGCAGTGCATTCTGATGAATATCATTAAAGGTAAGGGAATATTTATAATGCTATTTCTGACTTCTGTTGACTCCAACATGGCGGATATCTGTTTGGGTTGTTTTGGTCTCTGAGCGACATACTCAGATTATAGCATGGTGTGCTTTTTCCGTAAAGTTTTTTTTAAATCTGACACAGCGGTTGAATTAAGGAGAAGTGTATCTAAAGTTCCATGTATAACACTTGTATTTTCATCAACGTTTATGATGAGTATTTCTGTAAATTGATGTGGCTCTCTGCAAAATCACTGGATGTTTTTGGAACTACTGAACATAACGCGCTAATGTATACTGAGATTTTTTTTATATAAATATGAACTTTATCGAACAAAACATACATGTAATGTACAACATGAAGTTCTATGAGTGTCATTTGATGAAGATCATCAAAGGTTAGTGATTCATTCTATCTCTATTTCAGATTTTTGTGATTCCTCTCTTTGGCTGGAAAATGGCTGTGTTTTTCTGTGACTTGGTTCTAACATGGACCTAAAATAATCGTTTGTGGTGCTTTCGCCGTAAAGTCTATTTGAAATCGGACACAGTGGTGGGATTAACCTAGCGGAACCCCTCAACATCATTCCGCTGAAAAGGCAGCGTGCGAAATTCAAAAATAAGTCCAATACAGCAAATGAAAGATAAACATCTTGTTAATTACCCATCGTGTCCGTTTTCAAAAATGCTTTACAGCTAAAGCACAACATATGATTATGTTAGATCACCGCCAAGTCCAAAAAACACACAGCCATTTTTCCAGCCATATTTCCAGCCATAGATAGGAGTCACAAAAAACAGAAATATAGATACAATTAATCACTAACCTTTGATGATTTTCATCAAATGACACTCATAGGACATCATGTTACACAATACATGTATGTTTTGTTCGATAATGTGCATATTTAAATCCAAAAATCTCAGTTTATATTGGCACCTTACATGCAGTAATGTTTTGATTCCAAAACATCCGGTGATTTTTCAGAAATTCTCATAATAAACATTGATAAAAGATACTAGTGTTGTTCACAGAATTAGAGATAGACTTCTCCTTAATGCAACCGTGGTGTCAGATTTAAAAAAAAAACAGCCAGAGGAATATCCGCCATTTTGGAATCAACAAATTTAGAAACAAAACCATAAATATTCACGTACCTTTGATGATCTTCATCAGAAGGCACTCTCAGGAATCCCAGTTTGACAATAAATTACTGATTTGTTCCATAAAGTTCCATCATTTATGTCCAAATAGCCACTTGTTGTTAGCGTGTTCAGCCCAGTAATCCATCTTCATGAGGCGCAGGCACACCATCCAGACAAAAACTTGAAAAGTTCCGTTACAGTCCTTTAGAAACATGTCAAACAGTGTAGGGAATCAATCGTTAGGATGTTTTTAACATAAAACATCAATAATGTTCCAACCGGAGAATTTCTTTGTCTGTAGAAAAGCACTGCAATGAAAAGTAACGCTGTAGGAAGCACGCGTCATGAGACCAAGGCTCTCTGCCAGATCACTGACTCAAAGAGGTCTCATGAGCCCCTCCTTTATAGTAGAATCCTCAAACTAGTTTCTAAAGACGGTTGACATCTAGTGGAAGCCCTAGGAAGTGCAACCTCATCCATATCTCAATGTGTATTCGGTAAGCCAAACTTTGAAAAACTACAAACCTCAGATGTCCCACTTCCTGGTTGGATTTTTCTCAGGTTTTCGCCTGCCATATGAGTTCTGTTATACTCACAGACATCATTCAAACAGTTTTAGAAACTTCAGAGTTTTTTCTATCCAATACTAATAATAATATGCATATATTAGCATCTGGGACAGAGTAGGAGGCAGTACACTCTGGGCAAGCTATTCATCCAAAAGTGAAAATGCTGCCCCCTATCCCAAAAAGGTTAACAAGAAGTGTTTCTTTAAAATGGTGTGAAATACTTGTATGTTTGAGGAATTTTAATTATGAGATTTCTTTTGTTTGAATTTGGCGCCCTGCACTTTCACTGGCTGTCATATCAATCCCGTTAGCGGGATCTCAGCCCAAAGAGGTTTTAAGAGCAGTTGGAGGCCACGGAAGGAGTGTTGTGTGGCATTGAAGCTCGTTTGGAGGTTAGTTAACACAGAAGGGCCAGATGTATACAGAATGGTGTCATCTGCGTAGAGGTGGATCAGGGAATACCCTGCAGCAAGAGCGACATCGTTGGTATATACAGAGAAAATATTCGTCCCGAGAATTGAACCCTGTGATACCCCCATAGAGACTGCCAGAGGTCCGGACAACAGGCCCTCCGATTTGACACACAGAACTCTGTCTGCGAAGTAGTTGTTGAACCAGGCGAGGCAGTCATTTGAGAAACCAAGGCTATTGAGTCTGCCGATAAGAATACGGTGATTGACAGAGTCTAAATCCTTGGCCAGGTCGATGAAGACGGCTGCACAGTACTGTCTTTTATCGATGGGGGTTATGATATCGTTTAGTACCTTGAGCTTGGCTGAGGTGCACCCATGACCAGCTCGGAAACCGGATTGCACAGCGGAGAAGGTACGGTGGGATTTGAAATGGTCAGTGATCTGTTTATTAACTTTGCTTTCGAAGACTTTAGAAAGGCAGGGCAGGATGGATATAGGTCTATAACAGTTTGGGTCTAGAGTGTCACCCCCTTTGAAGAGGGGGATGACCGCAGCAGCATTCCAATCTTTAGGGATCTCGGATGATACGAATGAGAGATTGAACAGACTGGTAATAGGGGTTGCAACATTGGCGGTGGATAGTTTTAGAAAGAGAGGGTCCAGATTGTCTAGCCCAGCTGATTTGTACGGGTCCAGGTTTTTCAGCTCTTTCAGAACATCTGCAATCTGGATTTGGGTAAAGGAGAAGCTGGAGAGGCTCGGGCGGGGGGTGCGGAGCTGTTGTCCGGGGTCGGGGTAGCCAGGAGGAAAGCATGGCCAGCCGTAGAGAAATGCTTATTAACATTTCCGATTATCATAGATTTATCAGTGGTGACTGTGTTAGTGACAGTGGTGACTGGGCAGCTGGGAGGAGGTGCTCTTGTTCTCCATGGACTTTACAGTGTTCCAAAACTTTTTGAAGTTAGAGCTACAGGATGCACATTTCTGTTTGAAAAGCTAGCCTTTACTTTCCTGACTGACTGCTCGTATTGGTTCCTGACTTCCCTGAACAGTTGCATATCGCGGGGACTATTCGATGCAATTGCAGTCCGCCACAGGATGTTTTTGTGCTGGTCAAGGGCAGTCAGGTCTGGAGTGAACCAAGGGCTATATCTGTTCTTAGTTTTACATTTTTTGAAAGGGGCTTGCTTATTTAAGATGGTGAGGAAATTACTTTTAAAGAACTACCAGGCATCCTTGACTGACGGGATGAGGTCAATGTTCTTCCAGGATTCCCAGGCCAGGTCGATTAGAAAGGCCTGCTCGCAGAAGTGTTTTAGGGAGCGTTTCACAGTGATGAGGGATGGCCGTTTGTTAGTAAATAAATAATCAACTCAATTGGTGTGGTATGGACTTATTTAGTGGGACTCGGGTTTGTGCAAATTCACGGATTATGCAACGTTCAGAATGAAACTGTAGAGGAAATTAATTAATTAGAGACGGTTGTGAAATCAATATTCTGATATCGAATTTGGGAAATAGAAACTCAATAAAGCCAAACTTTCCCATGGTGCCCCAGGTTACTGAGTTAATAATTATCTGATTCATTTTGTCACGTAATTATAAACAGTTAATCATTCGATGAACAGCCGTCGTCACATTAATCAATCCAACGTTCCGACATATATGTCGCCCTGTGTGAGGCATCTAAGATAAAACTAGGCCGCACTTTTGGTTTATTTCCATACCAATTGTGTAGCAAGATACATATATACCAATAATAGCTATAGGCAGGATTATTGTTGAGAGGGGCATGTGTGTGGTTTTCTTTTCACCCAGATACTGGTAGGAAGAGAACCACCCCTGTGATGTACATCTGACAAAATCAATGTGTGGGGATTTACTGAATGCTACGAGCTATAGCATATGTACCAGCAGATACAGGCATTCTGAGAATAATACTAGTTGGGCCCAACGTAGTGTTATTTCTGTCTATTGCTTTCAGGAGCGATTAGACTCGGTTATAAGGTTTTTCTAGAGCAGAGGACATATGAGCCGGCCATTACGTACATTTTTGGAGAGATATATTCGTTTGACTGAAGCGAAGTCATTATCTCTCTTGTGTATCTCTCGCGTTTTGATAACGTGAAGAGCGTAAGGGTTGAATGTAAGACGTCACTTAGTAAACCTGTTCCTTTATTGGAGGGAACTTTCCTTGTGCTTGAAAGTGGAAATCCCACACAAGTGAAGCTAAGCATTACACCAGATGCTAAGCTAACAAAGGGATGCTAAGCTAACAAAGGGGAGCATCCATTTTTGTTTTCGCCTTTGGTCAAAGTGAAATCTCGCACCGGGTGGAAATCCCGTGTGATTTCAGCTTGTGCTATCACTTCTGGTGGAGAATTGGCAGTAATTGTTTTAAAATAATTCAGGTTACACTGTATGGTGTCCAACAAATCTCAACTGATTGGATACCATTGTCTCGTTCAATTAAATACATAAGTTAAATTGCCATACCACCTTTTCAGGTCTTTATTGGGATACACAAACTGATGTGTTCCAACAAATGAGACATTGTTAAACCTTTCCACATTAACTTAAAGCAACACTTTCAGGTTCATTAAAGTTGAATTCACAAATAGCCTAGACAGGTATGATTTATCAATAATATTGATTAATCAATTAAAATAGCTTTTACCAGCTCATTGGTGTCAACACTGAAGAGGCGACTCTGGGATGCTGGCCTTCTAGGCAGAGTTCCTCTGTCCAGTGTCTGTGTTCTTTTGCCCATCTTAATCTTTTCTTTTTATTGGTCAGTCTGAGATTTGGCTTTTCTTTGCAACTCTGCCTAGAAGGCCTGCATCCCGGAGTCGCCTCTTCACTGTTGACATTGAGACTGGTGTTTTGCGGGTACTATTTAATGAAGCTGCCAGTTGAGGACTTGTGAGGCGTCTGTTTCTCAAACTAGACACCGGGGTCTCCCACTCCTCTTTCTATTCTGGTTAGAGCCAGTTTGCGCTGTTCTGTGAAGGGAGTAGTACGAGACAGCATTGTACGAGATCTTAAGTTTCTTGGCAATTTTCTCGCATGGAATAGCCTGCATTTCTCAGCACAATAATAGACTGACGGATTTCAGAAGAAAGTCTTTGTTTCTGCCAATTTGAGCCTGTAATCGAACCCACAAATGCTGATTCTCTAGATACTCAACTAGTCTAAAGAAGGCTCGTTTTATTGCTTCTTTAAACAGAACAAGTTTTCAGCTGTGCAAACATAATTGCAAAATGGTTTTCAATTGATAAATTAGCCTATTAAAATGATAAACTTGGATTAGCTAACACAACGTGCCATTGGAACACAGGAGTGATGGTTGCTGATAATGGGCCTCTGTATGCCTATACTAGATATTCCATAAAAAATCAGCCATTTCCAGCTACAATAGTCATTTACAACATTTACAATATGTACACTGTATTTCTGATCAATTTGATGTTATTTTAATGGACAAAACACACTTTTCTTTCAAAAACAAAGACATTTCTAAGTGACCCCAAAATGTTGAACGGTAGTGTACATACATACATACTGTACATACACATAGGGCTCTTCACCAGGCTCTTCTTGAGGCTAGCTGTCTGGTTGAGAACTAAATAGGTAATTATCTGACTTGTGTGAGCCGGAGACAGTCAGGGATGCCCACGTGACCAGCCTTAAACTAAACTCTCCTCTCGGCACAGGAATATTAATTGCCTTACCACGTTAACAGACGTTTTGAGAGTGTAACATTTGTCCTCATTTTACATTCAACAAGCCGCAATTCTTTCTAGCAAGGTTAATATTGGATAGATACTTCCTGCAGTTGTCGTAGAGAACATGGTCACTAATGCCTGAATGAAAATGCACATTCACCGTCTGTGTCTCTTTGGAAAGAGATTATGTGTTTGAAGCACTTGGAATTTTGCCAATATGAGAGAGAGTGAGAGAGAGAAAGAGAGCGAGCTAGAGAGAGAGAGAGGGAGAGAGAAAAAGAGAGGGAGAAAGAGAGAGGAAGGAAGAGAGAGAGAATGAGATGCAGGAAGAGAGAGTGTGAGAGATAGAGAGAGAGAAAAAGAGAGAGATTGAGAGATAAGACAGGGTTAGGAAAAGAGTCACATCATTTCAGTGGAGATAATTCATCACACGGCTGGTTTTATCATGCATGGTGTGAAAGGTCAGAAATTGTTTTCCGTAATCACTGAGGGAAATCAAATGCAAACGTTAGATACAGTTCTGGCCATTTCTACTTCCCCAAAGCATAAGTTACAGATATTCAAACAGAAGAACCACACAGTATCAAATAATATACATTTTGTTTTGCTGTCTGCAAGCAGTGGATGTTAAACTGTTTTGGTCCGGATGTCTCTGTATTAATATGCAATGAGGGTTTACATTGATGACTGCCTGTAGCTAGCGATCAATTCTGCAATCAACTCTACCTAAACTCAATTGTAGGATATTGGAGGTGGCAGTGTGTGCAAACATACAGTTAGTTTTTTTGTGTGGGAGTGTGTGCTTACGTACTTGAGCATTAATGCGCACTGCATGCATGTGTGTGATCAAACCAATGATAGCTGGATAACAAGGTGAAAACAAGGTGAAAAGAAGGGTAAGGAATAAATTAATAAAGAGCATTTCCTTATTTTCCTCATTGCAGGTCCTCTTAGAGACTAATAGCTCCACTTCATCCAGGTGCTTTCACTTGGTCTGTGAAAATATATCTTTTGAATTCACAGAACACAGTTTTGAGTATGATAGGCTGAGAAAATACCAAAAAAAGCATTACCCCACACTGGCGATACCACAATACTAGCATGAAGAGTCAAGTACCACAGCATGTAGTGTGAGTAAGGGAGAGTCAATGTTAGTATAGGGGATGGCCACTGATTCTGCTTCTCAAATTGAGCTTGTCCATCAACTACTGTACTTTAACACTGGTCCAGCCTTCCCAGCCTGCTCAGTGTTCATCTCCCTTTCCCTTCTATCCACAGTTTATGCAGTAGCGGTGAGAGGGTAAAATCACAGGGAAAACCAGTCCAGAACGAAAAGCCATATTACAACCTATGTGTTGAGATAATTGCATTGTTTGCTATATAACCAGTTAGTTCATATGCCTTGACACAGTGATATATAAGCCTAAAGGCAGAGACAATAAGAAGAGACAGTGGCAGAATAAATTAAACCACACATTTGTTACATCACAAAACCAGAGAGCAACATCTGTCCGGTGAATTCCACAAAACATATTGCATGTAACAAACAGTTACGTGACCTACAGCATGGTCAAGTAAGGTAATGTTTCTTACATTTTCAGACTACTAAACAACTATTGACTTAGAATCACAGAGAGTTACTGCAAGTTGCAAAGAAACCCGGAGGTGCGTCCAATATTCCACCATTTCAACTTTAGCATTTCAACATCATCTAATCAGCTATGCTTAGTCTAATACAGTGACAACTAAAAGATACCAAAAATGATTTAGTCCAATCAACATAAACTATGATGTGGATGTCCATGGTACTGATTTCTGTGTGTGCGTGCAAGTAGAAAAAAGATGTTGACTCACCCTACTTGTAGAGAAACGTCATACAGTACACGATTTTAGTTTTCGTTGTCCTAGGCTACCTGGCTAAAATACCTGCTCGCTAGCCTAAATGGCTTTCATGAGCAACTATACACCAGGCCAGCTGGTTAACGTTAGCATACTACATCTAGCTACATGTTGAACTTCAAACCTTTCAGGCCAGGGGTACAATATATGAATTTATAGTTGGATCAGAATTGCCGTTATTATCATTGGCCAGTATAGAGAATTAAGTAAAACCACAAGTCCAAATCCCTATCTCCATCCATGGCTAATTTAGGAAATGGACGATTTTAGCTAGCTAGCTAGCAACCGGAGGACAACAACACAACAATTCCGTCAATAACAACATTTGTCTTCTGAACTGGCTTCCCTTGACACTTTTTTTGGTGCGCCAGGACCCTCCACAGCTGAGATTACTAAGTTTAGCTCAATGCTGATTGGCTATTATTTATTTTTTTAATTATCAAGGGAGACCAAATGCTCACTGGCTTCCCATGCATTCAATGCTATGGGTGTCAAATATGTCATACTCTTTCTGACCAGACAGCATCAGATAGATACGCTACACTTACTGAGACAGAGAGGCGCTGTTTCGTTCACTCAGATGCTTTCTCCGGTGAGATACATTCAACCTCATGCAAATTGAAGGAAATGTATGAAACACAGAGATGAAAAATATATTTATTTATTAATGTCTTTGTCAATTTGTTCGGGAAGCATGGCTTCCTTCCCTTGGCATCCATGAATACACACTATTAAGTTTATGTTCTAAACATGAATAGGACAGATGTTAATGGAACCGGAAACTTTGTGGTCATGGCGTGCCAACCCTCTCATCTCGATGACCTGTTATGACGGATCGAGTGAAATTACAGAGTGGACTGTTTTTCTTCTCCTCTATCCCAGTCTCACTGTAAGCAGCAATTACTCTCCTAACTACAGTTTGCAATGTTGTTGTATCCACAACAGTATTTGATGAATAATGTATCCCGGTATATGTGCAATTTCACAGCCCAATCAGACATCAATGTTGCAGGAGGAGTGGGTTGGTGTGTTACAGTATGTGTTATTCAAACACACTCCAGAATCCCTCATATAGCATAACTGTAGGTAAGAATGATGACCTGCAAGAAGATAACTTTTACACAAAGATATTGCTCCCTTATCTGTTTCTGTTATCAGCTAGTAAATCCAGAGTCCATAAACGTGATACTCTCCCTCCATCAGACTCTCCAGGTAGGTAAACACACACACGTACGCACGCACCCACAGTACACACACACACACACACACACACACACACACACACACACACACACACACACACACACACACACACACACACACACACACACACACACACACACACACACACACACAGAGTTTAATTTCCCCACCTCTTCTTTCTGTCTCTGTGTGATCTAGAGACACTGACTGACTGGTAACAAATGATCCTCCTCCAGGCAGCTCAGCTCACTGCAGCAGCCACACAGCTGAAAAAGCCTGCAGACTCTTAGTGGCAGAATGGCTACTATTCAAATAGATGACTGTTCTTTAATAGTGAAGGGAGGCAACTTTAAGATAGATATCCTCTGTCATTTTCCACTCAGTCATATTGTTCCCGCTTCCAGATTTCAGTAGAAAGGGCAGGTTTCATTGTAAATGTAAGTCTGCTAACTTAGCACGTATGCTGCTGTTGTCCAAGATGCCAGTGAGCTATAACCATCTATCCAAAGGCTCACTGTGAATCACTCCTTAGGTGTTGTTTTATCCTATGTCGTACTATTATTATCACTGTAAAATGGCACCTATTGTTGTCATACTTCTGGACACACAGTCCATCATGAAAGAGGGATGGGATCTTTTCTTAATGTTCAGAGGGATCTGCAATTCAGGTGTTGGGAGTCAGAGGTACACATGCATAGAGTGTCCCCACAATGAGCGAAATGCCAGAGAAGGGGGTCCCTGATGATTAAGAGCCGCATCTTTCCCCAGTAGGCTCTTTCTTGATAGTTTGTAATGCTGCTGCTGCCAATATTACAATCCTTTCCTCAGCAGAAAGAGAGAGAGGGAGAGACAGAGAGAAAGAGAGAGAGAGAGATCAGTGTGGGTCTGGGCTTATTTATTATGTCTAACTGTGGAGTAGAGTAGGGGGGGCTGCTGAGGTACTGAGAGGCCGATTCTGCTTCATAGCCCTGTATTCTGTTGTGCACATACACTTAGGATTCATGAGACTGCATCATATTTGTTCCCAAAGACAGGTCCTCTACTGTCTACATCTCAAAGGACACTGCTGTAATCGAAGTTCACCCCCCTATGATTTAAACACCCCTTCTGTTTCCCTCTTGGCAATATATTCAGCTTCCCACCCCTATGATGTATGATATAGAGTGAGACATACTGTGTGGTTTGCAGCGGAATATGAAAAAATTCAAGAGGTTCAAACATTTCCGAGCTCTCCGGTGAACCACCTGTGCATTGTTTCATAATTAATTAGCTAATAAAAGGTTTGAAAAAAGAAAGAGAACCAGAGGCTTCCTCTGAATCCACCAACGTAATTAGCACCTTTCTTTCCAACCCAACAACATCACAGGTTTCTCACAGTAATTGCTTCTCTTCAGAGTCGCACCCACAGGATTTCCTATGGCCTCCTAAACCATATGTTTGCCTGCCTCTACTGTATGTATGTGAAGATTCCGGTAGGTAGGAGTGTGAGCTATAACAAACATGTTATGAAAGAATGGGAGGAAAAGTTAGATGTGATTTGAAATTTACTCAAATATCAGTTGGATTTTCTTTTGGGGGAAAAGAGGTGTTCATGGTGTATTTCCAGGCGGTTGTCCTTGAATGTCCCAGGCAAACCTGAGAACCACTGGACATAATTTAGAATGCATTAGGTATTTGCACGCTGTTCAAAAAATCTGTTTCCGTTGGCAAAAACAGCATTTTGTGCAAATATTACAAACCTTTCCTCATCTTTTTCATCTGGGGTTGTTCTTGGGCTTTCCTCCAGGCCTGTAAAAATGTGGATCTGCCAGTGTAGCCCAGGGAGAGTTGTCAGAACGAAATGGTTTAATGCAAAATAGATGCATCCCCCATGGTTTTGTTTAAAATAGAGGCAAAGCCATTACCACAGCAGCTAGGGTTCAGTCCAGGAGCCAAGCCAACCTAAGATCAAGGGACTTAGTGAAGTTATCATCCATGCACAAACTGGATGCACTTGCTCTACATTACATACACAAAAAAACATGCACTAGCACTACCCAGTTCCATGAAAATACAGCATAACAACAAATCTGAAAAAAAAAATTGATCTAAAGGCAATTTGATGACTTTAATATCCCAGCGTGTTCTGTAATTTCCTTTCCTCTAACTCGGTAAATAAATCAACCATATTTAACATATTTACTGATTTCTGATGGCTGCTGAATTATGAATCTGAAGAGATTAGAAAGCCAATGCATAGCAGCTTTAGTCATTATCAGGATTGCTATCCTTGGACACTGTTGGCTGAGACTTCAAAATATACTGTGCTAACATTAGACATTGTCCTGATTTTTACCCTGATTCTCAGCTAATACAAATGGGTAGCAGGTTGGCATTTATCGTGAATCTTGCCCTGGAGGTAGCTCTGCAGAGTGGTCACTAGCTGGCACAGCCACAAAATCATTCAATCTGATTTTAGACACTAACCCTAACCGTAACCGTTGCTAACATTGCTAACCCTAATGCCTAAACCTCCCCTTAAATTAATACCAAAAACCTCATTTTTGTTTCTGCCTCTGTTTTTCTCGTCCTTCTTGTTTTGACCCTTGCCTGTCCTGACCCTGTACCTGACCACTCTGCCTGTCCCTGAGCCTGCCTATCGTCCTGTATCTTAGCTCCTACTCTGGATTATCAACCCCTGCCCGCCTTGACCTGTTGTTTGCCTGCTCCTGTTGTTATAATAAACATTTTTACTTCATACAGTCAGCACTTGGGTCTTACCTTGATACCTGATAGTACGAACTGGCCATGACTGACCCAGCAGACTTGGACCAGCTCCGCAATGCCATCTCCTCCCAAGGAGCCACCACTGGTAGACACAAGGAGTTGCTTCGCTGTATAGTGGAAGGGTTCCAGGCCGTGGCCGAACGTCACAACCAAGCCTTGGACGCATTGCGGGAGCAATTCCATGGGTTGCCTACTAGGCAGCCTACTACGAAGGTAACCTCCCAGCCCCACTGTAACCCAGCTGGTAGCAGCGGCGTCACCCCGGTTTCCCGGGAACCCCGTTTACCTCCCCCGGAGCGCTACGATGGAGATTCCAGAACCAGTTTTCGAGGCTCCTGTGTCTGGGAGAGAGGCTGCCTGGAAGTTACTCCAGCTTCGGCAGGACACTGTAACAGTTGTTGTCTGGAGAACGAGAGGAGGACCAAGGTGCAGCGTTGTAAGTGTTCATTATTTTAATAAAACAACTGAACACTGAATAAAACAACAAAACGACAAACGAACAGTCCTGTAAGGTGACGAAAAACACTAAACAGAAAATAATCACCCACAACCAAAATGGGGGAAACAGGCTACCAAGTATGATTCTCAATCAGAGACAACGATCGACAGCTGCCTCTGATTGAGAACCATACCAGGCCAAACACAGAAATACAACAAAGAAAAAATAACATGGACTACCCACCCCAACTCACGCCCTGACCAAACTAACACAAAGACATAATAAAATAACTAAGGTCAGAACGTGACAGACACCCTCAGTGTGGCAGACTATGCTGTAGAGTTCCGCACGCTAGCAGAGGAGGGTACCTGGATCCCGGAAGCGCTGTTCGTCATGTTCCTGCATGGATTATTGGAGGAGGTAAAGGATGAGCTGGCAGCCCGAGAACTACCGACGGATCTTGACTCACTCATCGGTTTAACTTCCTATGGTATTGGGGACGGTTGCGTCCCACTTGGGCAAAAAACAGGGAAAATGCAGCGCTGCAAATTTAAAAAATGATATAAAAATCAAACTTTCATTAAATCACACATGTAAGATACTCAAATAAAGCTACACTACTTGTGAATCCAGCCAACATGTCAGATTTTTAAAAGGCTATTCGGCGAAATCATAAGACGCTATTATCTGATGATAGCACATTAGTAAACAAAGAGGGTAACATATTTCTTTTTTGTAGAATTTTTACCCTGTTTTCTCCCCAATTTCGTGGTATCCAATTGTTTAGTAGCTACTATCTTGCCTCATCGCTACAACTCCCGTAAGGGCTCGGGAGAGACGAAGGTTGAAAGTCATGCGTCCTCCGATACACAATCCAACCAAGCCGCACTGCTTCTTAACCTCTTGGATCTCTAGGGGCGCTATTTCATTTTTGGATAAAAAACGTTCCCGTTTTAAGCACGATATTTTGTCACGAAAAGATGCTCGACTATGCATATTCTTGACAGTTTTTGAAAGAAAACACTCTGAAGTTTCAGAATCTGCAAAGATATCGTCTGTAAGTGCCCCAGAACTCATTCTACAGGCGAAACCAAGATGATGCGTCAACCAGGAAATTAGCAGAATTTCTGAAGCTCTGTTTTCCATTGTCTCCTTATATGGCTGTGATTGCGCAAGGAATGAGCCTACACTTTCTGTCGTTCCCCCAAGGTCTTAGCAGCATTGTGACGTATTTGTAGGCATATCATTGGAAGATTGACCATAAGAGACTACATTTTCCAAGTGTCCGCCTGGTGTCCTGCGTGGAATTCGGTGCGCAATTGCCAGCTGCTTGTACATTTCCATTTGTTTGAGGGGAGAAACCATGCTTCCAAGAACGATATATCAATGAAGAGATATGTGAAAAACACCTTGAGGATTGATTCTAAACAACGTTTGCCATGTTTTCAGTCGATATTATGGAGTTAATTTGGAAAAAAGTTCGCGTTTTGAGGACTGAATTTTCGTTTTTTTTTGGTAGCCAAATGTGATGTATAAAACGGAGCTATTTCTAATACACAAAGAATCTTTTTGGAAAAACTGAGCATCTGCTATCTAACTGAGAGTATCCTCATTGAAAACATCAGAAGTTCTTCAAAGGTAAGTTATTTTATTTGAAGGCTTTACTTGTTTTTGTGATAGTTGCTTGCTAAATGCTAACGCTAATGCTAACGCTAAATGCTACGCTAGCTAGCTACTGTTACACAAATGATTGTTTTCCTATGGTTGAAAAGCATATTTTGAAAATCTGAGATGACAGTGTTGTTAACAAAAGGCTAAGCTTGAGAGATAGCATATTTATTTCATTTCATTTGCGATTTTCATGAATAGTTAACGTTGCGTTATGGTAATGAGCTTAGGTCTATAAATAGAATCCCGGATCCGGGTGTCGCAACAGGTTAACACAGCGCGCATCCAACCCGGAAGCCAGCCGCACCAATGTGTCGGAGGAAACACCGTGCACCTGGCAACCTTGGTTAGCGGGCACTGCGCGCGGCCCGCCACAGGAGTCGCTGGTGCGCGATAAGACAAGGATAATCCTACCGGCCAACCCCTCCCTAACCCGGACGACGCTAGGCCAATTGTGCGTCGCCCCACGGACCTCCCGGTCACGGCCGGTTACGACAGAGCCTGGGTGCGAACCCAGAGTCTCTGGTGGCACAGCTGGCACTGCAGTACAGCGCCCTTAACCACTGCACCACCCGGGAGGCCGAGGGTAGCATATTTCAACCCTGCAGGCGCTACACAAAACGCAGAAATAAAATTTAAAACATGCATTACCTTTGACGAGCTTCTTTTGTTGACACTCCAATATGTCCCATAAACATCAAATTGGTCCTTTTTTTCGATTAATTCCGTCCATATATATCCAAATGTCAATTTATTTGACACGTTTGATCCAGAAAAAAACAGCTTCCAAAAAACGCAACGTCACTACAAAATATTTCAAAAGTTGCCTATAAACTTTGCCAAAATATTTCTAACTACTTTTGTAATACAACTTTAGGTATTTTTAAACGTTAATAATCGATCAAATTGTAGACGGGTCTATCTGTGTTCAATACAGGAAGACAACAAACCTACACTACTTTTCACGTCTTGAGCACTCTCAACAGTGTTACCCAGTTCCTCAATGGCCTACTTCTTCATTGCACAAATGAATAACCTCAACCAAATTCCAAAGACTGGTGACATCCAGTGGAGGCGGTAGGAACTGAAAACCGGTTCCTAAGAAATATAATTTGCCAATGAGAACTTAGTGAAAAGACAGAGACCTAAAAAAAAAAAATTCTGAACGGTTAACAGACAGAGACCAATTTTTGTTTATATTCTGAACGGTTAGTCATCGGGGTTTTGCCTGCTACATAAGTTCTGTTATACTCACTGTTACGGATACAGGTATCCTGTGTCTGTGTGGATCCTGTGTGTGTTTCTTTTCTCTCCTTCTCCCCTCACAGGTGAAAATCATCACTCCCCAATCAGTCAACAATCAACCCATCAATCAGAAGACACACCTCCTCCTGTTTCCTACCCTATCACAGTTCCTTCCCCATGGTTTAAAAACCCCATCATTTGTTTGTTAAGGAGAGCTCAATCTTGGTAATGCCATGTTGGTAGATAGCTGTTCTTTATAGATTTCAGGAGAGCTCAATCTTTGTAATGGCATGTTGGTAGATAGCTGTTCTTTATAGATTTCAGGAGAGCTCAATCTTTGTAATGCCATGTTGGTAGATAGCTGTTCTTTATAGATTTCAGGAGAGCTCAATCTTTGTAATGCCATGTTGGTAGATAGCTGTTCTTTATAGATTTCAGGAGAGCTCAATCTTTGTAATGACATGTTGGTAGATCTCTGCTCTTGATAGATTTCAGTAGCACAATCTCTTTGTAAATGCCATGTATGTAGATCTCTCTCTTTTGTGTATTAATTAACCTCTTCTTTTGTTTGAGCACCTCCAAATCACTTTGTCATCTCCTGTGAGTATTGTTTTTGTTTATGGTGTTTGCTCGTGGGAAAAAGGGGAAACCAAGACAAGTCGCCCATGGGCATACACTACCCGTAGGTAAACTTTGTTAAAACACACTAGTTAGAACTGGGCGGACCACCCACTGTATTTTTGGTTAGTTAGTTAGCTGTTGTTGAAATAGGCTAGCCTAGCTTAGGGGTGTTTTTGCATATTTGTTTCTTTCCTTGGGTCCAGCTCAGCCCCTTTTCCTGCTCCCCCCCCCATTACCGTGTGTTTATAATAAACCCTGAGTTTGACGGTATTATTTCGGTTGTCGTGGTTATTTCGTTCACTTTTACTTTGTCACTATTATAATTTACTTGAGTTATGTTACGGGTCTCACTACCATCCCCCCTAGACTGTCGGGCCAAAAGGGATTCGTAACATAAGTGGGGGCTCATCCGGGATTTGTCTTTACTGACACCCATACCGCTCATGTAGATTGTTGTAGTGGTATAGTTCAGTGTTGAGCGTCATAGCTGAAGTAGCATTAGTGTTTGCTATTTTCGTTGGTTCTTGTGAAGTAGTGTAAGATGGCTACTTTTGATTTGAAGTCCTTTTTGGATAATCCTTCGTGGGAGGTTTTTGATAAATGTCGTAGAGTTGATTTAATGACCTTGGCTGACCATTACTCAATATCGATTCCGCAGAGTGTAGTTAAGGCGGAGGTTAAACAGCTAGTGTTAAATGTATTGTTGGAAGAGCAGGTGCTTGTGTTACCGCTGCCTGAGTCTACTAACCCTGTAGGGGATGTAACTGCTCCTATAAGCCCATTGGTATCTGATAATGAGGGTGAGGCTAAAACACCAGCCACATTGTCCCATTTTGATCCACTCTCCCCACTATCAAACGGTGATGCCAGAAGGGATGTCCGTTTAGCACAGTTCCAACTAGAGGTGGAAGAGAGAGCCCAAATTAGGCGAGAGACTCTCCAGTTGGAGATGTGTAAAATTGAGGCAGAAAGAGAACAGCGGCATTTAGATTTGGAGATGGGTAAAATTGAGGCAGAAAGAGAACAGCGGCATTTAGATTTGGAGATGGGTAAAATGGAGGCAGAAAAAGAACGAGAACAACGGCAGATGATGTGTAAAATTGAGGCAGAAAGAGAACAGCGGCAGATGACGTTTAAAATGCGCCAGATGGAACTGGAGGCAGAGACAGCGAGGCTAGCCTTCGTTCCTGCTGTCACTGTTAGTGAGTCGTCCTCACCAGCTGTGTCCTCAAACACGTTTGACATTAGTAGGCAGATAGCCTTAGTACCTTTGTTCAGAGAGTCGGAGGTTGACTCCTATTTTTGTGTATTTGAGCGTATAGCCGTAGCATTGAAGTGGCCTGAAGAGGTATGGTGCCTATTACTTCAGTGTAAATTAACTGGTAAAGCCCAAGAGGTTTTGTCAGCGCTACCTCTGGAGGACAGTTTGAATTATGAAGTGGTCAAAGCTACTGTTCTTCGTGCCTATGAGCTTGTGCCTGAGGCATACCGACAGAGATTTAGGTCTCATAGAAAGTCTTCTAGTAAGACTTATGTGGAATTTGCTAGAGACAAGGGAAATCTGTTTGATAAATGGCATGCTGCTAGTAAGGTAACTGATTTCAACTCTCTCCGGGAGTTAATCTTGTTGGAAGAGTTTAAAAATTGCTTACCCGAACGCATTGTAGTTTACCTAAACGAACAGAAAGTATCCTCCCTGGCAGAAGCGTCTGTGTTGGCAGACGAGTTTGTGTTGACGCACAAGAGTGTGTTTTCGGCTCAAACTGAGAGTAGAACCACTGAGTTTCCTACCTTTAGCCCTAGTCGGCCCGCAGTAGTATATCAAGCACGCCAGAAGAATGAGCGTTCCTGTTTCTATTGTCATAAAGCGGGACATATGATTAATGATTGCTTCCTGCTTAAACGCAAACGAGGGATGCCTCTTCGTGCCAAGCCACCAACAGGTGTTGCTCTAATTCGTACGGTTGTGAGGTCTGCAACAAAACAGGTGCCTCAGAGTAACTGTAGTTTGAAAGACCCAGTCCCCGACCGTAGTTATGAACCATTCATTTCCGATGGGTTTGTGTCCCTAGAGAATGACGAAGCGTCTCAGCGTCCGGTTAAAATCCTTAGAGATACTGGTGCGGCGCAGTCGTTTATATTGTCTGATGTGTTGCCCTTATCTGACGATACATACTGTGGTTCCAGTGTGTTAGTGCAGGGTATTGAAATGGGTTTTGTCCCAGTGCCGTTGCACTTTGTGAAAGTACACTCTGAGTTAATCAGTGGAATATTCAGAGTGGGGGTACGTCCTAAGTTGCCAGTGAAAGGTGTGACCTTTATAATGGGTAACGATATTGCCGGAGGAAAGGTAGTACCCGTATTGGAAGTATTGGATAAAAGTGACCACTCTCTCTCGAATGAGTTGGCACAGAGTTATCCACATGTGTTCCCCGCTTGTGCTGTCACTCGTGCTCAGGCACTACAAGAGGGTGACGTGATAGATTTGTCGAACACTGTTCTGTTCAAAGAGGATGATCAAGAGGATGGATTGTGTGATACCTCTGAGAAGTTGATCACCTCTGACAAACAGCCCAGGAAAGAATTAAAGAACGTTGAACTTATTGCTGATGCAATACAGTTACCAGTTACTCGTGAGCAGCTGATTGCTAACCAAAAGGTTGACAACAAGCTTGCTAAATGTTTTTCTAGTGTTGTCTCGTTAGAAGAGGTGAAGAAGAAGAATGTGGCTTACTTCATTGATGGTAATCTCCTCATGCGTAAATGGAAATCCCATGTTGACGCGGGTGGAGATTGGAATGCTGTTTACCAAATAGTGATTCCTACAGCCTTTCGACAAAATGTGTTATCCCTTGCTCATGATCACCAGTGGTCTGGTCATTTAGGAATTACAAAGACGTATGATCGGATCCTTCGACATTTCTTTTGGCCAGGTTTAAAACAAGATGTGGCTCAGTTCTGTCGGACATGCCACACCTGTCAGATAACAGGAAAACCAAATCAGGTTATTCCTCCTGCTCCTCTTTGTCCTATACCTGTCATAGGTGAACCATTTGAGCATGTGGTGGTTGATTGTGTCGGACCGTTACCGAAGACAAAATCGGGTAACCAGTTTTTGTTAACAATAATGTGTATGGCTACAAGATACCCCGAGGATATTCCTCTGAGAAGGATTACAGCTCCGATAGTGAGTAAAGCCTTAATAAAATTCTTCACGACATTCGGGTTACCTAAGGTGGTACAAAGCGATCAAGGTACCAATTTCCTATCCAAGCTCTTCAAGCAGGTGTTGAAATCCTTATCAATTACGCACCGTGTATCAAGCGCCTATCACCCAGAGTCTCAGGGTGCGCTTGAAAGATGGCATCAGACACTGAAGTCTATGCTACGTAAATATTGTTTGGAATCTGAGAAAGATTGGGATGAGGGAGTTCCTCTAGTTTTGTTTGCTGCTCGTGAAACTGTGCAGGAGTCCCTAGGTTTCAGCCCGGCTGAACTAGTGTTTGGTCACACAGTAAGAGGACCAATGAAAGTCCTTAAAGAACAGTTCTTGTCCCAAGAGTTGTGTACCAGAGATGAGAATGTGTTGGACTATGTTAGTCGCTTTCGTGAGCGCCTACACCAAGCTTGTGCTCTTGCAAAGGAAGCTCTGTCTTCCTCACAGAGGAGCATGAAAAGACACTATGATAAAGAGGCTGTTTCTCGTCCACTACAGCCAGGTGACCAAGTACTGGTGTTATTACCTGTTCCAGGATCTTCACTGTCAGCTCGTTTCTCTGGTCCTTATTTAATTGAAAAGAAAATAAGTGAAACTGACTATGTGCTTCAAACTCCTGATAGAAAACGCCAATCTCGTGTGTGTCACATTAACATGTTGAAAGCATACCACACCCGACCCATCACACAGTTAGATAGTTCAAAAACAGAGGAAGGTACTGCTGTCTCCTCTGCTACTACTGCAATGATAGTGGACTGTCATATTGATGATGTTGATGGCTTGGAGTTGCGCAATACTCAGCAGCAGTGTGTTAGATTGCCCAACTCAGAAATGCTGCTGTCTATCCAGTCAGGTCTGGTTCATTTAACGGATGGACAGGCTAATGATATTGTGAGGCTACTACACAGTTTTCCATGTCTCTTTAATGACGTTCCTACTCGCACAAATGTGTTGGAACATGACATTAATGTTGGAAATGCTACACCTATCAAGCAACACCCATATCGTATCAACGCTTCCAAGAGGAAGATAATGAGGGATGAGGTGAGATATTTGTTGGAGAATGACCTGGCTAAGCCAAGTTCAAGCCCTTGGAGTTCTCCTTGCATTCTGGTTCCTAAACCTGATGGTACGTCCAGGTTATGTACGGATTATCGAAAGGTAAATTCTGTCACAATGCCAGATTCGTTCCCGTTACCCAGACTGGACGACTGTATCGACACTATTGGTGCTGCTAAGTATGTAACCAAGTTGGACCTCTTAAAAGGTTACTGGCAGGTTCCGTTAACTTCACGTGCTTCTGAGATTTCTGCCTTTGTGACCCCAGATAACTTCCTTCAGTACTCAGTCATGGCTTTTGGGATGCGAAATGCACCAGCCACTTTCCAACGACTGGTTAACTCTGTATTAGCTGGCGTTCCTAATTGTAGTGCATACCTTGATGACCTAGTGATTTATTCGTCTACGTGGTCAGATCATGTTGACTTGCTAAGGGTAGTATGTGAACGGTTGGCAACTGCTTCTCTAACCCTGAACTTGGCAAAGTGTGAGTTTGGGAAGGCTACTGTTACCTATCTCGGTAAAGAGGTTGGCCATGGACAGGTGCGCCCTGTTGATGCCAAGGTCTTGGCTATAACTGCATTCCCTGCACCTACCACTAGACGAGAGCTACGCCGCTTTTTAGGGATGGTTGGCTATTACCGTAGCTTCTGTAAAAATTTCTCTGCGGTAGTTGCTCCATTGACTGATTTGCTCAGTCCGGCAAGACCATTTGTGTTGTCCCCTGATTGTAAGAGAGCTTTTGAATCAGCGAAAGCACTCTTATGTAGTACCCCTGTACTTGCTGCTCCGGATTTTGAACAACCGTTCAAGCTTGAGGTAGATGCTAGTGCCAGAGGTGCTGGTGCTGTTCTACTGCAGCAGGACAAGAGTGGAGTAGATCATCCCGTTTGTTATTTTTCACGTAAATTTAATAAATGTCAAACAAACTATGCGACAATAGAACAAGAAGCTCTTGCTTTGTTGTTGGCTCTGCAATACTTCGAAGTATACATTGGTTCCAGTGCCCTACCAGTGATTGTGTATACTGACCATAACCCCTTAGTTTTTCTCCACCGAATGTACAACCAGAACCAGCGCCTTATGCGTTGGGCGCTGATTGTACAAAATTATAATTTGGAGATCCGCCACAAAAAGGGTTCAGATAATGTGTTGGCAGATGCTTTGTCTCGTGTGTGAAGATGATTTCAGTATGTTTTGCAAGGTTGTTGATTTGTTGTGAGTGTTCATTTAAAAACTGTAGTCGCAATCCCCCCTAGGGTTGCTCTTTTAAGGGTGGGAGTGTTACGGATACAGGTATCCTGTGTCTGTGTGGATCCTGTGTGTGTTTCTTTTCTCTCCTTCTCCCCTCACAGGTGAAAATCATCACTCCCCAATCAGTCAACAATCAACCCATCAATCAGAAGACACACCTCCTCCTGTTTCCTACCCTATCACAGTTCCTTCCCCATGGTTTAAAAACCCCATCATTTGTTTGTTAAGGAGAGCTCAATCTTGGTAATGCCATGTTGGTAGATAGCTGTTCTTTATAGATTTCAGGAGAGCTCAATCTTTGTAATGGCATGTTGGTAGATAGCTGTTCTTTATAGATTTCAGGAGAGCTCAATCTTTGTAATGCCATGTTGGTAGATAGCTGTTCTTTATAGATTTCAGGAGAGCTCAATCTTTGTAATGCCATGTTGGTAGATAGCTGTTCTTTATAGATTTCAGGAGAGCTCAATCTTTGTAATGCCATGTTGGTAGATAGCTGTTCTTTATAGATTTCAGGAGAGCTCAATCTTTGTAATGCCATGTTGGTAGATAGCTGTTCTTTATAGATTTCAGGAGAGCTCAATCTTTGTAATGCCATGTTGGTAGATAGCTGTTCTTTATAGATTTCAGGAGAGCTCAATCTTTGTAATGACATGTTGGTAGATCTCTGCTCTTGATAGATTTCAGTAGCACAATCTCTTTGTAAATGCCATGTATGTAGATCTCTCTCTTTTGTGTATTAATTAACCTCTTCTTTTGTTTGAGCACCTCCAAATCACTTTGTCATCTCCTGTGAGTATTGTTTTTGTTTATGGTGTTTGCTCGTGGGAAAAAGGGGAAACCAAGACAAGTCACTAGTTAGAACTGGGCGGACCACCCACTGTATTTTTGGTTAGTTAGTTAGCTGTTGTTGAAATAGGCTAGCCTAGCTTAGGGGTGTTTTTGCATATTTGTTTCTTTCCTTGGGTCCAGCTCAGCCCCTTTTCCTGCTCCCCCCCCCATTACCGTGTGTTTATAATAAACCCTGAGTTTGACGGTATTATTTCGGTTGTCGTGGTTATTTCGTTCACTTTTACTTTGTCACTATTATAATTTACTTGAGTTATGTTACGGGTCTCACTACCATCCCCCCTAGACTGTCGGGCCAAAAGGGATTCGTAACACTCACAGACATGATTCAAACATTTTTAGAAGTTTCAGTGTGTTTTCTATCCAAATCTACTAATAATATGCATATCTTATATTTCTGGCATGAGTAGCAGGAAGTTGAAATCGGGCACGCTATTTATCCAAAAGTGAAAATGCTGCCACCTATACCTTCAGAAGTTAACCATCCGGATCGATGGTCAGGAGAAGAGGTCCGATTGCAGTCCCAATCGCTCACTTAAGGATCCCACCTTGCAGGTGATGAACTCCGGAAGTCCCCAGAATCTACGTCCCCGAGAGGATCCGAGTATACCCGAGTCCCTCTAAGAGCCTACGGCTCTTCCAAAGCCGATGCAGCTCGGCAGGGCTAGGCTGTCTCCAGCTGAACACGTACGCAGACATGAGACCCAGAGTATTCTGTATTGCTGTACTGCTGGTCATTTTATGTCTACCTGTAACTTCAAAAGACCTAGCTCATTCGTTGGAGTGAGTACACTGCTGGGTCTTAACCTCTCTTGGGTAGGGGACAGTATTTTGACGTCCGGATGAAAAGTGTGCCCAAAGTAAACTGCCTGTTACTCAGGCCCAGAAGGATATGGATATGGATATGCATATAATTGGTAGATTTGGAAAGAAAACACTCTAAAGTTTCTAAAACTGTTAAAATGATGTCTGTGAGTATACCAGAACTGTTATGGCAGGCGAAACCCAGAGGACAAACCATCCCCCCCCAAAAAACAATTCAGCCAAATGTCACTAGATGTCAACAGTCTTTAGAAATTGTTTCAGGCTGGTTTTTCTCCTGTGAAAACAATAACGATTCTCTGTCTTAAATTGTATTGTTTATTTGCGTATTAGGGTACCTAAGGTTTGATTATAAACGTTGTTTGACTTGTTTGTAAAGTTTATTAGTATCGTTTGGGATTCATTTTGTATGCTTTTTGATGGAGGGAAACTGAGTGGATTATTGACTGAAGCGAGCCAGCTAAACTGAGTTTTTATGGATATAAAGAAGGACATTATCGAACAAAATGACCATTTGTGATGTACCTGGGACATTTTGGAGTGCCAACAGAAGAAGATCATCATAGGTAAGGCATTTTTTATATCGCTATTTCTGACTTTCGTGTCGCACCTGCCTGGTTGAAATATGTTTTTCATGTGTTTGTATACGGGGTGCTGTCCTCAGATAATCACATGATATGCTTTCGCCGTAAAGTATTTTTGAAATCTGACATGGCTGCTGGATTAACTAAAAACATACCCATTTGAAACTGCCTATTTCTCAGGCCCAGAAACGAGAATATGCATATAATTGACAGCTTAGTATATAAAACACTCTCTAGTTTCCAAAACTGTCAAAATATTGTCTGTGAGTATAACAGCACTGATATTGCAGGCGAAAACCTGAGGAAAATCAAACCAGGTAGTGCTGTTTTTCCTGAAAGCTCTCTGTTTCGTTGGATGCCTTGCCTCCATTTAAAGGGATATCAACCAGATTCCTTTTCCTATGGCTTCCTCAAGGTGTCAACAGTCTTTAGACATAGTTTCGGGCTTTTATTTAGAAAAATTAGCGCGAAAGATAACATCTCGTCAGTGGATAGCTGGGTGTTCGCAGAATTTTGCTTGCGCAAAAGAGTGGGGCAGCCATTGTCTCTCCCTCTCCTATTGAAAAAGTGACAATCCCGGTTGATATATTATCGATTATATATTTTAAAAACAACCTGAGGATTGATTATAAAAACATTTGACATGTTTCTGTGGACATTACGGATACTATTTGGAATTTTCGTCTGCGATGTCGTGACTGCTCGAGCCTGTGGATTTCTGAACATAACGCGCCAAACAAATGGAGGTATTTTGAATATAAAAATAATCCAATCTACTTGGCTGCTAGTGTTTGTAATATTTTGTCTACTGAGAGAGATGTTCTTACATAAACGCTTGTTATGCTTTCGCCGAAAAGCTGTATTGAAATCTGACACGCCAGGTGGATTAAGAACAAGCTATGCTGTGTTTTGCTATATTGCGCTTGTGATTCCATGAAAATTAAATATTTTTTGTAATTTCATTTGAATTTGGCGCACTGCAATTCAGCGGGTGTTGATGAAAATGATCCCGCTAAAGGGATGGGTGCGTCAAGAAGTTAACAAGAAGTTAAGCTTTATTTTGATGTTTTACACTTGTGAATATATGAAAGTTAAATATTTATAATACAGTAGTTTGAATTTCACGCTCTGCAATTTCACCGGATGTTGGCCAGGTGGGACGTTACCATCCTGCCCATAAGAAGTTAAAGATAATTGTTCTTCTCCCCTTACTCGCCCCTTTCCCTGCTGTGGGGTGACCAGTCCAAGTCTCTCCATGTACTCATCGACGTTACCCTGGTGTCCGTGCTATGCGTCCGAGCTGGGAATCCCCACTCAACCCCTCTCTATTCCCATGGGTGTTAGAGCACTGGACGGGCGCTCTATAGGCCGGGTCACCCACCAGACCACCCCAGTCAATCTACAGGTGTCAGAGAATCCCAGCGAGACGATCCAATTCCTGCTGGTTGAGTCTCCGCAGGTTCCCGTGTTATTGGGATTCTCTTGGCTCCAGCAACAGAATCCCTCCATTGACTGGGCTACCGGTGCCATCGTGGGATGGAGCCTGTCCTGCCACACTCATTGCCTGAAGTCAGCTCTGCCTGCCCCGGGACGTCTTTCTAGGGTCTTGGAAATTGCCCCTGACCTCTCCGCCTGCTCCCCAGAATACCAGGACCTCTGGGAGGGGTTCAGTAAGGCCTGGGACACTTCGCTTCCGCAGCACCAACCAGTATTCAAGAAGGTCAAGCCTGAGGCACTGGCACACCATTATAGTACCGTGGCTAGTACCCAAGAAGCCAAGACCTTTCCCCTCCGCTCCAAGATCATTAGCCCCTCTGCTGTTTGTCCTCGGTTGCCCTGTACCCTTCGTATTTTTCCTACATTTTCTGTGTCTAGAGTTAAACCCATGTCTGACTGCCCTTTGTCTCCTGTTTCCAGGCCCACCCCTCTCCCTCGTCTCATCGACAGCCAACCGCCGTTCATGGTGGACGCCTCCTGAAGGTTTGACCCCGGGGCAGGGGGTTCCAGTACCTTGTTGACTGGGAGGGTTATGGCCCGGAGGAGAGGTGCTGGGTCTCTTTTAGGGACATCCTGGACCGAGGCCTCATCTGAGTTCCAATGCCGGCATCCTGCTCAACCAGGTATGCGCCCAGGTAGGATGTCCCTAGAGGGGTATGGGGGGGGGGGTCACACCCTGATCTGTTTCATCCTGTTTCACCCTGTCACTCCCTGATCTGTTTCACCTGTCCTTCTGCTTGTCTCCACCCCCTCCAGGTGTCACCCATCTTCCCATTATCTCCTGTGTATTTATACCTGTGTTTTCTGTCTGTGCCAGTTCATCTTGTTTGTCAGGCTTACCAACATTCGTCCTGTCAGCTCCTGTCTTTCATTGGCTCTCTTTTTCTCGGTTTTTGACCCTTGCCTGTCCTGACCCTGTACCTGCCCACCTGACCACTTTGCCTGTCCCTGACCCTGAGCCTGCCTGCCGTCCTGTACCTTTGCTCCACCTCTGGATTACTGAACTCTGCCTGTCCCTGTACCTGAGGCTACCTTTCAATTACAGAATTGCATCAAGGGTGTTATAAAGCAGTTGTGTGGGATGTTGTCAACTGGAAGCACTGCCTTGCTATAGTTGAAAACATCAGGCACCTATTTCCACCAATTAAAGTTACCAGCAAAGTTCGTCCAAATGAGTCAAACAATGTTTTTATCAATCCTCAGGTTGTCTAATATCTAAATCAATCAGACGAGATTACTATGTACAATAGCAAAGGAAAAGAAAGAAGAGCACGCCCACGTTCACGTGCGAAAAAAGATTACTTTTGCCCTGGTGCTAAACTTGGAAAGACTACACATACTTCTTAATTTTTCAAAAAAACAATTCTTAAACCTTGTATAAAGACTGTTGACATCTACTGGAAGCCATAGGAACTGCAAATTTCCAATAGCATTGCATTCATTGGAAGTCATTCAGAGCTACAAAAAAAACTTTTCCGAATCAATTTTCCTCTGGTTTTCACCTGCTATATCAGTTTGGTTATACTCACAGACATTATTTTAACAGTTTTAGAAACATAGTGTTTCCTATCCAATTCTACCAATTATATGCATATCCTATCTTCTGGGCCTGAGTAACAGGCAGTTTAATTTGAGCATGTCAGACAGGCGGAAATGCATGAAACTAACCTTACTCGCAGAGAGGTTAAATCACTTCTAACCACAGTGACCCCTATAGCTACCCATAAACTACTTAAGGGGTCTCAACACGGTGGAAGCCATTTGTCATGTTCACAAAGTAACTCAGCAATTACGATGGTTACATATAGGTATCATGCATCATTGACTTCAAGAAGCCCATCTGAGAACCTAACGAACTGCAAGCAGTGCCAAACTGGGACTAGAGAAACAACATGGGGAATTTTACCTCATATGTCCTATTTTTTTTCAAATGGCCAATGAGGAATCTCTTTAGATATCTGGGCATCATGCCTCACCTAAACCATGTCCTTCATTATAATTATTCTCTACATGTAAAATGTATTTTGATCCATTATTTGGTCATTCTGTAAGGTCAACGGAGAGCTGAGATATAGTTTAGAGTAAGATGTCTGGTTGGCTGTTAACAGAAGTTAGGATTGTGGCAGTCACAGTCGGCAAACAAAGCTAACAACGCCAGCCTGGCATGGCTCCTACTGAAACTATAAACTGGTAGCTTAGAAACTGAGAAAAGGAATGAGAAAGAGAGAATGATGTGCTCTACATGTTAATTATCCTTTGACAATAAACTGTAGCAATTAAATGAATAAAAATCCCCAGAAGCTTAATTTCTTGCGCTCTCCGTCTCTCTCCCAGTTTTTCGCTCTTTGGCTCAGACCTGGGTTCAAATACAATTTGAAATCTTTAAAGTGCATTTAGTGTTTGCTGAAGTCTGCCTGGAGTGCCATATGGACAACTTTTGCAGTTTTGTGACTATTCAATTGGTTCCATTGAGCCAGACAAGCTCATTCAAGCCCAGGTAAAGTATTTTAAATTATTTTAAACAGTGTTTGAACCCAGTTCTGCTTTGGCTCTCCAACATTATCCATACATCACCTTGAGATGTGTCTGAAGTGGGTCATCCCCCACTTCCCTTGTTACCATGTTGCTCAATGAAAACAGTCTCCACATTCATCATTGTGTTCTAAGCTCTTTGTTTTCCAGACACAATTATCTCCCAAACAATGGCATTTGGACAAAAATGTCCATGGGTTGGGACTAGCGGGCGGATGTCTGCATTTGCATGGATTGGATATAATACCTGGCTGAAAACACAGGTTTAGCGTCTGTGCTAATTTACAAGTTGGCCTGTAAGTCAAGTTGTGTTGTCTCTTATTGATTAAAAACATCCTGAAATCACATAACTGTTTTCGGATTTTGGGGAGAATTCTATGTTATTAAATCCAAGGTCTTGCACATTTTTAGAATTTTTCTGAACATTTTACTAACAAGCAAGGTTTAGAAATTACAACATGTGACAGGTTTACTTAGTGCAACTGAGCCATATACTTTACCTCCATTTCCAGGCCCCAGAAACCCCCATGCACTACCTTTCTGCATTGACAATGGTTATGCTGAACTTTAGTCTACTCTAAAGAAGAGGCTGACTTAATTTGAATTGCAAATATTCAACAGATGGTTCTACATGTATTCATTACAAATCACTGAAAGGAGGAAAAAGAAAACAACTTTAATATAAGTTCTATAAATATGTATCTTCTAAGGACAAACTCCCCCAATAATCAGACATCCTGTAAATCGCATTTCCCATGCTCAATGCGCATAAATTAGAAAACAAAACACAAACAAAATTCCGCACCAATACATCTGAAAGTAGAAAAAAGTAACACATAAAGTATACTGAACAAAAATAGAATGCAACATGTAAACTTTTGGTCCCATGTTTCTTGAGCTGAAATTAAAGATCGCAGAAATTTTCCATACACACAAAAAGCTTATTTCTCTCAAATTCTGTTCACAAATTTGTTTACATCCCTGTTAGTGAGTATTTCTCATTTGACAAGATAATCCATCCACCTGGCAGGAGTGGAATATCAAGAAGCTGATCAAACGGTATGATAATTACACAGGTGCACCTTGTGCTGGGGACAACAAAAAGCCACTCTAAAATGTGCAGTTTTGCAACAGATGTCTCAAGTTTTGAGGGAGCGTGCAATTGGCATGCTGACTGCAGGAATATACACCTGTTGTCATAGAATTTAATGTTCATTTCTCAACCATAAGCCACCTTTATTATCGTTTTAGAGAATTTGGCAGCAAGTCCAACTGGCCTAACAATTGCAGACCCCGTTTATAGTGTCATGTGGGCGAGTGGTTTGCTGATGTAAACATTGTGAACTGGGTGCCCCATGGTGGCGGTGGGATTATGGTATGGGCAGGCATAAGCTATTTATAACGGACACAAATGCATTTTATCAATGGCAATTTGAATGCACAGAATTACATTGACATTTTGTTTTAAGGTATCTGTGACCAACAGATGCATATCAGTATTCCCAGTCATGTGAAATCCATAGATTAGGGCCTAATGAATTGATTTAAATTGACTGATTTCCTCATATGAACTGTAATTCATTAAAATCTTAGAAATTGTTGCATGTTGTTATATTTTTGTTCATTCTACATACTGTTAAGGGAATTGACTTGTCTCTGCCTTCATGTAGGACCGCAGACTTATCTCAATAGATCTTCAGGACTAAGCAGAATGTCCCCTCTCTCTTTAGCTCACGGATCTTGTCTCCTCCATGCACACTTCACAGGAGGGTACTTGTTTACTTCCTTCACAGTTCACAAGAGGATGTGACACGGGCCCTTCCTCCAGGGAAGGGAGCCAATCAGATGCACAGAAGGAGGCCAGATTTATAAGAGACACCACATGATGCAATGGTACTACTTCTACACAATGTCCTCCTCCAGTTGTCAGAATGATAAGTGAAGTGTGTGCTCTTGGGCAGTAGTTTGTATACTGTGTGTAAGCATTGTTATGGTAGGTTAAGTTTGATTGAATCCAGTTAACCCCCTAAGGTGGATGTCTGTGCCCGTGTGGGAATCTAATTAGCATAATAAAAAAATGCACATAAAAATCTGTCAATTTAAGCTAGAGATATGCATTGGGTAAATCTCAATCCACCGCATCCGCCTATGTAACACTTCCTTCCGCATCTGCGATGAAAGATGACAGCGCTAGAGCGGTGTTTGTCAGACCATGACACATCCTGAAAGTCGATCTTCTCACAAAATCGTCTGTAGCGTACGAAAGGGTAGGCCTACAAGCTATTATGACCCCTCAAACTATTTCTCTATGACCCCCACAAGATATTGGGAATCTTTTGAAGTCGGTACTGCCGATCTGCCAACTTCTGTCTGTAACGTCCGAATATTTTGGGCTACTCACTATATGACCCCTCTGTGTAAAGGTGAGACTCTTGTGAACATGTACATTTCAGTTATTTTGCTCTAAGACACCCACATGACTCACAATACTTGTTTGAAAGGTCCCCCAGTACTAGTAAAAAAGAAATGTATATACAGTGCATTTGGAAAGTATTCAGACCGCTTGACTTATTCCACATTTTGTTATGTTGCAGCCTTACTCTAAAATGTATTAAATGTATTTTTCTCCTCATCAATCTACACAAAATACCCCATAATGAAGAAGTGAAAACAGGTTTGTAGTCATGTTTGCAAATGTATTAAACATTTATAACAGAAATACATTATTTACATAAGTATTCAGATCATTTGCTGTGAGACTCAAAATTGAGCTCAGGTGCATCCTGTTTTCATGATCAAAAACCAAGCCATGAAGTCGAAGGAATTGTCCTTAGAGCTCCGATACAGGATTGTGTTGAGGCACAGATCTGGAGAAGGGTACCAAAAAATTTCTGCAGCATTGACAGTCCCCAAGAACACAGTGGCCTCCATCATTCTTAATGATTGGGTGAGAAGTGCCTTGGTCAGGGAGGTGACCAAAAACCTGATGGTCACTCTGACAGAGCTCCAGAGTTCTTCTGTGGGGATGGGAGAGCTTTCCAGAAGGACAACCATCTCTGCAGCACTCCACGAATCAGGCCTTTATGATACAGTGGCCAGATGAAAGCCACTCTTCAGTAAAAAGCACATGACATTTTGAGGTTAAGTGGGTTAAAATCTTTCTAAAAGTGCACGGAGGGACATGTAAAAATGCTGAATAGTGGCACTTCAGCAAGTCTTAATTCATATAAAAAATCTGGTGCAACATTTCTACTTAAAATGTATGTATGCACGCATGACTAAGTCGCTTTGGATAAAAGTGTGTGCTAAATGTTATATATTATTACTATTTAAAAAATCAAAGGGACATAAAAGGCACTCTTTTCACAGAACGACCCAGAGACATTTTGAGTGACCACATGATAACAACTTGCCCTTGTTGACCTTTGTCTGGTCCTACTGTTAAATGGCCTAAAAACAGAGTTAACCTTTCTGGATGAAGACATGACATGATTCAAATGATTATTTATTTCCTCAGACTGTGCCTGGGTCACAGACAGATCTCAGATAATGTGTATTCGGTTGACAGTTTTTCAAAACGCTGTCTGAGACAATATAATCCTCTCCTTTCAGACTTGTCGGATCCCCAGTCGAACCTGTCCTGTTCCGTGTTTTGTGTTTTGTCTAAAGCCTTGATCTATTTTCAGGAGCTCAAAGCCTCAATCTTTAGTAATCTCTGAACCGTCAAGACACTGATGTAAAATCATTTTAGTTGATGCAAGTAATGCAGAAATAGTTGGAAAGAAAAGTTGAATGAAGAAAATATTTTTGAACCATACCTGTATTGCGCATCTGCCCCTTCTCCAAGTATATGCCTTAGCTAAACAATCACACGCTCAATATAAGCTACTGCAGTGGTGTCCAGTCATATTTCCAACAGGTGGGGCTACTGTCAACACTTTCCAAACTGGCACTGCTGACAAATACTGCTAGCTGACAACCACATTTCCAAAATACATAATAAGTACTGCAAAAGTTCAACCTCAAAACGTATATAAGCTATACTTACAAGCATGTGAAAATAGATGTTAACAGAAGAAAACTGATTCAGACAAGGCTACTTAATACTGCTTGTAAGGGTTCAAACACTTCACAGCTATTATGGGTAAGTGAAATCCCCCATCTCAAATAGGGAGCTTACGTTGTTTAATCTAATTCTGAATCGGAAAGGTATGACTGGAGGATCACACAGAAACTCTGGACATTAATCTGTGTGGGATGAAGCTGTCATCAATTCTGCCCATGACAAGCCATGCAAGTTACTAAGAAATGTAATTAAGTTATCAACATGAAGAGACACAGACCAACACCATCAAACAGTCAAAAATAAATATAACTGTTTCTCCCACCCGTAGACTATGCTAGGACATAAACATGTATTTATTCATTTTGTTACGTTTTCTGAACTTTTGACCATAAGCCTGTTGTTTACATTATTTGTTTATTTGACAAATTCCTCCATTTTAGTACTAATTCCTGCAAAACAAAGTAATTGTAAAAGCAATTTCTGTGGAAAACACACCTGTTCCTTCAATTATTAAACACTTTGCAGCTCTTGTCTCAAACAATGCTCATAGTGGGAAATAGAAGTATATGTCATGTACTGTCATGTTGTGTCTTGTCTCTGTCCTTTCCCTTCACCCTGTCTCCCTCTGCTGGTCGTTGTTAGGTTACCTTTTCTCCCCCGCTTTCCCCCAGCTGTTCCTTGTCTCCTCTGACTACCCATTCACCCCGTTTCCCACCTGTTCCCTTTTTCCCTCTGATTAGGTCCCTATATCTCTCTCTGTTTCTGTTCCTGTCCTTGTCGGATTCTTGTTTGTTGTGTTTCATGCCTGAGCCAGACTATCGTCATGTTTGCTGTAACCTTGTCCTGTCCTGTCGGAATCTGCCGGTCTATCTGAGCCTACCTATGTTTGGTTATTAAAGAAGCTCTGTGTAAGTTAGTTCGCTTTTGGGTCCTCATTCACTCACCATAACAGAAGAATCCGACCAAGAATGGACCCAGCGACTTCGGATCCTCTCCACTCAGCCGTCGGGATCCAGGGAGCGATGCTAGGCAGACACGAGCAGGAAGTGTCTGCTGCTCGACATGCCGTTGAGACCCTGGCCACCCAAGTCTCCAACCTCACAGAACAGGTTCACCATCTCCGCCTCGATCCACCGGCCACTTCCAGGGCTTTCGAATCTCCGGAGCCCAGAATCAATAACCCGCCGTGTTACTCTGGGGAGCCCACTGAATGCCGCTCGTTCCTCACCCAGTGTGATATTGTGTTTTCTCTCCAGCCCAACACTTACTCCAGGAGCACTGCTCGTGTCGCCTACGTCATATCTCTCCTTATTGGACGGGCTCGTGAGTGGGGCACGGCAATCTGGGAGGCAAGGGCTGAGTGTACTAACCAGTATCAGGACTTTAAGGAGGAGATGATACGGGTTTTTGATCGATCTGTTTTTGGGGAGGAGGCTTCCAGGGCCCTGTCTTCCCTATGTCAAGGCAATCGATCCATAACAGACTACTCTATTGAGTTTCGCACTCTTGCTGTCTCCAGTGGCTGGAACGAGCCGGCCTTGCTCGCTCGTCTTCTGGAGGGTTTCCGCGCAGAGGTAAAGGATGAGATTCTCTCCCGGGAGGTTCCTTCCAGCGTGGATTCCTTGATTGAACTCGCTATTCGCATTGAGCGACGGGTTGATCTTCGTCACCGAGCTCGTGGAAAGGAGCTCGCGCTCTCCGTCGCCTCCCTCTCCGCATCACTACCATCTTCCTCTGCCGGCTCGGGTGCTGAGCCCATGCAGCTGGGAGGTATCCACATCTCGACTAAGGAGAGGGAACGGAGAATCACCAACCGCCTCTGTCTCTATTGCGGTTCCGCTGGTCATTTTGTCACTTCATGTCCAGTAAAAGGCCAGAGCTCGTCAGTAAGCGGAGGGCTACTGGTGAGCGCTACTACTCCTGTCTCTCCTTCAAGATCCTGCACTACCTTGTCGGTCCATCTACGCTGGACCGGTTCGTCAGCTTCCTGCAGTGCCTTAATAGACTCTGGGGCGGAGGGCTGTTTTATGGACGAGACCTGGGCTCGGGAACATGACATTCCTCTCAGACAGTTAAAGGAGCCCACGGCCTTGTTCGCCCTGGATGGTAGTCCTCTCCCCAGGATTCAGCGTGAGACGCTACCTTTAACCCTCACTGTTTCTGGTAATCATAGTGAAACCATTTCTTTTTTAATTTTTCGTTCACCTTTTACACCTGTTGTTTTGGGCCATCCCTGGCTAGTTTGTCATAATCCTTCCATTAATTGGTCTAGTAATTCTATCCTCTCCTGGAACGTCTCTTGTCATGTGAAATGTTTAATGTCTGCTATCCCTCCTGTTTCCTCTGTCTCTTCTTCACAGGAGGAGCCTGGTGATTTGACAGGGGTGCCGGAGGAATATCACGATCTGCGCACGGTGTTCAGTCGGTCCAGGGCCACCTCTCTTCCTCCACACCGGTCGTATGATTGTAGTATTGATCTCCTTCCGGGAACCACCCCCCCCCCGGGTAGACTATACTCTCTGTCGGCTCCCGAACGTAAGGCTCTCGAAGATTATTTGTCTGTAGCTCTTGACGCCGGTACCATAGTCCCCTCCTCCTCTCCCGCCGGAGCAGGGTTTTTTTTTGTCAAGAAGAAGGACGGGTCTCTGCGCCCCTGCATAGATTATCGAGGGCTGAATGACATAACAGTGAAGAATCGTTATCCGCTTCCTCTTATGTCTTCAGCCTTCGAGATCCTGCAGGGAGCCAGGTTTTTCACTAAGTTGGACCTTCGTAACGCTTACCATCTCGTGCGCATCAGGGAGGGGGACGAGTGGAAGACGGCGTTTAACACTCCGTTAGGGCACTTTGAATACCGGGTTCTTCCTTTCGGCCTCGCTAACGCTCCAGCTGTCTTTCAGGCATTAGTCAATGATGTCCTGAGAGACATGCTGAACATCTTTGTTTTCGTTTACCTTGACGATATCCTGATTTTTTCACCGTCACTCCAGATTCATGTTCAGCACGTTCGACGTGTCCTCCAGCGCCTTTTAGAGAATTGTCTTTTTGTGAAGGCTGAGAAGTGCACTTTTCATGCCTCCTCCGTCACATTTCTCGGTTCTGTTATTTCCGCTGAAGGCATTAAGATGGATCCCGCTAAGGTCCAAGCTGTCATTGATTGGCCCGTCCCTAAGTCACGCGTCGAGCTGCAGCGCTTTCTCGGCTTCGCGAACTTCTATCGTCGTTTCATCCGTAATTTCGGTCAGGTGGCAGCTCCTCTCACAGCCCTTACTTCTGTCAAGACGTGCTTTAAGTGGTCCGTTTCCGCCCAGGGAGCTTTTGATCTCCTCAAGAATCGTTTTACATCCGCTCCTATCCTTGTTACACCTGACGTCTCTAGACAGTTCGTTGTCGAGGTTGACGCGTCAGAGGTGGGCGTGGGAGCCATCCTTTCTCAGCGCTCCCTCTCTGACGACAAGGTCCACCCATGCGCGTATTTTTCTCGTCGCCGTCGGAACGTAACTATGATGTGGGTAACCGCGAACTGCTCGCCATCCGGTTAGCCCTAGGCGAATGGCGACAGTGGTTGGAGGGGGCGACCGTTCCTTTTGTCGTTTGGACTGACCATAGGAACCTTGAGTACATCCGTTCTGCCAAACGACTTAATGCGCGTCAGGCGCGTTGGGCGCTGTTTTTCGCTCGTTTCGAGTTCGTGATTTCTTATCGTCCGGGCTCTAAGAACACCAAGCCTGATGCTTTGTCTCGTCTCTTCAGTTCTTCAGTAGCCTCCACTGACCCCGAGGGGATTCTCCCTGAGGGGCGTGTTGTCGGGTTGACTGTCTGGGGAATTGAGAGGCAGGTAAAACAAGCGCTCACTCACACTCCGTCGCCGCGCGCTTGTCCTAGGAACCTTCTTTTCGTTCCCGTTCCTACTCGTCTGGCCGTTCTTCAGTGGGCTCACTCTGCCAAGTTAGCCGGCCACCCTGGCGTTCGGGGTACGCTTGCTTCCATTCGCCAGCGTTTTTGGTGGCCCACCCGGGAGCATGACACGCGTCGTTTCGTGGCTGCTTGTTCGGTCTGCGCGCAGACTAAGTCCGGTAACTCTCCTCCTGCCGGCCGTCTCAGGCCGCTTCCTATTCCCTCTCGACCGTGGTCTCACATCGCCTTAGATTTTGTCACCGGACTGCCTTCGTCAGCGGGGAAGACTGTTATTCTTACGGTTGTCGATAGGTTCTCTAAGGCGGCTCATTTCATTCCCCTTGCTAAGCTTCCTTCTGCTAAAGAGACGGCACAAATCATCATCGAGAATGTTTTCAGAATTCATGGCCTTCCGTCAGACGTCGTTTCGGACAGAGGTCCGCAATTCACGTCTCAATTTTGGAGGGAGTTTTGCCGTTTGATTGGGGCTTCCGTCAGTCTCTCTTCCGGCTTTCACCCCCAGTCTAACGGTCAAGCAGAACGGGCCAATCAGACTATTGGTCGCATCTTACGCAGTCTTTCTTTTCGTAACCCTGCGTCTTGGTCAGAACAGCTCCCCTGGGCAGAATACGCCCACAACTCGCTTCCTTCGTCTGCGACCGGGCTATCTCCTTTTCAGAGTAGCCTCGGGTACCAGCCTCCGCTGTTCTCATCTCAGTTCGCCGAGTCCAGCGTCCCCTCCGCTCAGGCTTTTGTCCAACGTTGCGAGCGCACCTGGAAGAGGGTCAGGTCTGCACTTTGCCGTTATAGGACGCAGACTGTGAGGGCTGCTAATAAGCGTAGAACTAAGAGTCCTAGATATTGTCGCGGTCAGAGAGTTTGGCTCTCCACTCAGAACCTTCCCCTTAAGACGGCTTCTCGCAAGTTGACCCCGCGGTTCATTGGTCCGTTCCGTATTTCTCGGGTCATTAATCCTGTCGCAGTTCGACTTCTTCTTCCGCGATACCTTCGTCGCGTCCACCCGGTCTTCCATGTCTCCTGCATCAAGCCCGTCCTTCGCGCCCCCGCTCGTCTTCCCCCCCCCCCCCCCCATCCTTGTCGAGGGCGCACCCATCTACAGGGTCCGTAGAATTTTGGACATGCGTCCTCGGGGCCGTGGTCACCAGTACCTCGTAGATTGGGAGGGGTACGGTCCTGAGGAGAGGAGTTGGGTTCCCTCTCGGGACGTGCTGGACCGTGCGCTGATCGAGGATTTCCTCCGTTGCCGCCAGGTTTCCTCCTCGAGTGCGCCAGGAGGCGCTCGGTGAGTGGGGGGGTACTGTCATGTACTGTCATGTTGTGTCTTGTCTCTGTCCTTTCCCTTCACCCTGTCTCCCTCTGCTGGTCGTTGTTAGGTTACATTTCTCCCCCGCTTTCCCCCAGCTGTTCCTTGTCTCCTCTGACTACCCATTCACCCCGTTTCCCACCTGTTCCCTTTTTCCCTCTGATTAGGTCCCTATATCTCTCTCTGTTTCTGTTCCTGTCCTTGTCGGATTCTTGTTTGTTGTGTTTCATGCCTGAGCCAGACTATCGTCATGTTTGCTGTAACCTTGTCCTGTCCTGTCGGAATCTGCCGGTCTATCTGAGCCTACCTATGTTTGGTTATTAAAGAAGCTCTGTGTAAGTTAGTTCGCTTTTGGGTCCTCATTCACTCACCATAACAGTATAACTATTCCATTGTGGTTGAGGGGCCTCAGTGCAATCTAGCTCAGCTAAGCTGCCCAGTTCAATTCCAGGACACTACAGGGGACCGTGGTCATGATCTGGTATTCTACAGGAGTTCTGCAGGGTGCTGAAAGTCAGCCAGCATTGCTAATGGAACCTGTTATATACCTTTCAGCACTAGCAGAAAGACCTTGGAGATGGAGGAGAGATGGAGGCCATGAACTGCAAGAGGATGTCAACTCTCAACGATCAAAGCATTGCGGCATGCTGACTTACCCACGACCCTGATCAGCAAATACATTAAATTCTCTTTCAATTCGGCTCTCCTCTCAACTGGGATATTTTGCAGAATGGTAATTGCCAGTGGTGTAAAGTACTTAAGTAAAAATACTTTAAAGTACTACTTAAGCAGTTTTTTGGGGTATCTGTACTTTACATTACTATTTACACTTTTGACAACTTTTTATTTTACTTCATTACATTCCTAAAGAAAATGATGTACTTTTTACTCCATACATTTTCCTTGACACCCTAAAGTACTCATAACATTTTGAATGGACAGAAACAATTTCTACAATGTAGAAAATAGTAAAAAATCAAGAAAATCCTGGAATGAGTAGGTGTGTCCAAACTTTTGACTGGGACTGTATGTTAAAGAAGGGCTTAAGCTGCATCCCTGTCTCACCCTATAGCCCTGTGGAAATAAATGTGTGTGTTTTTTAAGCTGCATCCCTGTCTCACCCTACAGCCCTGTGGAAATAAATGTGTGTGTTTTTTAAGCTGCATCCCTGTCTCACCCTACAGTCCTGTGGAAATAAATGTGTGTGTTTTTTAAGCTGCATCCCTGTCTCACCCTACAGCCCTGTGGAAATAAATGTGTGTGTTTTTTAAGCTGCATCCCTGTCTCACCCTACAGCCCTGTGGAAATAAATGTGTGTGTTTTTTAAGCTGCATCCCTGTCTCATCCTACAGCCCTGTGGAAATAAATGGGTGTGTTTTTTAAGCTGCATCCCTGTCTCACCCTACAGCCCTGTGGAAATAAATGTGTGTGTTTTTTAAGCTGCATCCCTGTCTCACCCTATAGCCCTGTGGAAATAAATGTGTGTGTTTTTAAGCTGCATCCCTGTCTCACCCTACAGCCCTGTGGAAATAAATGTGTGTGTTTTTTAAGCTGCATCCCTGTCTCACCCTACAGCCCTGTGGAAATAAATGTGTGTGTTTTTTGCCAACACTTGTTTGTGTACATGGATTTTATAGCGTTGTATGTTTTCCCCCAACACCACTGTATTTGTATAGCAGACACTCATGCCAAATTGAGTCAAAAGCTTTTTTGAAATCAACAAAGCATGAGAAGCCTTTGCCTTTGTTATGGTTTGTTTGTTTGTCAATTAGGGTGTGCAGGGTGAATACGTGGCCTGTCATACGGTAATTTAGTAAAAAGACAATTTGATATTTGCTTAGTACTTTGTTTTCGCTGAGGAAATGTACGAGTCTGCTGTTAATTATAATGCAGAGGATTTTTGCAAGGTTGCTATTGACCCATATCCCCCAGTAGTTATTGGGATCAAATTTGTCTCCACTTTTTTGAATTGGGGTGATCAGTCCTTTGTTCTAAATATTTGGGAAGATGCCAGAGCTGAGGATGATGTTAAAGAGTTCAAGTATAGCCAATTGGAATTTGTGGTCTGTATAGTTTATAATTTAATTTAGGATACCATCAACCCCACAGGCATTTTTGTGTTGAAGGGTTGGTATTTTGTCCTGTAGTTTATTCAATGTAATTGGAGAATCAAGTGGCTTCTGGTCTTTAATAGTCAATTCTAAGATTTGTATTTGATCATGTACATGTTTTTGCTGTTTGTTCTTTGTTATAGAGCCAAAAAGATTGGAGAAGTGGTTTATCCATAGATCTCCATTTTGGATAGATAAGTCTTTGTGTTGTTGTTTGTTTAGAGTTTTACAATTTTCCCAGAAGTGGTTAGATTCTACGGTTTCTTACATTACATTGAGCTGATTTCTGACGTGCTGTTCCTTCTTTTTCCATAGTGCATTTTAGTATTGTTTTAGTGATTCACCATAGTGAAGGTGTAGGCTCAGGTTTTCTGCGTCTCTGTGTTTTTTATATTTTTTTTATCTCTGTGTTTTTGGTTGGATAGATTTCTCAATTTCTTTGTTAGGTTTTTGCATTCTTCATCAAACCATTTGTCATTGTTGTTAATTTTCTTAGATGTCTGCTTGACATGTTTTCATTTTATAGGGAAGCTGAGAGGTCAAATACACTGTTTAGGTTTTCTACTACCAAGTTTTCCCCTTCACTATTACAGTGTAACCTTTAATTTTATTTTCTCTCCATCTATAGTATTTCTTAATATTATTCAGTTCCTTTGGCTTTGATGCCTCATGATTGAACATAGCTCTGTTCAATTAGAGTGTGATTTTGCTGTGATCTGATAGGGGTGTCAGTGGACTGACTGTGAACGCTCTAAGAGACTCTGGATTGAGGTCAGTGATAAAGGTGTCAACAGTACTACTGCCAAGAGATGAGTTATAGGTGTACCTACCATAGGAGTACCCTCGAAGCCTACCATTGACTATGTACATACCCAGCGTCCGACAGAGCTGCACAGGAGTTGTGACACGTTTTTGTTGGTTGTGTCTAGAGGGGAATAGGGGGAGGGAATGCTGTCACCTCCAGGTAGGTGTTTGTCCCCCTGTGTACTGAGGGTGACGGGTTCTTGTCCAGTTCTGGCATTTAGATTGCCACAGACTAGTACATGTTCCTGAGCCTGGAAATTGTTGATCTCCCCCTCTAGGATGGAGAAGCTGTCATCGTTAAATTATGGGGATTCTATTGAGGGGATATAGGTAGCACACAAGGACATTTTTCTCTGTTAAGATCATTTCCTTATTAATTTCTAGCCAGATGTAAAATGTTGCTGTTTTGACTAATTTAATAGAGTGGGTTAGATTTGCTCTATAACAAATAAGCATACCCCTGAGTATCTTCCCTGTTTCACACCTGGTAGTTTGATTGAAGGGACTATCAGCTCTCTGTAACATAGAGGGCAACCAGTGGGTCCATCTTCTTTGTACCATGTTTCTTGAAGGATGACAATGTCTGTATTTCCAATTTCTTTGTTGAAGTCTGGGTTCCTGCTATTTAGGCCAAAGGCAGATAATCTCAGACCTTGTATATTCCAAGATGAGATAGTAAAAGCATTGTGTTCCATAGTGTCTAATGATGTTGTGGTTTAGGCCCGGACCATCACAGTAGGTGTGAGAAGAGCATGTTGAGCGTCTGATACATTTTTATTTATTTTATTTCACCTTTATTTAACCAGGTAGGCTAGTTGAGAACAAGTTCTCATTTACAACTGCGACCTGGCCAAGATGAAGCAAAGCAATGCGACACAAACAACAACACAGAGTTACACATGGAATAAACAAACAAACAGTCAATAATACAATAGAGAAAGTCTATATACAGTGTGTGCAAATGAGGTAGGATAAAGGGGGTGAGGCAATAAATATGCCATAGTGGCGAAATTATTGCAGTATGGCAAATGAAACACTGGGGTGATAGATGTGCAGAAGATGAGTGTGCAAGTAGCGGTACTGGGGTGCAAAGGAGCAAAATAAATAAAAGAAATAACAATAAACACAAAAACAAATATGAGATGAGGTAGATAGTTGGTTGGATGGGCTCTTTACTGATGGGCTATGTGCAGGTGCAGTGATCTGTGAGCTGCTCGGCAGTTCGTTCCAGTCATTGGCAGCAGAGAACTGGAAGGAAAGGCAGCCGAAGGAGGAATTGGCTTTGGGGGTGACCAGTGAAATATACCTGCTGGAGCGCGTGCTGCGGTAGGGTGCTGCTATGGTGACCAGTGAGCTGAGATAAGGCAGGGCTTTACCTAGCAATGACTTACAGATGACCTGGAGCCAGTGGGTTTGGTGACATACCTCTTAGGTCGCAGGATGGGGCTTGGGCGGGTGTAACAGTGGGGGTGGCCCTGTTGCCACCCGTTATTGCAGGTGTAGCGAAATGTTTGTGTTTCTAGCTCCGACAGTGCAGTAATATCTAACTATTTCACAACATATACCCAATACACAAAAATCAAAGTAAAGGAATGGAATGAGGAATATACGTATAAATATATGGACAAGCAATATCAGAGAGGCGTAGACTAAGATACAGTAGAATATAATAGAATACAGTATACACATAACAGATGAGAAATGCAAAATATGTCAACATTATTAAAGTGACTAGTGTTCCATTTATTACAGTGGCCAGTGATTTCAATATGTATATAGGCAGCAGCCTCTAATGTGCTAGTGATGGCTATTTAACAGTCTGATAGCCTTGAGATAGAAGCTGTTTTTCACTCTGTCTGTCCCCAGCTTTGATGCACCTGTACTGACCTTTCTTCTGGATGATAGCGGGGTGAACAAACAGCGGCTCGGGTGGTTGTTGTCCTTGATGATATTTTGGGGCTTCCTTTGACGTGCTGTACGTGTCCTGGAGGGCAGGTAGTTTGCCCCCGAAGATGCGTTGGGCACACTGCACCACCCTCTGGAGAGCCCTGCTGTTGCGAGAGGTGCAGTTGCTGTACCAGCCAGGAATACAGCCCAACAGGATGCTCTCAATTGTGCATCTGTAAAAGTTTGTGAGGGTTCCACGTACACACGACGCTGTTGCACCTTCTTCACCAGTGATGTGTACGCTGAGGAACTTGAAACTTAACACCTTCTCCACTGTGGTCTCGTCGATGTGGATAGGGAGGTGCTCCCTCTGCTGTTTCCTGAAGTCCACGATCATTTCCGTTGTTTGTTAACGTTGAGTGAGAGGTTATTTTCCTGGCACCAGACTCCCAGAGTGCTCACCTCCCCCCTGTAGGCTGTCTCGTCATTGTTGGCAATCAAGCCTGCTACTGTTGTGTTGTCTGCAAACTTGATGATTGAGTTGGAGGTGTGCGTGGCCACGCAGTCATGGGTGAACAGGGAGTTCAAGAGGGGGCTGAGCACGCACCCTTGTGGGGCCACAGTGTTGAGGATCAGCGAAGTGGAGGTGTTGTTTCCTACCTTCACCACCGGGGGGTGGCCGTCAGGTAGTCCAGGACCCAGTTGAAAAGGGCGGGGTTCAGACCCAGGACCTCGAGCTTAATGATGAGCTAGGAGGTTACTATGGTGTTGAATGCTGAGCTATAGTCAATGAACAGCACTCTTACATAGGTATTCCTCTTGTCCAGATGGGATAGAGCAGTATGTAGTGTGATGGCGATTGCATTGTCTGTGGATCTATTGGGGTGGTAAGCAAATTGAAGTGGATCTAGGGTGACAGGTAAGGTAGAGGTGATCTGATCCTTGACTAGTCTCTCAAAGCACTTCATGATGACAGAGGTGAGTGCTACGTGGCGATAGACATTTAGTCCAGTTACCTTTGCTTTCTATGGTACAGGAACAGTGGTGGCCATCTTGAAGCATGTGAGGACAGCAGACGTGAATAGGGAGAGATTGAATATGTCCGTAAATACACCAGTCAGCTGGTCTGTGCATGCTCTGAGGTCGCGGCTAGGGATGCCGTCTGGGCCGCTTAAATGTCTTAGTTACGTCGGCCACGGAGAAGGAGAGCCCACAGTCCTTGGGAGCGGGCCACGTTGGTGGCACTGTGTTATCCTCAAAGCGGGCAAAGAAGGTGTTTAGCTTGTCCGAAAACAAGACGTCGGTGTCCGCGACGTGGCTGGTTTTTCCTTTTGTAGTCCGTGATTGTCTGTAGACCCTGCCACATATGTCTTGTGTCTGAGCCGTTGAATTGCGACTCCACTTTGTCTCTATACTGACGTTTTGCCTGTTGATTGCCTTGCAATGGTAATAACTACACTGCTTGTATTCTGCCATATTCCAAGTCACCTTGCCATGGTTGAATGCAGTGGTTTTCCCTTTCAGTTTTGCGTGAATGCTGCCATCTAGCCACGGTTTCTGGTTAGGGTTGGTTTTAATTGTCACAGTGGGTACATCTCCTATACACTTCCTGATAAACTCAATCACCTTATCAGTATAATTGTCAATGTTATTATCGTAGGCTACCCAGTCCGCATGATCAAAACAATCTTGAAGCGTGGATTCGGATTGGTCAGACCAGCGTTGAATAGTCCTTAGCACAGATACTTCCTGTTTGAGTTTCTACCTATAGGAAGGGAGGAGCAAAATGGAGTCGTGGTCAGATTTGATGAAAGGAGGGCTGGGGAGGGCCTTAGGTCTGATATAGGGGCGTCCGTCTGTCTGTCAGTGAAATATTTGTATTTATAGGTATGAGTATGAGCCTTTATTCTACATGCCAGCTGTCCATGTTTTATTCCCCCAGTTATGTGGAGTAATTCAAGGAATTTATTTTTAAATAAGAAACGTTTATTTATCCGTCCGTCTGTCTGTCTGTGCAGTATGCTGACTAGCCAGACCCTTGTTAAAAGCTTTGATCTCACAGCAGAGACCTCCAGATCAGGAGGCATTATTACAAACAACTAGTACACTGGATCTGCCAAATCCAAGGGCATTTACAGCATTTCACAGATGATAAAACAATAGCCCTTTATAATGATGTATTGTAGACATGCAACTTCCGTCCCACCTGTGAATCAAGATTGACAATTTGTGACATAAAGCCTTCAGTTATCCAGCAGTCCTGAGAGCCACTGTATTCTCCATTAACTCTCTGTCACACACAGAGAACTATTAAAATACATTCAACACTGATGATTCTGAAACAGAACTGCATCCTCCCTCTCTTCTCCTCTCCACTCCTCTCCGTGTACTTCCCTGTTGATTAAAAACAAATCTAACAGAGTCATTGGAATCCATTAGAATCATGTCTGCCCTGTCATCTGTCTGCCATTTGGCTACCCCCTCTGACATCCCTCCAAATTGGGTAGTTTCCATTATGGTAATAGTCATATTGTTCAGGAAAAGATTGTTACTATAACTAGTCATTACCGTTCTATCAACAGAATAATGACAGGATCTCTTTGCTTTGGGATATAGATCATGTCCATATATGAGAGAAATCAATAAAGAGGCTGTTGTATATATCGTAAATATTGAGAACTTCAAATGCCTTTTTAAACTTCAAATACACTAAAAGTTTTACATTTCCTTCATTGCTAGAAAGTTATCCTGCAACTGGGCGATCAAATTAAGATCTACATCCTCCATCTGTATCATACCACAACAGCCTGGAGTGCATGCAGCTTCAATGTCTATTCTATCAGAATGATACGTCAGAAACATTACAATCATACATTACAATCTCTGATTAGGAGGGGTTGGGTTAAATATGGAAGAATGCACTGACTAGGTATCCCCTTTACCTTTCTCTTAACATAAAGTATAGTTTTGCATGTTGTGTCATTTTGTCTAGCCATATTGAATAAATGGAATATTCTCTGTGTGCTTGATATACACCACTAGTTAACTTCACCATTCACTGTACCATTGGACATACACTGTCTACATTTCAAGGTCATTACCAGGTTAATAGACCTGGTCTTGTCATGTCTCTCATCTTATATTAGAGGATTCCTGCTCGGCCAATTGTTTAACATAATTACCAGTGTACCTCCAGTGTACCTCTATACAGGCGCTTGGATAGAAGAACAAGGTTGAGCTCCCAGTGCTGTGATCAGGATGTGCCTCTCTTAGTCATCCCAACAAAAGAGGACAGGATCATGAATATGCAGCAGTAGGAAGAACGGATCCCCTCCAGGCCGGAGAAAAGGCATCATTAAGCTCGGATCATCAAATCCTCATACATTTACATTTTAGTAATTTAGCAGACACTCTTATCCAGAGTGAATTACAATTAGTGTGTTCATCTTAAGATAGCTAGGTGAGACAACCACATATCAGTCGTAGCAAGTACATTTTCCCTCTATAAAGTAGTTATTAACAAAGTCAGTGCTAGTAGGAATACACAGTTGAAATTGGAAGAGTACATACACTTAGGTTGGAGTCATTAAAACTCGTTTTTCATCCACTCCACAAATTTCTTGTTAACAAACTATAGTTTTGGCAAGTCGGTTAGGACATCTACTTTGTGCATGACGCAAGTAATTTTTCCAACAATTGTTAACAGACAGATTATTTCACTTAAAATTCACTGTATCACAATTCCAGTGGGTCAGAAGTTTGCATACACTAAGTTGACTGTGCCTTTAAACAGCTTGGAAAGAAAGAAGCCACTACTCCAAAACCGCCATAAAAAAAAGCCATTCTACGGTTTGCAACTACACATGGGGACATAGATCATACTTTTTGTAGAAATGTCCTCTGGTCTGATGAAACAAAAATAACAACAACAAAGTCAAGGTATTGGAGTGGCCATCACAAAGCCCTGACCTCAATCCTATAGTACATTTTTGGGCAGAACTGAAAACGTGTGTGTGAGCAAGGAGGCCTACAAACCTGACTCAGTTACACCAGCTCTTTCAGGAGGATTCGGCCAAAATTCACCCAACTTATTGTGGGAAGCTTGTAGAAGGCTACCCAAGTTAAACAATTTAAAGGTAATGCTACCAAATACTAATTGAGTGTATGTAAACTTCTGACCCACTGGGAATGTGATGAAACAAATAAAAGCTGAAATTAATCATTCCCTCTACTATGTGACATTTCACATTCTTAAAATAAAGTGTTGTTCCTAACTGACCTAAGACAGGGAATTTTAATCATCACATTCTATACAGGTTCTCTGGCTCTCTATGGACCCTGGTCGAAATTAGTGCAAGATCATGTTAATAGATTACATTAAAGTCAAGTGAAGCCATTATAAGTCCACACAACTCGCTAGACTATATGAAGGCCTACATTTGATCAGGTTTGTGATATTTCAACTCTCTTATAGTGTTGAAACCACATGCTGTTACCCTCTTCAGGGGTTACCAGAGGCAATGAGAGGAACCAGACATCTGAAATAGAGTCCTGGTGAGTGGATGCAAGTCCCAACGGCAGACTGTGCCCCAGTCTCCAAGTGTGTCCCAAATGACACACTATATCATATATAGTACACTACTTTTGACTATGTGGCCTAGTCAAAACTAGTGCCCTATATGGGGAAAAGGGTGCCATTTGGGACGCATCCCATCTCCCAGTTCTGTGACAATTTTTTATCTGACTCCTCACTATCTCCCTGTCTCTTTCCCCTGCTGACGCCTCCATCTCTGCTGCTATCAGTTAATGAAGCTCAGGCTGGGACTCTGCACCTGTGGAGCTCTGCTCAACCAATCTGGAGGATAGAGGTCTCCATGTGGTGGACGGAGAGGGGATTTGGGATTTCAGAACCATGTACAGGGATTCAGCTCAACTATCAGTCTGAGCATCAGGCTTAGTGAAATCTTACATTATACCCAAGTGTGTGTCAAATTGAAACGGTAAATATGGCATCACCATCAATGACATTAACCTTTTGATCATTAACCTTTAGTCAACCTTTAGTAACCTTGTATTTTTTTGTTTTTATTATAGCTACTGGAATTCCTCTCTCGCTTCTCTTGAATTGCAAAATAAACGCAATAAAAAGCATTCAAGATGGCTGGAGGTCGGCGCATTCCCTAAGTGTGTTCATGAAAAACAATAAGCAAAAGGTTGACCTCTGTAGGACTACATCCCAAATGGTACCCTGTTCCCTAAAAAGTGTATTATTTTAACCAGAGACCCATGGGCCTTGATCAAATGTAATGCACTACATAGGGAATATGGTGCCATTTTGGATGCATTATGCAGTACCTCTCCAGAGAAGGGTTCCTCCCGTCCACATGGAAACTGAACTGGCAGCGCATTCTTTTCCCTTTCTGGATAATTTGTGGCCTGCATAGCAAGACATCAATTCTTACTGACATGGGGAGAAAATGGGAACATTTAAAAGGCTTTGTTTGTCATCATCTTGCTTCAGAAAGATTTGTTACCCTCAGGCTCCTGTGTCCTTGGGGCATTCAGGCTGGGGTCAAAGTATTGTATATTTCAGGTTGGAAAGGAGGGGTTTGATGACTGTCACATGTAATTATTGTTATTTGGATCTAAGGCATATCATTTTTGTTCGGCTTCAGAACAGTCGACCACAAGCTTTCTCCAGTTGCTCACTGCTTTTACACAGGCAGCCCAATTCTGATCTATTCATTATGCCAACAACACCGCATATAGTTTAGTCATTGGAGATGTAATATATTCCTAGTACACACACACACACACACACACACGCACACAACTTCATACTTCCCCTAGTGAGACTGTACATAACTGGCAAGGTGGAGGAGAAGCACACAAGGGGAGTAATCTAGCATGAGGGAAATCACAAGTGTCTTATTAGAGGCTCAGTAGAGATGGCTGGGAATCGATGGCTGACCTACTGGTCACCACCACAGTTCTGCCAGCTCTCCAAGAGACTCAAATCACGGTTCTCAGTCTCTACTATCCATCATAAAACACACTTCTTTTTCTGCCTCAACTCAAATAAAGTTGCCTGTTTTCCCTCTTAACCCCCCTGGTGCCTTGTGAGAAACGTGAGACCACTGTTAAGTGATCCAAGGGACGCGACAAAGATGTCTCCAATCTAGTCTGTTCCGCAGAGAGGTGTCCCCTTCTATGCCCTAGTACTACCTATAAGGAAGTTGTATGTGTTAAAATAAGTTAATATCTACAAGGGAAGATAGTAGGGTTGTGAATGGGTTAGGTAGGTATGTTACACAGAGCTATAAGAATCATTAGAGAGTCAGTCAACTGTGGGCTAATGAGGTTCCTGAGGAAATATTGTGAATCTGCTTCCCTGACACCTGCTGACTGCCACCCTAATACCTGTATAGTGCACTACTTTTGACCATAAGGCTCTGGTCAAAAGTAGTGCACTACGTAGGGAAAAGGGTAACATTTGGGATGCACAGAGTGTTTTTCCTAGTGCTTAGACATGGGTGAGCTTCATCATTACTTCCTGATTTAGCTTTGTCCATACCTGCACTGAGCCAGAAAATGAGCTCGGAGATGCTCAGGTAACTGCTGAAGTGCATTTAGGAGGTTAGCCAGTAAAACGGTGCCGTCGGTGTGGGTGAAATTATCTGCCTGTCGAAAGCTAAGCAGGAGTCCAGGCGTGCGTCCCAAATTACACCCTATTCCCTATTTCAAAGGACTCTGGTCAAAAGTAGTGCACTATAGGGCAGTGTTTCCCAACTCCAATCCTTGAGTACCCTGAACAGCACACATTTCTGTTGTAGCCCTAGACAAGCACACGATTCAACTTGTCAACCAATCATCAAGCCCTCAATGAGTTGAATCAAATTAGTTTGTCTTGGGCTACAACGAAAATGTGTGCTGTTAGTGCCTCTTGAGTGGCGCACGGTCTAAGGCACTGCATCGCAGTGCTAGAGGCATCACTACAGACCTGGGTGCGATCCCGGGCTGTATCACATCCGTCCGTGATCGGGAGTCCCATAAGGTGGCACACAATTGGCCCAGCGTCGTCAGGGTTAGGGGAGGGTTTGGCCAGGGGGGGCTTTACATGGCTCATCGTGCTCTAGCTTCTACTTGTGGGAGGCTGGGCGTCTGCAGGCTGTTTCCTCCACACCGACAAATTGGTGCGGTAGGCTTCTGGGTTAAGCGGGTGGGTGTTAAAAAGCGCGGTTTGGTGGGTCATGTTTTGGAGGAAACATGACTCGACCGTCGCCTCCCGAGCACGTTGGGTAGTTGCAGATCAAGATCAAAAAAGGGGGTAAAATACTATTTTTTTATTAAAATATGTCAAAAAATATATGTACTGTTGGGGGTACTTGAGGACTGCAGTTGGGAAACACTGCTGTAGGGAAGAGGGTGCCATTTGGATGCAGTTTAGTAGTCTTCCTTATTAAGACAAATATCCTGGCTTTATCCATGAGCTATGAAGTAAGGAAAAACCTTATGCACTTGAAATGATTGGGTGCATTCCAAAGGGCACCCGATTCCCTTTATAGTGCACTACTTTTGACCAGGGCCCATAGGGTAACATTTAGTAAGTACCACGCACCCAGTCTTCAGAAAGTTAGTTTGTGCGTTCACCTGAAATAATCCCAAACAGAAAAACGGAAGGTGCAGGTATTGTCTCTTGTCCTTATCTAGCTTGATGACAATTATAGCCAAGACCACACCTAACATGACATTTTGACAAACATAAAATGAATACAGGTACATATTTGATTTTCTTTTCTTATTTATGTTTTCTAAATATCGTCTGTGGATTGTAGACATATTTTATTTTCCTCTGTCTGTCCAAGTGCCAGTCGCAAACACACACACTTGTCTATATAAAAACATATACATCCCACTTAGGTTTAACTGACAGGATAGTGACTGGAAACTCTGACAGATAACCAAGGGGGGGCTGGTCCAACTCAAGTTGTCATAAAAAAATGTGCCGCCCTCCCCCAAACGTAAATATATTTTCTCATGACCCTACATTGTACTGTAAAATAAATTGAACAGCCCACCCTGCCTAATTCATTACTTCACGATCAGAACTGGTTGCAGACAATGATCAGCTAGGGGGAATCTGATATTCAACATTTTGATGCCATATTTATAATTATTGGCACTAGTCACCAGTCTCAACGTCAACAGTGAAGAGGCGACTCTGGGATGCTGGCCTTCTAGGCAGAGTTGCAAAGAAAAAGCCATATCTCAGACTGGCCAATAAAAAGAAAGGATTAAGATGGGGAAAAGAACACAGACACCGGACAGAGAAACTCTGCCTAGAAGGCCAGCATTCCAGAGTCACCTCTTCACTGTTGATGTTGAGACTGGTGTTTTGCGGGTACTATTAAATACAGCTGCCAGTTGAGGACTTGTGAGGCGTCTGTTTCTCAAACAACACTCTAATGTACTTGTCCTCTTGCTCAGTTGTGCACCGGGGACTCCTACTCCTCTTTCTATTCTTGTTAGAGCCAGTTTGCACTGTTCTGTGAAGGAAGTAGTACACAGCGTTGTATGAGATCTTCAGTTTCTTGGCAATTTCTCTCATGGAATAGCCTTAATTTCTCAGAACAAGAATAGAATAACGAGTTTTAGAAGAAAGTTATTTGTTTCTGGCCATTTTGAGCCTGTAATTGAACCCACAAATGCTGATGCTCCAGATACTCAACTAGTCTACAGATGGCCAGTTTTATTGCTTCTTTAATTAGCACAACCATTTTCAGCTGTGCTAACATAATTGCAAAATGTTTTTCTAATGAGTAATTAGCCTTTTAAAATGATAAACTTGGATTAGCTAACACAACGTGCCATTGGAACACAGGAGTGATAGTTGCTGATAATGGGCCTATGCCTATGTAGATATTCCATTTTAAAAAATCAGCCGTTTCCAGCTACAAAAGTCATTTACAACATTAACACTGTATTTCGGATCAATTTGATGTTATTTTAATGGACAAAAAATGTGCTTTTCTTTCAAAACAAGAAAATGTCCAAGTGACCCTAAACTTTTGAACGGTAGTGCACAGTATATACACAAATAATTGTAAAAGTGACCGAGATTACACAATAAAGTAGGGGACCAATTTCCATTGTAGTCCTTACATTTACTGTAGCATATGCTACAGTAATATAAGGACTGAATGCACCTCTAATTTACACATCTCCATCTGGCTTTCGGGGGTCGGCTTTCAGGTGTCACCTTATTTTTTTACATCGCTACGTCTATGTGCTTTTTTGTTTTTCTGTCGTGCGTAATGTGTGGTAGCCTATATCATACCGTAGGTTGTGTATTAGATAACGTCACAATCGTTTGGGCTTTATTGAGCTTGGGCTCATAAAATGTCTAATGTAGGGCTTATAAAATGTATTTAATGTATGGTATCATTAGGATCAGGTAGCATCAGACAGAATTTCCATGCCGATCAAAGCTCTAATCACATGCAGACATATTAATATGTTTCTGATTATTCTTGGGATGGAACAATACCAGGAAAACATGATGTGCAGGCATAATCAACATGTCTTTAGGGTGTCTATAGGTTTCCATCCAGTTGGCGACAGATTTCTATGCGAATATTCTCAAATCTGCATGAAAACAATATGCACATTTCAGGGTTTCCTTTAGGAAAATTTGACGCCAACCAACGTGACCTGTAAGCTATTAATTTACCAGACATTTGAGACATTTACTGGACATCCATATGCATTCAGATCATAATTGGAGCAGCCAGTGCCCAAGAGATATTGGCCAAATGAACCACATTTACTTGTTCTAAAAAACAGCCTATAACAAACTACAAAAACACTATTCCTTGTGTTTTGATGTGCAGAACATGCAAAACTTTATATAACTTTAGATTTTTATTTGATTTTAGGCTATTATCCTAAAGCAACAATTGTCCACCTTCAGCTGTCGGAGATTTAAGCACTAAATGCATCAGGGCATTGCATGCATAGGCCTATAGGCTTAGGTGTCCACTGTATGATATTCATATTTACAAAAAGATATAGACTTTACAAAGGAAGAGAAGCTTAGGCCTAACCCCAGAGAGATAGAGATATGCCGGTGGCATGGTACTACACCAACATGCATATTTGTATGTAATATGGCAACTGCGTCTGCTATACAGATATAGATGTACAGAAGGAGGCTAATTCATTATTTATCAATCAGAATCTTTTATATAAAGAAAATAATTATATTGTTAGATTATAGGAGTAACATTCTTCCTCACCTCAAGTTCAACTGTAGGAGTCAGTTGGAGCGCTGGTGTACACTGCCTTCATATCATAGGCTTGCAGTGTAAGGACCGACGCTGGAGTAGAGAAGCAGGTACGGGGAGTCAATTTTTTAAAATCAGGAACAGACATGAAACAAGACAGGAACAGCGTTAGCACACGGGTACACAAGGAAATAAGACAATCAATGCTGAAGCGGGGAACAGAGAGGTGGAACAGACAGATATAGGGGAGGTAATGACAGAGGTGACTGAGTCCAGGTGAGTCCAATAATCACTGACGCGCGTGACGGGGGATGGCAGTTGTGCGTAATGATGGTGGCAGGAGTGCATAATCGAGAGCATCCTGACGGGCTGTATCACCGCCTGGTACGGCAGCTGCTCCGCCCATAACCGGAAGGCTCTCCAGAGGGTAGTGCGTCTGCACAACGCATCACCGGAGGCAAACTACCTGCCCTCCAGGACACCTACAGCACCCGATGTCACAGGAAGGCCAAAAAGATCATCAAGGACAACAACCACCCGAGCCACTGCCTGTTCACCCCGTTATAATCCAGAAGGTGAGGTCAGTACAGGTGCATTAAAGCTGAGACCCAGAGACTGAAAATCAGCTTCTATCTCAAGGCCATCAGACTGTTAAACAGCCATCACTAACATAGAGAGGCTGCTGCCAACATACAGACTCAAATCTCTGGCCACTTTAATAAATGGACTTAATAAAGGTATCACTAGCCACCTTAAATAACGCCACTTTAATAATGTTTACATATTATATTACTCATCTCATATGTATAGTTGAAGTCGGAAGTTTACATACACTTAGGTTGGAGTCATTAAAACTCGTTTTTCAACCACTCCACAAATGTCTTGTTAACAAACTATAGTTTTGGCAAGTTGGTTAGGACATCTACTTTGTGCATGTTGCAAGTAATTTTTCCAAAAATGGTTTAAAGACAGATTATTTCACTTATTTCACTGTATCACAATTCCAGTGGGTCAGAAGTTTAAATACACTAAGTTGACTGTGCCTTTAAATAGCTTGGAAAATTCCAGAAAATTATGTCATGGTTTTAGAAGCTTCTGATAGGCTAATTGACATCATTTGAGTCAATTGGAGGTGTACCTGTGGATGTATTTCAAGGCCTACCTTGAAACTCAGTGCCTCTACACTAAGGTGTATGTAAACCTCCGATTTCAACTTGTACAGTGCCTTGCGAAAGTATTCGGCCCCCTTGAACTTTGCGACCTTTTGCCACATTTCAGGCTTCAAACATAAAGATATAAAACTGTATTTTTTTGTGAAGAATCAACAACAAGTGGGACACAATCATGAAGTGGAACGACATTTATTGGATATTTCAAACTTTTTTAACAAATCAAAAACTGAAAAATTGGGCGTGCAAAATTATTCAGCCCCTTTACTTTCAGTGCAGCAAACTCTCTCCAGAAGTTCAGTGAGGATCTCTGAATGATCCAATGTTGACCTAAATTACTAATGATGATAAATACAATCCACCTGTGTGTAATCAAGTCTCCGTATAAATGCACCTGCACTGTGATAGTCTCAGAGGTCCGTTAAAAGCGCAGAGAGCATCATGAAGAACAAGGAACACACCAGGCAGGTCCGAGATACTGTTGTGAAGAAGTTTAAAGCCGGATTTGGATACAAAAAGATCTCCCAAGCTTTAAACATCCCAAGGTGCACCGTGCAAGCGATAATATTGAAATGGAAGGAGTATCAGACCACTGCAAATCTACCAAGACCTGGACGTCCCTCTAAACTTTCAGCTCATACAAGGAGAAGACTGATCAGAGATGCAGCCAAGAGGCCCATGATCACTCTGGATGAACTGCAGAGATCTACAGCTGAGGTGGGAGACTCTGTCCATAGGACAACAATCAGCCGTATATTGCACAAATCTGGCCTTTATGGAAGAGTGGCAAGAAGAAAGCCATTTCTTAAAGATATCCATAAAAAGTGTTGTTTAAAGTTTGCCACAAGCCACCTGGGAGACACACCAAACATGTGGAAGAAGGTGCTCTGGTCAGATGAAACCAAAATTGAACTTTTTGGCAACAATGCAAAACGTTATGTTTGGCGTAAAAGCAACACAGCCCATCACCCTGAACACACCATCCCCACTGTCAAACATGGTGGTGGCAGCATCATGGTTTGGGCCTGCTTTTCTTCAGCAGGGACAGGGAAGATGGTTAAAATTGATGGGAAGATGGATGGAGCCAAATACAGGACCATTCTGGAAGAAAACCTGATGGAGTCTGCAAAAGACCTGAGACTGGGACGGAGATTTGTCTTCCAACAAGACAATGATCCAAAACATAAAGCAAAATCTACAATGGAATGGTTAAAAAATAAACATATCCAGGTGTTAGAATGGCCAAGTCAAAGTCCAGACCTGAATCCAATCGAGAATCTGTGGAAAGAACTGAAAACTGCTGTTCACAAATGCTCTCCATCCAACCTCACTGAGCTCGAGCTGTTTTGCAAGGAGGAATGGGAAAAAATTTCAGTCTCTCGATGTGCAAAACTGATAGAGACATACCCCAAGCGACTTACAGCTGTAATCGCAGCAAAAGGTGGCGCTACAAAGTATTACCTTAAAGGGGCTGAATAATTTTGCACGCCCAATTTTTCAGTTTTTGATTTGTTAAAAAGTTTGAAATATCCAATAAATGTCGTTCCACTTCATGATTGTGTCCCACTTGTTGTTGATTCTTCACAAAAAAATACAGTTTTATATCTTTATGTTTGAAGCCTGAAATGTGGCAAAAGGTCGCAAAGTTCAAGGGGGCCGAATACTTTCGCAAGGCACTGTACATATTCTTATTCATCCCTTTACATTTGTGTGTGTAAGGTAGTTGTGAATTTGTTCGATTACTTGTTAGATAATACTGCATTGTCGGAACTATAAGCACAAGCATTTCGCTACACTAGCATTAACATCCGCTCACCATGTATATGTGACCAATACAATTTGATTTGATTTAATGCTCGAGCTCCAGGGGGGGAAGAGCGGGAGCAGGCATGACATGCAGTAGCTAAAGCTTAATAATAGCCACACCAAACCTTCACAAAAGGTTTTACACTTTGCTAGGATAATATCAAATGTAGTCAAGTTATTGTCTATAGGGAAAATACGAGCAGGCTATTATATTGTGGCAAACACAGCAATATAGTTGGAACTTAATTTGGCCAAAGAAAATGGCTCAACAAAATTAAACAAAACACTGGTTTAAACCTTTACAAAACTTTTGAACAAGGTATATTGCACAATTACCAACAAAAGCAAGTGCTTACCATACTCAACAAATGACAGAAATAGGCTAATGTTATTTATTTTACAACATACCTACTTACAATAAAGCCATAAACCAGATACAGAGCACACAATTAAAAAGACAGATCAAATTTAATTTAGCCAATGAAAATGTCTCAACAGAATTGAACAAAACAGGTTTTGCATATTTAAAGAACTGGTTTCGGTTAATAAATAGGCTTACAATAATAACATTGCTGTACAATAATAATAATGACAAAACAAATTAATATAAATACATTTAAGTTCCAAAATTGCATCCTACCTTAATAGGGAGTTGAACAGTAGCCTGCATTCTTCTAATTTTAGAATGTATAATCTTGTAGGCTTTTCACTATCGGCATACTATTTTCCCTCAAACTTTTGTTTTTACTTGGCTCATCTCGCTCTAGCGATTCCTTGTGGTGGGTCAGGCTCCTGCAGGCTGATCTGCTTCATCAGTTGAATGGTGTTTCCTCTGACACGGATAAGCGGGCGAGTGTTAGAAGTGCAGTTTGGTGGGTCATGTTTCATACAGTCCACCAAATTCCCATGTACTGAATAAAACATTTAAATGGGTTTCCATCGCATTTTCCATCGCATTACTCTGGTATTGGCAAGGGCGCTCTAGCCAACAGTTTGCAGATACAGTGCAGGTATAGCCTACTACATGATGAGATTATTATGGACAAAAGTGCAAGATTACTTTTATTTGTCAAAAAGGCAGCCAAGCATCGATCACCATTTCACCAAAATGATACTCAACATTTACTGAAAGGAGCATCAACCTCATCACTGTGCACTTTCATCACCCTGTGAAGTTCACATCATCCTGTGAATAACTCATTTCATCTGTAATAAACTGCATTCTTTCCCATGATGTGTTGACATTTTTATCAGACATGTAGGCTTCTTTACTCAAAAGGTTGGATGGAAACCCAATTTATGTCAAGCCATTTTGAGGATGCTGGAATTATATTTTAGATGAATGTGCACATACCTACAGGAAACATTTGAAGTAGCCTAGATTTAAACATTGTGACTTGTTATGTTTATGCCACATATAAAAGGAAATACATTTTAAAAGTTAAATGATAAATATTTAAGCTATATTGAAGCGTTAAGTTCTAGGTGCGCTAGGAATAGCCGCTCGGATTGGAGAGGAGGCAGAGCATGTGTTAAACTCTTCTGAATAAATGGGCCCGATTGCAAAAAACAAACCCTTAAGTGTTCCCCTTAAGGGTTTACCATAAGGAATCATTGTCCCTTACCTAAGGGAATTGTTTAAGCGTGTTGCATAGAGTCCCTCAAACATTTCCTTAGGTAAGGGCATAATTTAGGGGTTTTACTGTAGTTTGAAGGCATGTATGGCAGAAAGAGTCTATGGTTACCATGGCAATAACCTGATTCACTGACTGAAACTCTTGTCAAAGAGATCACATTTATTTTTGAAGATTGCAAAATAGAACCTCTACATTCAAGACAGGAGAAACGAATTGATTCAGAATATAATAAAACACATTTCTTTCAGTTACTTTTATCTTAACTTGTTTCGATTACTTTCTAGCACGTCAAGCTAACTTACAGAGTAGGTAGCTAGCTGGCCAGCTAGCTTTGTAGCCATGGATTGTGCATGGTGCACCTTCCATTGGTTAGCTAAGTATCTAGCTAGCTAGTTGATGGATGTTTTCCTTTTGAAACCAAGACAAAAGAAAACAACATTCACCTCCACAAATGCTGTTTACATTGATATCCATACTGAATGAAGCACTTAGGGACCTCATGGACACCCTTGAACTTTTCACTTAATTTAAGGGAGAAATTCACCTTAAAAAATGTTGTGCAACTTACTTAAAGTTAAGTAAACCTTAAAGGAAATGATGAGGAGAACATTAACTTAAGATGTTTTATGCAACCGAGCCCCGGGCCTGCTGGGAGCATATGTGGCCACATTATTATAGAGTGAATTGGGAGAATGATGATCTGCAACCATCACGCCTGCTCCTGCTCTCCCTCCCTGATGCCCACTCTCCTTCCCTGGCGCTTGAAGGAGCAAGGCTGCCCTGCATTGCACACTCCTGCCACCATCATTACGCACATCTGCTCCCCTCGTCACGCGCATCAGCTATTCATTACACTCACCTGGACTCACTCACCTGTGTATATTTCCTCCCCTATATCTGTCTGTTCCCGAGGTTGTTCCCCGCTTCTGCATTATTTGTTGTTTGTCATTGTGTACCTTGTTCTGATGCTGTTCCTGTCCTGTTCCGTGTCCATTATTTATTAAATGTTTATTAAATGTACCTGCTACTCTTCTCCAGAGTCGGCCCTTACAGCAACAGGCAGCACATTCAGTATCTGAAGTAAAAATATAGCAAGACTGGCCTGCTACTGTGCCTTTCTAGACCTTATAAACTGTCGAGAGTAGACCCACAACTGATTCAAATGAAACGTTCAAATTACAGGGCTTTTGCTCCGTTATTCAAATGACATTTTTACTGCAGCTTAGAGTAGGCTAGAATGTTGTACTGACTTGAAAACAATAAAGCAACTATTCATTGCATTGTAGTGTTGTAGGTTAGTCTAGGTAGGATAATTGTATTGTCCCTAAACAAGGTCAAAAAAAATGTACTGTCTTCACTGTTCTTTCATGCGTAATGATGCACCTGGCCTCTTCGCTACCCATCAGCTATTCCTATTTGTTCTTGTCTATTCATATAAAATATTGATGCATTTTTGATTGTTTTTACTGTATGTGTGGTATGATTGCTAGTTAACCAATTGCAGATCTGGACAAACGATCCACCTACCACTATTTTCACAATGAATGGTGGATAAAGGGCTGGATAGACCGTTAAACTGGTAGACTATACTGACCTGTAATAGAGTAAAATTTAGCACATGGAAAAGCACAGTGCATAAGGGAAGTACCAAATTACATTTAACCCATCCCCCAGTAAATTGCGATCCGTCCCTTAGAAGAAGAAAACAAGTTCCATCAAATGCATTTGGTGTGTCATCATAGTGGTCTCCGACTTGTGGTCAGACTCACTCAGGTGGAACAAACTCTCTTTTCAATGCTGTATTAAAGAAAACAGAAAGGTGTCGTGATGTATTTTTCTCTCACAAACATCCTTTCCGAATTTAAAAGTAATCCAAAAAGTAATCATCTAGTTTTTCAAAACTATCTGTAATCGTATTACAAAATTTTGTAACTGATTACAGTTGCCGGTTTTTTGTAATCAGATTACTTTTTATTTGTATCCCCATAAGCTGTTGCAAAAGCAGCAGCTACTCTTCCTGGGGTCCACAAACTGATTGAACATGTAATCAGATCATCCCCAACCCTGACTGTGCTTTATATTTACTTACTTTGAACTTTATTTTTAGAGGAAATAAATTCAGATTGTAAATTGAGTAGGGAAGAGCAACAGTAATAATAGTAGTAATTACATCACAATGTGTGAATCCCAAATGGGACGCTATTCCCTATGTACTTTTGACCAGGCCGAATAGGTCTCTGGACAAAAGTAGTGGATTATATAGGGAATAAGGTGCCATTTGTGACACAACCCAAGGCAATCCAGTTATGAGGTGAGCAAGAATTGATCCTCTCCCCTAACTCATGTATGTTCAATTGCCAACTGTAAAAGCCACTTTTTAAGTCTCCTGGAACAGTGAGCGTGCTTGTTAGATTGAGGGATACAGTTTAAATTCCGCTCATCAATCCAACTTGATTCCACTGTTCAATCAATACTCTGCAAAGGGCAGTTTCCACAGAAATGCACTCCTCTGTTCAGTTAATCTTTTAATGTGCATTAAGCATCTCGAACGCAAAGCTTGTGGTCCTTTTCAAGTTGGTTTAACCCTATCGATCCTGAGAGCACAGAAAAAATTGACTTTTCATTTTTCTGACTTTTTCTATTTATATGTATGTCCAGCCCTTATATTTATCCTCACAGTGAAGGGTTTTGACATTTTCTTTTCAGGACAACCAGGGCTGCAAGTAGAACATAAAAGTTGCATTCATGAGTTTAAATGTCAATAAAAAAATAGGGTCCACCAAAGCAAAATCCTGATAGAAATATATTTATATGAATGCTGTAAGTACAGAAATAGTTTGCTTACTAGGAAATTAATATCCAACTAGTCAGGGACAATTATGTCCTGGGATTTCCTATGATCTTTTTGTTTAGTAGCGTGTAGGTTAAACCATTTGGATTCAACAGACAATTTTGTAAAAAGACTCGGCCCCAGGCCTTCGGAATCCGCCCTTGTCTCATAAACACTGCTCTAGCTCAGCCCCTGTTAATCTCACATACTAATGGTTGGTATCTACAGAGACAGACAACCCAAAAGTCTGAAGCTCAAAAACACAACGCTTAAAAGGGGTTAGAAATCCAAAACACACCAGCATTTTGACCAGTGGAGGCTGCTGTGGGGAGGACGGCTCATAATAATGGCTTTAACGGAGCAAATTGAATGGAAATGTATTTGATACCATTCCACCAATTCCGCTCCAGCTATTACCACAAGCCCATTCTCCCCAATTAAAGTGCCACCAACCTCCTGTGGCATAGACTAGTACAGTCCCAGGCTTGTTTTACAACAGTGATTGACCTTACACAGGGAGAAATGTATCTATTGACTTCAGTTTTCACTTTAAGTGCGAATGACATGTGGCAGTTGCATTGCGGGAATCTGTTTCGTTCTCTGAAGCCAAAGTGACACTATGAATGGGGAGCTGTTGCACTTTCAAAGATTGTTCTTTACTTTAAAAATTGCTTCTGGATGGAAGCTTGCATGTCATATCTGTACAATACATAAAATCCTTCCTTTGTGCCTTAAAATGTCTACTCCTTCATTTTGAGTCAGATTCTTCAAAGCAAAGCAATCTCTTGGAGACTGTATTGCCAAGTGAGCCCCCCCCAAAAAAATCTATATTTAAAAAAAATCCCAACAAATTAGTTGATTTCATTTCAATTAACGTAATGTTCTATTAATTTTGTGATTCGTATAGATATGAATGCTCAGTACCAATTGAAATTGACAATTGTTGGTTCATATCTAGACAATGTCATCTTTAAATCGGGAAAGAGTAAGTACCAGCATGTTTAAAGTATTCATCTCCTAATTTTCAATACAGCATTAGTTTTTCTCTTCCCATCTAACTTTAAATATATACTTTCTTCCAAAAATCAGAAAGTCTAGAAATCAAAACAATCTCCAAAAGTGATCCTTCAACTCCAGCTTTGATCCTAGATATGCTGTATCAACAGCAGCAACGCATCAGTCAAGAGACAATATCTTCAACACTAATTGGCATGCACCACATTTATTTCATTTAGGGTTCTTTTTTTTATAAACCTTCGCCTCCCTCAATGCCATTGCTTTTTAACTTTTTATTTGTTGTTGTAAGTCAATCGCTCACTTTTTCTTAATGAGTGTTTTTCCAGATCAAATGAGGCATACAGTAGTAACCGTTGTTCAACGGCACAGACAAACTAATAATTAATCACTCTGTGTGTGTGTGTGTGTGTGTGTGTGTGTGTGTGTGTGTGTGTGTGTGTGTGTGTGTGTGTGTGTGTGTGTGTGTGTGTGTGTGTGTGTGTGTGTGCGCCCATGTGGCTAATAGGCTATTTCCACTAAATTAGTAAATATAGACTATGATGTCTGTAAAAATAAAGCTGAATATACTGTCAGTTGAGAGGTTGCACTTAAGAAGTAATGACATGCACTGTTCAGACGGACTTCATCATTGCCCATGGCTAGGTTTGATTGACAGGGAGCAGAGTGCCAGTGAGTGCAGCTGTCCATATATGAATACCTTTATAGCAGGCAGCCCTTATAACGGAATCTCTATGTTAATCTCCATGCAATATTGAGAAAATGCCGCACTATAACAACTTTTAAATTGAAATAAACACAACAACAATAACAACCTCTAAATAATTTTGGACAGTAAAGCACAAACCAGAGGAGGTTCTCTATAGTTTACATTCTTTGATCTAAATCCTGTGAGACTAAAACAGATGACATTTCCTTGGTGTATGTTCCAATTTTTTTTTAAACTTTATTAAATGCTTTCGTTATATTATGCATGGTCTGTCAAAATATAATTGCCACATACGTTTCCGGGAAGAGTCCACGAATGCATATGCAAATATCCCTGGTTTGTCTCAGTCTGTCTCTATACCTGTGTGCAAACGAACATACAACAGTAAAGCAAATGGAAATGGAATATACTGCTTATTAGCGTGGAGATCAAAAGTGATCTTGTATCAGGCCAAAGCCCCATCTCTATCCCCAAGGGTTCTACTGGCACTGTGTGCACCTCAAAGCATATATAAACAGTACCAATCAAAAGTTTGGACACACCTCCGTATTCAAGGATTTTTCTTTATTTTTTAAAACTATTTTCTACATTGTAGAATAATAGTGAAGACATCAAAACTATGAAATAACACATGTGGAATCATGTAGTAACCAAAAAAGTGTTAAAGACTCTTCAAAGCCACCCTTTGCCTTAATGACAGCTTTGCACACTTTGCACATCCCAAACCATCTCAAACGGGTTGAGGTCAGGTGATTGTGGAGGCCAGGTCATCTGATGCAGCACTCCATCACTCTCCTTCTTGGTAAAATAGTCCATAGACAGCCAGGAGGTGTGTTTGGGGTCATTATCCTGTTGAAAAACAAATGGTAGTCCCTCTAAGGGCAAACCAGAAGGGATGGCGTATCGCTGCAGAATGCTGAGGTAGCTATGCTGGATAAGTGCGCCTTAAATTGTAAATAAATCACAGGCAGTGTCACCAGCAAAGCACCACCACACCTCCTCCTCCAAGCTTCACGGTGGGAACCACACATGTGGAGATCATTCGTTCACCTACTCTGCGTCTCACAAAGACACTGCCGGCTAGAACCAAATGTCTCAAATTTGGACAGATTTCCACCAATCTAATGTCAATTGCTCGTGTTTCTTGGCCCAAGCAAGTCTCTTGTTATTGGTGTGCTTTGGTAGTGGTTTCTTTGCAGCAATTCGACCATGAAGGCCTGATTCACGCTGTCTCCTCTGAACAGTTGATGTTGAGATGTGTCTGTTACTTGAACTCTGTGAAGCATTTATTTGGGCTGTTTTTTTTTGCAGTTAACTCTAATGAACTTATCCTCTGCAGTAGAGATAACTCTGGGTCTTCATGGGAGCCAGTTTCATCATAGCGCTTGATGGTTTTTGCAACTGCACTTAATGAAACTTTTAAAGTTCTTGAAATTTTCCGGATTGACTGACCTTCTTGTCTTAAAGTAATGATGACGTCGTTTCTCTTTGCCTATTTGAGCTGTTCTTGACATAATATGGACTTGGTCTTATACCAAATAGGGCTATCTTCTATATACCACCCCTACCTTGTTACCACACAACTGATTGTCTCAAAAACATTCAGAAGGTAGAAATTCCAAATAAACTTTTAACAGGGCTCACCTGTTAATTTAAATGCATTCCAGGTGACTACCTCATGAAGCTGGTTGAGAGTGTGCAAAGCGTTCATCAAGGCAAAGGGTGGCTACTTTGAAGAATCTCAAATAAAAAATATATTTTCATTTGTTTAACACCTTTTTGGGTACTTACTACATGATTCCATATGTGTTGTTTCATAGTTTTGATGTTTTCAGTATTATTTTACAATTTGGAAAATAGTAAAAATAAAGAAAAACCCTTGAATGAGTAGGTGTGTCCAAACTTTTGACTGGTACTGTCACACCCTGACCATAGTTTACTTTGTATGTTTCTATGTTTTGGTTGGTCAGGGTGTGATCTGAGTGGGCATTCTATGTTACATGTCTAGTTTGTCTAGTTCTATGTTCGGCCTGATATGGTTCTCAATCAGAGGCAGGTGTTCGTCATTGTCTCTGATTGGGAACCATATTTAGGTAGCCTGGGTTTCACTGTGTGTTTGTGGGTGATTGTTCCTGTCTATGTGTTTTCACCAGATAGGGCTGTTTAGGTTTTCATTACGTTCTTTATTTTGTAGTGTTTGTATTGATTCGTGTTTTACGTTTGGTTATTAAACATGGATCGCAATCTACACGCTGCATTTTGGTCCGACTCTCCTTCACATACAGAAAACCGTTACAGAATCACCCACCACCAACGGACCAAGCAGCGTGTCAACAGGCAGCAACAGCAGCGTAAAGAGGAATGGACATGGGAGGACGTTATGGACAGCAGGAGTATGGACTATACTACTTGGGAGGAGATCGACAGGTGGGCGGCCGACCCAGGGAGAGTGCCGGAGCCCGCCTGGGATTCGCTGGAGCAGTGCGAGGAAGGTTATCATAGAATGGAAGCGGTGAAAGCAGAGAGGCGCTGGTATGAGAAGGCAGCACGGCGACGCGGATGGAAGCCCGAGAGGCAGCCCCAAAAATTTATTGGGGGGGGGCTAACAGGGAGTATGGCTACGCCAGGTAGGAGACCTAAGCAAACTCCCTGTGCTTACCGGGGGGCTAGAGAGACCGGACAGGCACCGTGTTATGCAGTGGTGCGCACGGTGTCTCCAGTGCGGGTGCATAGCCCGGTGCGGTATATTCCAGCTCCGTGTGTCGGCCGGGCTAGATTGAGCGTCGAGCCCAATGCCATGAAGCCGGCTCTACGCAGCTGGTCCCCAGTGCGTCTCCTTGGGCCGGCTTACATGGCACCAGCCTTGCGCTCGGTGTCTCCGGTTCGCCTGCATAGCCCAACCAGGTAAGGTTGGGCAGGCTCGGTGCTCAAGAGCTCCAGTGCGCCTGCACGGTCCGGTTTTTCCAGTACCACCTCCACACCCCAGCCCTCCGGTAGCAGCTCCCCGCACCAGGCTTCCTGTGCGTGTCCTCGGCCCAGTACCACCAGTGCCAGCACCACGCATCAGGCCTACAGTGCGCCTCGCCTGTCCAGCGCTGCCAGAGCCTTCCTCCTCTTCAGCGCTGTCGGAGTCTCCCGCCTGTTTAGCGCTGTTAGAGCCTTCCTTCTCTACAGCGCTGCCGGAGTCTCCCGCCTGTTCAGAACTGCCAGTTTGCAAGGAGCTGCCAGTTTGCAAGGAGCTGCCAGTTTGCAAGGAGCTGCCAGTTTGCAAGGAGCTGCCAGTTTGCAAGGAGCTGCCAGTTTGCAAGGAGCTGCCAGTCTGCAAGGAGCTGCCAGTCTGCAAGGAGCTGCCAGTCTGCAAGGACCTGCCAGTCTGCATAAACCTGCCAGTCTGCATAAACCTGCCAGTCTGCAAGGAGCTGCCAGTCTGCAAGGAGCCGCCAGAGCTGCCAGTCTGCAGGATGCCGCCAAAGCTGCCAGTCTGCAGGATGCCGCCAAAGCTGCCAGTCTGCAGGATGCCGCCAAAGCTGCCAGTCTGCAGGATGCCGCCAAAGCTGCCAGTCTGCAGGATGCCGCCAAAGCTGCCAGTCTGCAGGATGCCGCCAAAGCTGCCAGTCTGCAGGATGCCGCCAAAGCTGCCAGTCTGCAGGATGCCGCCAAAGCTGCCAGTCTGCAGGGAGCCGCCAGAGCTGCCAGTTAGCATGGAGCAGCCAGAGCCGCCAGTCAGCATGGAGCAGCCAGAGCCGCCAGTCAGCATGGAGCAGCCAGAGCCGCCAGTCAGCATGGAGCAGCCAGAGCCGCCAGTCAGCATGGAGCAGCCAGGGCCGCCAGTCAGCATGGAGCAGCCAGGGCCGCCAGTCAGCATGGAGCAGCCAGGGCCGCCAGTCAGCATGGAGCAGCCAGGGCCGCCAGTCAGCATGGAGCAGCCAGGGCCGCCAGTCAGCATGGAGCAGCCAGGGCCGCCAGTCAGCATGGAGCAGCCAGGGCCGCCAGTCAGCATGGAGCAGCCAGGCAGCATGGAGCAGCCAGAGCAGCCAGTCAGCATGGAGCAGCCAGTCAGCATGGAGCAGCCAGAGCAGCCAGTCAGCATGGAGCAGCCAGTCAGCATGGAGCAGCCAGAGCTGCCAGTCAGCATGGAGCAGTCAGTCAGCATGGAGCAGCCAGAGCTGCCAGTCAGCATGGAGCAGCCAGAGCTGCCAGTCGACCAGACTCTTCCAGATCTGCCAGTCGACCAGACTCTTCCAGATCTGCCAGTCGACCAGACTCTTCCAGATCTGCCAGTCGACCAGACTCTTCCAGATCTGCCAGTCGACCAGACTCTTCCAGATCTGCCAGTCGACCAGACTCTTCCAGATCTGCCAGTCGACCAGACTCTTCCAGATCTGCCAGTCGACCAGACTCTTCCAGATCTGCCAGTCGACCAGACTCTTCCAGATCTGCCAGTCGGCCAGACTCTGCCAGGTCGGCCAGGATCTGCCAGATCTGCCAGTCGGCCAGGATCTGCCAGATCTGCCAGTCGGCCAGGATCTGCCAGATCTGCCAGTCGGCCAGGATCTGCCAGATCTGCCAGTCGGCCAGGATCTGCCAGATCTGCCAGTCGGCCAGGATCTGCCAGATCTGCCAGTCGGCCAGGATCTGCCAGATCTGCCAGTCGGCCAGGATCTGCCAGATCTGCCAGTCGGCCAGGATCTGCCAGAACCGCCAGCCGGCCAGGATCTGCCGGATCCAACTACCTGGCTGAGCTTCCTCTCAGTGCTGAGCTTCCTCTCAGTGCTGAGCTTCCTCTCAGTGCTGAGCTACCCATCAGTCCCGAGCTACCTCTGTCCCGAGCTGTCCTTCTGTTCCGAGCTGCCCCTCTGTCCCAAGCTGTCATTTAGGAGGGTAACCTATCTAGGGACGCTAAGGAGGTGGACTAAGACTATTATGGAGTGGGGTCCACGTCCAGCGCCAGAGCCGCCACCGCGGACAGATGCCCACCCAGACCCTCCCCTATAGGTTCAGGTTTTGCGGCCGGAGTCCGCACCTTGGGGGGGGGGTACTGTCACACCCTGACCATAGTTTACTTTGTATGTTTCTATGTTTTGGTTGGTCAGGGTGTGATCTGAGTGGGCATTCTATGTTACATGTCTAGTTTGTCTAGTTCTATGTTCGGCCTGATATGGTTCTCAATCAGAGGCAGGTGTTCGTCATTGTCTCTGATTGGGAACCATATTTAGGTAGCCTGGGTTTCACTGTGTGTTTGTGGGTGATTGTTCCTGTCTATGTGTTTTCACCAGATAGGGCTGTTTAGGTTTTCATTACGTTCTTTATTTTGTAGTGTTTGTATTGATTCGTGTTTTACGTTTGGTTATTAAACATGGATCGCAATCTACACGCTGCATTTTGGTCCGACTCTCCTTCACATACAGAAAACCGTTACAGGTACTGTATATACGCTAGAACGGTCACAGAGAGGGAATCAGAATATCACAGTTGTATGTGTTTTAAAAAGGACGGATGCATACATGTGAATGCAAATGTATCTATCATAGAATGTTACAGGTCATCTTATTTCCTGGATCTTTCTTATTAACTTATAGGCACAGACAGTATGCTACAAGCCTATTGTACAAGGTCCTTCATCAGACAAGTTCCTCAGTTTTTACAAATAACAGATCAGAATCACAATCATTAGTTTTGGCCACATCTCATCTGATTTCTTTCTTTCCAAACCCATTAGTATTCTACTCCTTGCTCAACTTGTTTAGGGGACTTCCAACAATTCACCCCTCAGTTCACTGCATTCTCTCTGGATCATTCCCTACTTTATAGCTCCATCAAAACAAAGCAGGGTGAATTCCTGATGCAATCATTGCGCACACGTCATGCAGATTAATGTGGATAGTAGGATAGGATAGTTTACCTTTGCCTCCTGCCATTGTTCTCATTCTCAATCCCCTGCAATCAAGCAGAAGTAATGAGGCAGCCTTCCTCTCTCAGCTCCCATGCTGAGTCCCTTCCATCACAAAGCCCTCTGACACCGAGGGTCAAATGAATTGTCATCAGTAAATTGTTTTCTTCGACAACATCCCATCCCTGATGACTGATGTTAAGTAGGTTGTCAGGGCCGAGTATGATTAGAAATGATGCTTTCAGGATCACATTTGACACCATTTACATATACTGTACAAGTTAATTAATCTATTCAGACCTACAAGTTATTCATACTATTCACATGGCTCTACAAGTTAGTTAAACTAAGCAACGCTGACCGTGATGTGTGATCTTGTGGTTGCCTTTTCCTTACTTTTTCCGCTCTCCTTCAGGCTCTCCTTGTACTAACTTTCCATCAGTGTTTTATATGTAGAGGATGTGGGAGTAGTTCATTTCAGGTGTGTCAATAAACAATACAGGTTCATGAACCTCAAGCAGCTCATGATGGTAAAAAATGTATATTAAAACTCACGATTTGCAAAGTGAAGCAGAAGAAAATATATATTTTGAGCTCTGTATGCACTGTTCTCTAGACCTACAGGGTTGATGAATGGTGAGGCCAGATACTGAGATGCTGTTGAATTGGAATCATTAAACAGCCTATTTAACATTTCCCAGTGCAGTATACTCCCCACAGCCCCGTTCCACCATTAATACAGACAATTTCACTGATCATTAAGGCAACTTCTCTCTATGGGTCATCTACTGTGAGATGCAATGGAGAACTTCACAGTCCCCAATCCCCTCTCCCTGATAGCTACACAACATGGCTGCTAGTGAACAATAAGGAGAGCAATGATAAGGCACTGGTTTCCCGGACCCAGATTAAGCTTACTCCTGGACAACCTGGGTCTGTTTAACCAGCCATATAGGGAACTACTGTACAACGGCACTCTCAAGCAAGGTGGATGTCACAATATACAGCCTCACGTACTTATACCTCTGCCACCGCCATTTTCCCCATATCTCCTCTAGTCTATCCCATCTCACAATATGGATCCAGGTCTTGATGTTCACATAATATGGGATTTGTTTGTATAGAATATTTGGGGATACACCATCAGTCATCTACAGAGAGAGAATTGCTGAAAGAGGAATTGGTCTTACTGACAAGTGTCTCTTCTACTGTGCAATCAAACATAATTTACTGGCTATATGAAAAGAGCTAATCAGCAGTATGGACATATCCATCATATTATGAAGACTACATGAAACATTGAAAATATAGACAGATGAAAAGTTATGAATGGTGTGACTTCCACCTTGTGGCCAACAAGTATAGCCCCCTCCAAACTATCCAATACGAGGCCATGGTGATTTACCCTGATAAAATATAAGTCATTTTCTGTCCATTATATTTATATTTTGTTCCAGAGCAATTACACTGAGTCTGTTTCTCTTTCTGTGTAATAGAAGAAGTGAGATGGTGCTTTATCACTAGTCCATACTCATCCCCAACATTAGCTCAAATATAATGAGGGTTACACAGAGGACGAGCCACTCTGTGGAATGATAAAAGACTTAGGAGTGCGCTGGTGACACTGCATCGGTCATTAGTCTTCCTCAGTTTGCCCTTTTCAGACATTTCTAAATAAGTACCGCACTGTGAGTTTAGCAGACCTCCTAATCTGTTTAAGAGGGGCAAGGGAAGGCAGAGCTAAGAAGAAGTATCACAGCTGGTCTGATGTCAGGGAGGCAAGTAATAGGCTAAGAACCATCTTTACTAATCACTCACCTGACAACATGGGTCCTTCATGCCTCGTCTCTCCCGTGTCGCTCTTCCCCAGGTTGTTGCTGTAAGTAAATGAGAATGATTTGGAAAATTGTCAACTTACTTGGCAAAAAAATTGGGGTTAAATACAATAAACAATAATACCTAATACATAATGGTATGACTATTCTTAACTAAAACAATAAAAAGGTGAGTCATTTTGCAATTTCATTCTCAAGATATGTTAAGTAACATGACCTCGAGTTTAGCTAAGAAGTTTTGAGGTTCAAAGTGCTGTATTTATTCAGTTTGGTATTCTGGATGTAACATTAGCTAACTAAAGCTAGCATGCTTCAAACTATGCTTCATATCATGCTGCCGGGCTGTCCGTCTGGTCAGACTTGTTTTGAGTTGGTATTTAAATGTAAACGTGGACAGCAGGACTCAGGAGTAATAACCATTTACCTTATAGTGTTAAAAGTTTCATGGAAATATGCTGTTGTTGGAATATGGTCAACCTCGACTATCTGGTGCCCCCGCACATTGACTCTGTACCGGTACCTCCTGTATATAGCCTCGCTATTGTTATTTTAATGCTGCTCTTTAATTATTTGTTACTTTTATTTCTTATTCTTTACTTTTCTATTTTTACTTGACACATATTTTTCTTAACTGCATTTTTGGTTAAGGGCATGTAAGTAAGCTTTTCACTGTAAGGTCTACTACACCTGTTGTATGCATGTGACAAATACAATTAGATTTTATTTGAACGTGGGCATGGTTTACAGGTGAGATTGAGGTGAAATTTCCACGAGCCTCTGTTACAAGATCAGGCAGCCCTAGCAACCACCATTTCCCCTGATCCCTCCTCTTTCCTCACGTGTAACGTGACGTCACTAAATTCAAACGGCCCCAAAAAAAACAGTAAAGCTTCTCAGTGAATGAGCCACCAGCTGGTAAGAGGAAGAAGAAATGCCATATCCCCAAATATTGGTAGAATAGAGAAGATATCTGATGAAATGCACTATGTTAACAATGTTTCCCGAAATGTGTGGCCTATAATTTAACAACATATCAAAAATTATACCCAGTAGCTAGCAACCTAGCTAGCCTGTGATAGTCTACAGTCAGTTAGCTAGCTTCAAGATTGCTTGCTGAGTTGGTTAGTGGGGTAAATCAGAATGAAAATGAGTATTAGTTAATAAAAAAGTCCCTGATAAATGTAACAATGTCATAAGCATCAAAAGCTACCTAGCTATAGCCTATACCTAGTTAGTTAACTAGCTTGATAATCCATCTAAATTAAACTAAAAAGACAGTCTGGCCTGCAGTCTCAGAGGGGTAAAATCAAGCTGAGAGCCCTAATAATGCCCTGGATTCCCCTCAGAAAACCGGACTCATTCTGTAGACTCCTTGGGAGTGTCTTATTAAATACTTTCTGCTTTATGACTAATGAAACAAGCAAATATAATAGTTTTAATCCGAAAAGCACCAACATATTTCAACTCCTATAAACACCGACAGGGGTAATGTTTTTACCTCAAATTGGAATTGGAAACTTGGAAACACTTTTTCTTTCAATCTTAGTAAATGCTTTAAAATCCCCAAAATAAGCATATATTTTTAACATTTTCACACATTTATAGTCAAGTTATTTTGATCCATTTCATCCATAGCAACTTGTCATGAACATGTTTCTGTTATTCATTCAAAGGCGATTGAGCTAATCTGACATACCGGTATGTCCTAAAATAGCCACTGATCAGGGCGTTACAGGTGATATGTGGACTGGTGGCTCCATATATTTTCTATCTCTGTGCCAAATCTGGTGCTTTTATCACAAACTTTATTTTTTTTTATTATTGAGTCCATATTTTCAGCTAGATACAGTTGAAGTCAGAAGTTTACATACACTTAGGTTGGAGTCATTAAAACTTGTTTTTCAACCACTCCACAAATGTCTTGTTAACAAACTATAGTTTTGGCAAGTCGGTTAGGACATCTACTTTGTGCATGACACAAGTTATATTTCCAAAAATTGTTTACAGACAGATTATTTCACTTAAAATTCACTGTATCACAATTCCAGTGGGTCAGAAGTTTACATACACTGTTGACTGTGCCTTTAAAGAGCTTGGAAAATTCCAGAAAATGATGTCATGGCTTTAAAAGCTTCTGATAGGCTAATTGACATAATTTGAGTCAATTGGAGGTGTACCTGTGGATGTATTTCAAGGCCTACCTTCAAACTCAGTGCTTCTTTGCTTGACATCATGGGAAAATCAAAAGATATCAGCCAAAATTGTAGACCTCCACAAGTCTGGTTCATCCTTCATTCCAAACGCCTGAAGGTACCATGTTCATAAACAACATGGGACCACGCAACCGTCATACCTCTCAGGAAGGAGATGCATTATGTTTCCCAGAGATGAACGTACTTTGGTGCGAAAAGTACAAATCAATCCCAGAACAACAGCAAAGGACCTTGTGAAGATAAAGTACAGTAAAATAGATGTTTATTTTATTGTCACATACACCAGATAGGTACAGTAAAATGTGTTTCTTTACAGGGTCAGTTCTTTAGTTTATTTGCTTACCTTCTACTAGGGACATGGTTTCTGATCTTTTTTTAAAACTAAGCTTTGGATTGGGAAGTGTGAATAGCATTTCACTCCACCTGCTTGAGTGATGGGGGGAACTAACTCTGCTTGACAAAGTCCTAAAATTTCAGAAGGATAAAAACAAGGGTTTTGAAATATAATTTTGACCCCGAGGGGTAAAAAAAAAGTGTCCTCCTTTTGGTGCTTTTAGGGTTAATATAAATGCTTAACAGCTCAAATATGTGTACCCATTCATTGCTATGCACTTTTTGCATCTAAAGTAAGATCTCAATGTACTGTGAATGACCTGTAGAGGATACTGTATGGCATGTTTGTTTCCCTACCATTACAGTACTTTACACTATAATTCTGAAGGAAATATGAGATGTATCATGTACTGAGACTAGTAGGCATTTCAAAATATACATTCAACACATACCAACAAAGACAACATTGTCTAAATCTAACAGGTTGAATCCAATATTTCATGATTGACCATTTTACATTGCGATTGAAGACCACCAACTTTACAAAGAAAAAAGCATTTATTTGGCAACATATTTTGAAGTATTTTTTGTTCAGAAAAAGTGAAAACCTAGCAATAATAGACTAACTTTAAAAGAAAAGAGTAGGACACACATTGTTATTAAAGAGCAGAATGATTAGGACAGTGGTTGTTGGAAATATTACTTTACTGTTGTAGGGCAGAACAGAGTGACTGATCCAACAATAACAGCAAACGAGCTGTGTCCCTCACCAGAGTAGCATTCATTAGGGCACAATACATTATTTTATGTAAAAAATAAAAATAAAAAAAAAAAAAAATTCCTATTGGTCAAGTCCAGGTAGTCCCTTCATGTGCCTGTCCATTTTGTTCAATTTGATGCCTTATGAACATGACCAAAGTTCGTTCACACAGACACAAATGAACCAGAAGTATCAACTGTTGTCTGATGCACATACATACCTACATACATACTCAGTTAATATACAAACATTATTTATATAGAGGGGTGAATTGGTAGTAAGTTGGTAGCCTATATCATGATATCCTTAATGGTGTTGGCACAAACTGCTTTAGCATTCTCCAGCATGGGAACTTTGAAGAGTTCTTATTTTTTAAGGTATTGGCAACAATGTAGTGCACTTTCTACAAAAGCATTAGAATAAAATCCATAATAAGTACAAATATTAATAACCCAAAGCTGACGTTGACTGGCTGATAGTTAATGGCAACACAGAGTGTACTTAAATCTCACTCTCCTCTTATGGTGCCAACTGACCCATATTGCACAGACTAATAGATGTGGCAAAGTTCCATTTCAGTTCCTGTATTTACCAGGAAGTACCCAATAAGTGCCAGCAGGTGGCTCCAAAAACACTGCATGCTAACTGCCACGGGAGTTCTGGTTAGTAAACTTACAACTTCACACCTCAACATCCATCATTCTTAGACTAGGTTCAGGAGTTTTTCCTGACAATGTAAACTGACCCGAAGAAACTCCTGGCCCCCACATGTGCTTTGAATCCTTAGGCAATGAGCCTTCTTGATTGACAATTGCTTTATCCTATTGTAGAGGAAACAATGACAAGTTCAGTCTTAGTCCCCAACTCTTACTAACTCGGAAATCTTTTTTTTTCTCATTAAGAAACACAGATTAGTGGTGATGTCCATGACCACATAGACATCAGTGAAAAGCATTGAAATGAGTTTCGCTACATTTATGTGCTTGACTGAAACAATCCCCATTCATAGATCCATTCCCATTCTAGACAAAAATGTCCCAAGGCCCATTCTTGATTAAAATAAATGGTATAATCATAAGTTGATCATAAAGGACAGATCTATTGAGATCGACAGAACAAGATCAAAAAAGACTGAAGTTAGTGTTGGAGGCAGTTTGGTCATTATCAGGGGAGCGGTCAGGCATTGCAAGTCACAGAGTAGCAGAACAATGGCCACCTTCCATTAAAAACAATAAACAGTCAGGCTATCTAACCTTAAGTTTTAGTTGCAAAAACAGTGGTTGAGAACATGGTAAACACCTGGGTTGGGGTCAATTCCATTTCACTTCTAGAAGTAAACTGAAATTCCAATTTCCCTTATTGAAAAGCAATGAACAAAATTGCTACTGGAATTTTAGTTCTTACAGAATTGACAGAGTTGAAATGGAACTAACCCCATACCTGCTAAACAAACCTACTATGGCCAGATTAAAAACAAATCTAAAACTTTTGACTCAATGTGAGGATGGATGTTCTGATGTGATTCTGAGCTGGTTGGTTCCTCAGAGTAACAATAGATTGTGGTGTTTTGTGTTGTAAAGGTCTATGTTGGGTTCAGAGTAAACAGCATCGCTCTTTGAAACTCTTCTTGTTCTTATTCTTGTTCTTTCCCTTGCCGTTTTTGTCCTTGTTTTCCGACATCTTCTTGCCTCGCACCTCTCGCATTAGGTCAAAGAATACCTTGAGAATTTAAAATAAACAATGTTGCTAGACACATTTACCTGAACAGACAATTATCAGTCATGGTCCACCACTATTTCTGTATCACTTTATCAACTTTAAAATGGCATATAGAACATAATTGTCTGCAGTAATTACACACACACAGTGACAGTACCTTGTCAACGTTGGCTCGTGTCTTAGCTGATGTCTCTACATACTGCACCCCCCACTCCTCTGCCTTGGCTCGGGCCTCGTCTACAGAGACCTGTCTGCGGTCCTCCAAGTCAGACTTGTTCCCCACAACCAACAGAGGAATCTTATCCTCCTCTGCCTTCACCCGCAGTATCTGCTCCCTGAAACACACACATTACAAGCATTACAAATACTTTATCTGGATCCAGAGACAAGCATTGAGGTCAGGTGCAAAGGACAAACATAGGGAAAAGGGAATAGAGGTGTATGGTCTTACAATCAAGAAGTCATGGAAATTATTTCCTAGGTCTATAATCGCAGGCAAACACACACTCACGCAAATCATAGTTTCCAAGTATTCTGTCACTCCTGTCATAGTGAGTGTTCAGTCTGAATCACATTAGGCTGCCGTCAATGCCATGCTAGGATACATGAGGAGTTAGTCATAGTACCAACCTGAACTCTGCAGTAGCTGTGAAGGACTCGTGTTCTGTGATGGAGAAGACTAGCAGGAAGCCCTCTCCACTCCTGAAGTAGTTGTCTCTGATGGCAGCATAGTCCTCCTGTCCAGCCGTGTCCAGAATGTCGATCTGGACCTCCTCTCCATCTAGCACCACCTTCTTCCTGTAGCTGTCTGCCTTAGTGGGCTCATAGTCCTCCACAAACTAGGAGGAGGAACCACAGAACCGTCAGAACGATTCAGTCACGACAGTACATCAGAGTGTAATGTGGAAATAGGCTGGGAGGCATCATCAAGAATATTAGGTATAAGTTAGGTATAAACACAATATTCTACACAATACAGCTTTGAAACATTAACATATGACAAAAAGTAACAAGTATTAGTGATGGGGGGGAAAGTCGATAGTTAAATATCGGGATATTATTTGACGATATATTGTATAGTTTTGACTATCATATCATTTTTTGCGCTAGTTGGCTGTACCTGCACCAAAATTCCAGTTTTTTTCCTTCATAGCTTGTTCTCCATATTTTTAAATATGGAGCCAATTTGTTTTCAGCACTTATTTCCATGACTGATCAAAACACATTTTCTTATGGCTCTCTCTTGTCCCTCTGCAGCAGATATACGGTAAGCAATATGTTAAGAACATTGAATCATAATAAAATCATATCGGCACCTAAGTATCATGATAATATCATATTGTGAGGACCCTGGCAATTCCCAGCCCTAACAAGTATGTGTGTCGTGCTCTCACCTCGTCGTACATGAACTGCAGTGTGAGGGCGGACTTGCCCACGCCACCACTCCCCACCATAATGACCTTGTGCAAGGCCAGAGAACTCTGGGTCTTACTCTTACTGGCAGCCATCTCTGGTCTCTGTCACACACCGTCACTAAGTCCAAACACTCACTGACACCACCTGTAGAGACAGAAAGTACAACAGTCAGTCAGTGAACACACACAAACAATACAGATAATACACACAGCAACAGTCCTTTGAGCTGTTCTTGTTTATTGATGTTCTGTATTATGTGTAACGCTCGTCGTGGGTGGAAGAGGATTAGGACTAATGCGCAGCGTGGCAAGTGTCCATATTGTTTTAATAAGAATACTGAACAAAAACAATAAAACGAACAGTCCTGAACGGTGCCGCAAAACACAGTACAGAAAATAATCACCCACTAAACACAGGTGGGAAAAGGCTACCTAAGTATGATTCTCAATCAGAGACAACGAACGACACCTGCCTCTGATTGAGAACCATACCATACCAGGCCAAACACAAAACCACAACATAGAACATAGACATAGAAAAAAGAGCATAGACTACCCAGCCAACTCACGCCCTGACCATACTAAAACAAAGACGTAACAAAATAACTAAGGTCAGAACGTGACATTATGTCATTCTGTATTATGTTTCATGTTTTGTGTGGACCCCAGGAAGAGTAGCTGCTGCTTTTGCAACAGCTAATGGGGCTCCTAATAAAATACCAAATACACACAGTACACACACACATTGCCCAGTCAATCACAGAGCCTACTAAAACTGATGGTCAACCTGTTTGATGAAAAGCACTCACAAAACCTTACACATAGTTGAACCAAGCTTGTGAAACCAAACTAGCCTACGTTGCAGCCAGTCCCAAACCTCATCCCCACACTGCCAAATAGGCTGGTCATGAATCTCACAGCAGACTTTAATAGCTGGCTTAGTGGGGTTCACCATCTAAAGGGCAATACCACCGATCAAACGCATGCCTACTGTAGGGTGGGATTTTGAACCATGATAAATACCTATTTTAAGGACAGCCTAACTCATAGAAAACCTAAAAGGAAGAGCAGTAAGACACCTTCAGGCCAGGGCAATAGATCTGCATACACAGAAAACTGTACAATTGCTTTCAGGTGGATTTTAGTGACGAAGGATGTTATGTCAAACTAGTTCAGTGGGTGAAATTATAATATGCTCTGGGCAACTTGATAGCCTTTGATAAAGCAGTTTAATAACATATCGTCTGCAATATATTTTAACAATCATGGCCTTTGAACTTCAGTGAGAACAGGCTTAGAACTTCTTAGAGCAGTGTTTGAACTGTGAGTTATCAACAGAAAGAGTCATGGAAATAACATATTATTATTTTTAGGCAACTCTCCTACACACATTGACCACACACACAAGTGAAGTCATCTCCAAACATTTTCTAACAACTCCCCTCATACAGTCGCTGTAATGATGATTCATTGGAGCTGTAAAATTAATTGTATTCTGTAACATCCTGTGACCTCTCCCTTCACACTGTTGTGAAGGCTTTGTCAAGGATGGGACCAAGCCCTGTCCTTCCTGTTTCTGTGTAGCATAGTAGCCTACTGACACACATCTCTCTCTCCACTCTACCCTTCCCTCCAGGCATGGCCACGGCCAAGCTTAGCTGGTTACCATGTCAACCCCCACCCCACACCTGTACAGGTAAACTGTCATGGACTGATGCACATAAGAAAAATGTTAGTAGGGCAATTCCATGGTAACGGAATTACGCTGAGACTCAGATTTTCCACTTTAAAATGTATACCAAACAAAAACCATTGATTTCAAAGATATTTTAAGCGAAAAAAAAATATTCCATTACAGTGGAATTGCCCAGTGGCATCTGTCGACGGATTGTGGGACGTGACAACTAAAGACGAACTTTGTTCCAACACGCAGATTTTTTATCACTGATCATATTAGGGAGGGGACATTTAGCCCATAGACTTGCCCAAAACTGGCTGAGAGTTTCTGTTTAGAGGGGTGGAGACTTTGCTGGTCTCCGGTTCTCATCCTCCCTCAGGGGATTTCTGTCTTCGGAAACCCAGAGCTTTCCCAGCTTCCTGGGAAAGTCTTCTGGTCTGATCCTCCATACCAGCAAACCTGTCAGCTCGACATAAACACACTCAAACAGTGTTTCAGTGAGTGTGCATATTACTGTTTGACTGTCAAGTCAAATAACTGGCATCCGGGATAGAGAATGTATAATCTTGATGGTGAATTTAAAGCAAAAACAACATTTTTTATTACTATAGAGCAGTGGTTCCCAAACGTTTTATATTCCCGTAGCCCTTCAAACATTCAACCTCCAGCTGCATACCCCATCTATAGCACCAGGGTCAGTACACTCTCAAATGTTGTTTTTTTGCCATCATTGTAAGCCTGCCACACATACATTTATTAAACATAAGAATGAGTGTGAGTTTTGTCACAACCCGGCTCGTGGGAAGTGACAAAGAGCTCTTATAGGACCAGGGCACACATTATAATAATCAATCATTTTTCTCTTTACACCTTACAGATAAAAATGTATCTGTTCATCGAATATTGTGAATAACTCACCACAGGTTCATGAGAAGGGTGTGCTTGAAAGGATGCATATAACTCTGCAATGTTGGGTTGTATTGGAGAGAGTCTTAGTCTTAAATAATTTCCCACACACAATCCGTGCCTGTATTTAGTTTTCATGCTAGCGAGGGCCGAGAATCAACTCTCACATAGGTAAATGGTTGCAAAGGGCATCAGTGTCTTAACAGCACGATTTGCCAAGGCAGGATACTCTGGAGAGCAGCCCAATCCCGAAATCTGGCAGTGGCTTCTGATTAAATACAATTTTCACAGAACCGCTTGTTGCAATGTCGATGAAGCTCTCTTGCTCAGATATCAGTAAGTGGACTGGAGGCAGGGCATGGAAAGGATAACGAATCCAGTTGTTTGTGTCACACGTTTCGGGAAAGTACCTGCGTAATTGCGCACCCAACTCACTCAGGTGCTTCACTATATAAAAAAATCATACAATGATGGAAAGACCTGTGTGTTGTCCTTGTTAATACAGACAGAGAAGAGCTCCAAATTCTTAATCATAGCCTCAATTTTGTCCCGCACATTAAATATAGTGGAGAGTCCCAGTAATCCTACATTCAGATAATTCAGGCGAGAAAAAACATCACCCAGATAGCCAGTCGTGTGAGAAACTAGTCATCATGCAAGCGATCAGACAAGTGAAAATGATGGTCAGTAAAGAAAACTTTAAGCTCGTCTCTCAATTTAAAAAAAACGTGTCAATACTTTGCCCCTTGATAACCAGTGCACTTCTGTATGTTGTAAATGGCCACTGCCCATATCATTGCATAGTGTAGAAAATACACAAAAGTTCAGGGGCCTTGCTTTAACAAAGTTAACAATTTTCACTGTAGTGTCCAAAATGTCTTTCAAGCTGTCAGGCATTCCTTTGGCAGCAAGAGCCTCTCGGTGGATGCTACAGTGTACCCAAGTGGTGTCAGGAGCAACTGCTTGCACGCACGTTACCACTCCACTATGTCTCCCTGTCATGGCTTTTGTGCCATCAGTACAGATACCAACACATCTTGACCACCAAAGTCCATTTGATGTCACAACGCTGTCCAGTACTTTAAAAATATCCATTCCTGTTGTCCTGGTTTCCAGTGGTTTGCAGAATAGGATGTCTTCCTTAATTGACCCCCATAAACGTAATGGACATGTACTAGGAGCTGGGCCAGGCTCACCACGTCTGTATGCGAAGCAGTTATTGTTTCAAAACATCTCCTGCCATGTCACTAATGCATCGTGAAACAGTGGCATTGTCTGTATAGTTTTTTTGGCATTTCCCCCCGGCATTGTTCCAGCCATTACTGCGGCAGCAGGAAGAATTAGGTCCTCCACAATAGTATGGGACTTGCCTGTCCTAGCCACTCAGTAGCGCACCATATAAAACTCTTCTAGCCCCTTCTTATTAATGGTGTCTGTTGCTTTTATACATGTCTTACTACTCAAAAGTAATCTTAATTCTTGTTCAAAAAACTCCTGTGGCTTATTTTTCTAATTGCCATATTTTGTTTCTAAATGTCTGCGCAAGAGTGAAGGTTTCATCAAGTTGAGAGATAGTACTTTTCCACATATAACACACTGTGGCTGAGGAAAAGCACTGCTCTCAATATAGGTGAACCCCAAATCAATGTAGTTCTCATCATATTTGCGCCTCTTCGATGGTCCAATGCCCATGTCTGTTGTTTGGTGTTTTCCCAGGTAAGGGGGCAGTAGCTCTTCGGCTGCATCATAATCACAATTTTTTTTTATTCATCAGAATCACAACTGTCAGTGTCCATGCTAGCTGGGCTAACAACAAATGTAGAATTACTGATGCTAGCATTGGATGTGCTCGTGGAAGCAGAACAACTTGTGTTGTCGACAGGTGCAGGTGTAGTACTGCTGGTAGTAGCAGTACTACCAGTAGAGCTGGTATGTGTCTCTCTGGACGCGGGGCCTTAATTTTTGTTAACCATTTATCAATTTTTGAGCAAACGGAATGAGCAGCAGCTACGTTTGGCTACATACGGACCGTTAGTGGAATTCCAGCGAGAGAGTAAAGGTTAATGTGATTGGATGTTAATTATTTGACTGGGCTATCTGTATTTGACATTGTGTTGTTATTTCGCTGAACACTAGATGGTTTAATTTTATTTTATTTGGCGTACCCCCGACGGCATTGCCCCAGTTTGGGAATACCTGCTGTGGAGTATATCGATTAACAAACCTGGACACTCAACTGTTTTTCCTGCACACTTGCCCACAGCTAAGCTATGATATGTCTGTAGCAGAAAACAAATAGCTTCATGAAGGTAAGACCACTAACTGGGGGGGTGAAAGGAGGAGTGGCCTTATGGGATGCCAGGTCACCCTGGATCTTCCTGTCAAGGAAAAAATAGGTCTGCCCATGTAACATCCTGTCTTTGTTTCTAGAGGCCGACAGAGGCAGACCTGAGTGGACAGGAAGGACACACCGGGTGGCTGCAGGCTGAACCTGCTAAGTGACGAGCTCAGCACTTTAAAACAGGAGGTACAGTAAATGTGTTACTTCCATCCAACACACAATGAGACCGAGCAAGAAAAGCAGAACCGCTACACTACCACTCAGCCTAGTTTATCACTCATTCACTTTCAGGTAGGTCTCAATTTAAAATGTTGTACCAATCAATGCTACTGCCTAATATACACTACATTATAGTACTATTACAGTTTCATTGTGGATAACGTCATTGTCATTGTAGGCTCAATGAAGAAGAAAAACGAACATGACTTGTGAATGAGAGGCCCATCGAGAATGAGTCATGGGATCCTCCATTTCCTCTAACTTCAGTGCCAGTCAATGAAGTCTACGCTAAGGTTAAATGGAGGGTGGCCTTGAGTGCCCGTCCCCAACAGAAAACACTGCAAACTACCTGACCTATATATACAACATAGTACAGTAGAGGGTTGTAAGGCTATACAAGTCCTATCTGCATGATCGGTCTGTGTCTGACAGCTAGGAGCTGCTGAAATATAAATGACTAGAGCGTACAACCAGGCTGCAGGAATTCATTAGGATTCCCCAGACGATACACTGAGTCAATATAGCAGGCAGAAGGAAGCCTATGTTCTCCAAACAGACGATACAGTGAGTCCATACAGCACAGCCAGGCATAGGGCCAGGCATCCAATGTTCTCTACTGTCTTCCACCCTTCCACATCCCATACAACAGACAGCACAGTGAGTCCATATAGCGGCAGAGAAGAGCCCACTAGGCAGTCCCATGTTCTCTTCACTGTCTTGGCATCTTCTGACATGGAATAGCCCACAACACAGTGCGACACTGGGAAATTCCTGGCAAAGTCTTTATCCTCCCACAGCCTATCCAGTAGGCCTATTTATTGCAGTGTAATGTGTAATATGCAGTGTAGGATAGAACCAGGCTTCAGTCAGGTGTCCTCTGCATGTGTACTACTCTGTCCACTACAAATACTTATCTGTAGATCAGTGCATTGTTGGATGAGAAGTGCTTGATCAGGGTGACCTCAAACCCTCTCCACTGCAGAGGCGACAAGGGGGAGGGGAGGGCTGGGGTCAATCAAGGCACATGTCAGGAAAGGAGCTCAGCCCGGGACACTGGGTGGAGGAGGGGCAGGAGGAAGGGACGAGGAGCAGAACAGGTGATTGCAGCTAGAAACATGCCAGTCAGGCAGGATAAAGTCAGGATAAGTCAGGATGCCAGTCAGGATAAAGACAGGATAAGTCAGGATGCCAGTCAGGATAAAGTCAGGTGACAGGCAACATGGTGTACAGGTAACTACAATTAAACAGCAGTCAACCTAACAGAACATTGACTGAAATGATGGGTTTCAGAAGCCAGAGTCAGGTCCATATTATTGTGATACAGAACATATCCTGCCATTTACACTGACTCATCAACAACACACTGACTGAAATAGAAGTATAGTACTGGAAAACAATCTAATTTAATTAAATTAATTCAGATAATGTAACTTCATCAACAACAGATCAGTTATTCATTCAGTTAGTCATGCTACAACATCTTCAACAAATCTTAGTCAGTCCTTCCTTCCTTCCTTAATCATAAAAGTAAGTTGAAGCTATAAAACGTGATGAGTTTCAAAACATGAGCCATGATGCGACCACTATGTTAGCATACTCTGGTAAAGTGTTTAGAATGCAGTTGTCTGGTAGGACTCTTCCTGCCTTCACCTTAAAGGCCAGTTGGGGACTTTCTGAAAAATGTGATGGGGAAAACAGGGGGATCGATGGCCCAGAAAACATCCCCCAGCCAGGCCTCCCTTCCCTTTTCTAAAACCCTGGCTCTCACCCCAAGCCACAGTATATGCACTTCCTCTGGACGAACTCACATCTCACTTCCCTCCAAAACAGTACCAGGACTAGCCAGTTCCTCATCACCTGTTTGGTACATCATGCACTAGGGGCACAGAACCTCCTCACCTGTTCAGCACATCACACACTAGGGGCACAGATCCGATGAGAAAGAAACACACAAAAAGCTATTCTCTTTCTCCTATTTCCACAAAGGGAATGGTACGAGCAGCAAGTTCCCTTCTAGTCTTTCTCTAGAATAAGTATGGTAGATAGCTTATGGATTATTGTTGCATTGATTGTGGCCAGAGTGGACTCTACAGTTAAAGTCATGAAGCAGGTGTTTAGGGGAAGGGGATTTCATCTGTAACCTAAGCAGCACCCTGCACAGAGGAAAAGGGAGTTCAGGGGAATACTCACAGACTCTGGGAATGTCCCAATGACCTACTTTCTCCCAAAGTGTAAACTTCTTCACTTCCCTTCACTGATTTAAAAGGAATTGCCTAGTATAAGAAATATGGTTAAACGTCCATGCCTCGACCAGGAAGTAGTGAACGGGTGCACACTTCAGGAGAAAGGAAATATTATTGGGAACCACCCCTTGTTTATCATCAGACGGCTTATGAATAATTGAGACAGAGAGAGGGATTTATTTGTACTTTAATTGCATTTTTGTTCGATGTTTACTTTCTTTAAAGATCATATTTGAAACAGTATTTAAGGTCCATTCAGTTAAAATAAAGATTATGGGGCTAATTTGTGAGGTAAAGCAGCTCCCCAATCTGAGCTGCCCGACACCCCACAATGCATACTAACCATCCCCAGCAGAGGAACACACAGAGGACTCTTTGACTAATTTGGGCAGCAGGGTGCTAAACTGAGTCTCTGTTTCAAGCCTGATCCAACCACCCTAGTCGCTTAGTAGTATGTTCACTCTTCTGAATTCTTAACACCCCTAATTCACTACATTCATAAATGCACTTGTGGAGGGCATTCCCTAGTATTTAAATAGGGAGAATAGATCATATATAAGGGCTGATCTAACACACTTAGATCAGTGTTTATAGGTCTTATAGGAGCTATACACAATGTTCTTGAATATGTAGAAAATGATGACATCAGAGAGGAGTAGTCTTTCAGTTGGGGTTCAGTACCAGAGGACTGTTTTTTTTTTGTCTATCTGGGGATGATTAGGAGGGGGGGGGTTGACTTATACAGGGGATACAGGGAACCTCCCAGATACTCCCCACCCCTCAATCCCATACTGCTACCACACACTCATACAACTCCTAAGCACTCAATCAGCTTTTCTATTAATTTCCTTTCATTTGAGACTCGGGTACATTTCTTGATCTGTAGTACTAATTTACAGCTCACTCTCCATTTTTTCCAAAAAAGAAACTGCATCCTCCTCTCCTAGTTGTCTTGTCCCCATCTCTTAGCTCTATCGGCTAACATTTGTAAGCTGTAGGCCTACTCATCCTCTGAAAGTTTTCAAGGGAAACAAAGCATCCCCACACACACACACACACACAGTGGCCCCTAGGCTCCAGTCAATGGGTTACCATGGAGACAGGGCATGTCCCAGTTCATCTCAAATCCCTCTCAGGGATCAGGGGTGCCTGGCTGCCTAGAGTGAAGGATGCAAGGGGGTCTTTGGGATATCCAAAGAGGATCTTGGAGCTCAACATGGTGGTAGCATAACCAGGAAAAAGATGCTAGCAGATGTTATCTTCTATGCTATATAAACTCAGCAAAAAAAGAAAAGTCCCCTTTTCAGGACCCTGTCTTTCAAAGATAATTTGTCAAAATCAAAAAAACTTCACAGATCTTCATTGTAAAGGGTTTAAACACTGTTTCCCATGCTTGTTCAATGAACCATAAACAATTAATGAACATGCACCTGTGGAACAGTCGTTAAGACACTAACAGCTTACAGACGGTAGGCAATTAAGGTCACAGTTATAAAAACTTAGGACACTAAAGAGGCCCTTCTACTGACTCTGAAAAACACCAAACGAAAGATGCCAAAAGATGTTCCTGCTCATCTGCGTGAATGTGCCTTAGGCATGCTGCAAGGAGGCATAAGGACTGCAGATGTGGCCAGGGCAATAAATTGCAATGTCCGTACTGTGAGACGCCTAAGACAGCGCTACAAAGAGACAGGACGGACAGCTGATCGTCCTCGCAGTGACACACCACGTGTTACAACACCTGCACAGGATCGGTACATCCGAACATGACACCTGCGGGACCGGTACAGGATGGCAACAACAACTGCCCGAGTTACACAAGGAACGCACAATCCCTCCATCAGTGCTCAGACTGTCCGCAATAGGCTGAGAGAGGCTGGACTGAGGGCTTGTAGGCCTGTTGTAAGGCAGGTCCTCACCAGACATCACTGGCAACAACGTCGCCTATGGGCACAAACCCACTGTCGCTGGACCAGACAGGATTGGCAAAAAAGTGCTCTTCACTGACGAGTCGCGGTTTTGTCTCACCAGGGGTGGTGGTCGGATTCGCGTTTATCGTTGAAGGAATGAGCATTACACCGAGGCGTGTACTCTGGAGCGGGATCGATTTGGAGGTGGAGGGTCCTTCATGGTCTGGGGCGGTGTGTCACAGCATCATCGGACTGAGCTTGTTGTCATTGCAGGCAATCTCAACACTGTGCGTTACAGGGAAGACATCCTCCTCCCTCATGTGGTACCCTTCCTGCAGGCTCATCCTGACATGACTCTCAAGGCATGACAATGCCACTAGCCATACTGCTCGTTCTGTGCATGATTTCCTGCAAGACAGGAATGTCAGTGTTCTGCCATGGCCAGCGAAGAGCCCAGATCTCAATACCATTGAGCACGTCTGGGCACTGTTGGATCGGAGGGTGAGGGCTAGGGCCATTCCCTCCAGAAATGTCCGGGAACTTGCAGGTGCCTTGGTGGAAAAGTGGGGTAACATCTCACAGCAAGAACTGACAAATCTGGTGGAGTTCATGAGGAGAAGATGCACTGCAGTACTTAATGCAGCTAGTGGCCACACCAGATACTGACTGTTCATTTTAATTTTGACTCCCCCTTTGTTCAGGGACACATTATTCAATTTCTGTTAGTCACACGTCTGTGGAACTTGTTCAGTTTATGTCTCAGTTATTGAATCTTCTAATGTTCATACAAATATTTACACATGTTAAGTTTGCTAAAAATAAATGCAGTTGACAGTGAGAGGAGGTTTCTTTTTTTGCTGAGTTTACTGTGCTAGATGCTATGGTATGGTAGATGCTATACTACGGTAGATTATATGCTGTGCTAAATTATATGCTAACAGATGCTTTTATGTGGTGGCCTGGAATCAAACGACAGCAATCAGAGTGATGGCGACGCTCATATCTATCCAACACATCCCACTCACATCCTTCTGACTCAGATGTTATGTGGCCATAGTGGCCTGGAATCAAAACCTGCTAGTCAGAGCAATTGTGATGGCGATAAACATATCAGCCCCTCATCCAACTACTGACACGGTCGGGGCCTTCTAAGCACTGAACAGACCCCAGACCGCTGGCTCTCTGTCTATCTCCCACTACAGCCATATCACGCACTGCTAGTGCAGATAGTACAGCTCTTGCAACATAACCCAACATAACCCACAGTTCCATTACCAGTACCCATAGAGATTACCAGCACTTGACATGAGTGGGAGAATGCCACACATCTGCAGTGGCATGAACTGTAATCAGCCTGAGAGGCCCTCGAAAATCGTCCCCCAGTACAGGCAGGCACAGTCAGAGACACTGACACACACAGCCTGAGCTAGTCAAATGAGATGTAGGCCTACAACCTCAATAGAGCACAAGCAGGCACAGAGAGGCACTAGCATACACAGCGGGCACAGAGAGAGACAGCATAACATACCTAGCCACATGAATGTGATTATTAAGACTTACCTCAACAGAGCACACAGTCAGGGACAGACTGACGGCAGTGTTAGGCCTAGGCTATGAGACCGTGGGACATTGTTGTTAATTGAAAAATTAGAGTAGAATGGTATATGCCTGTGGTAGAGCCTCATCAAGCCTTGTTTCCTAAAAACAGAACACGGCCTTATGTAATATGTACTACAGTAGAGTATGTAAGAGAGGGAGGGGATAAGAATAACCTTTGCAACGACGGTCCGGACCAACCTACTTCAGAATAAGGCCCATGTCTTGAAAATATATATAATGAAAAATGCATAGCTAGCTTCTCTCTGTAGTCTGTACTTAGATGTAAGGCAGAATATAGTCCTGTTTGCATTTGTAGTCATTTTGCTTAGTGTTATTGGTTTTAAAAAGTAAAAAGTTAAACACATAGAATCCATACATTGGATTGCATACCATTTAGGCCTAAGGAGAAAACGTCTGATTCTAATCAAACCCATGTTACTATGGTAGTGAGCTTATGCATTAGGCTTAACTTCATGTGTTAGGAGCACAATCTCAGGGGGACCAGACACCTCCCAGGTCTTGCTGGGACATGCAGTGAGAAAACAAGCATTTCATAAAGACATCCTCGGCTTCAGTCAAAAAGAGACACATGGAAGCAAGAAGAGAAAGCGAGAGTGAGAAAACATGCATTTCGTAAGGACATCCCCAGCTTCAGTCAGAGAGAGCGAGAGAAAGATGTGGAAGGAATGAGAGAACAAAGGGAGAAGGGGAAAGAAGGCCAGATGGATACAAAAACCACAAACTAGCTGGCAGATACATAAGTTAAGCAGGGCCAAAAAGAGAAGTTATGAGAACCCTTTTTCCACATGTAGGCCTACTTTTCCCTTTGAGTGGGTCTGGGCTCTGGGTGAAGTTGAGCAGAGCTGGAGGAGCTTACTCGGCGACAAGCAGGGCTGGGTTGTGGCGAGAGGAGAGCTTCCCTCAGTCCAGCCTCCCTAGAGAGGCCCTGCTTGTGGACATGTTTATGTTTATTGTCCAGGGAGGGTGAAGGGCTGGTACCCACTACCACCCAGACCTGGCTTCAAATACTCTGTATTTGAAATACATTGAGCGTTTGCTTTTCTCTACCTGGAATATCAGGCAGGTGAGGCTTGCAACGTTTGGGACTTTCCCATTGGCTACATTACAACAGGAGGGGACCAGCCACCTCCCAGGACTTGCTGGGACATGCAGTGAGAAAACAAGCATTTCGTGAAGACATCCCTGTCTTCGGTCAGAAATGTGTGGAATAAAGGAGAGAAAGGGAGAAAGAGAGAGAAAACAATCATTTCGTAAAGACATCCCCGACATCAGTCAAAAAGAAATACGTGCTTTAGTCTACCTGGAATACCAGGCAGGTGGGGCGTGCACCTTTTGGGACTTTTCCATTGGCTACATTGCAACAGGCATACTCAAATCAAGCACACCTAAAGTATTTAGAATTTCAAATTGTATTTGAACCCAGGTGTAGCTGGCTCCCACTACTTAAACTCCTCTCTCTTCTCTCCAGTAGGCACAAGGGGCATCCAGCCAACAAGGCATTCATCACCAGGAGGTCACTGATAGGACCTGACTCTCACAACCAAATATACAGCATTGACTCTGACGCAGAGCAGACGATTGATGGCATGATGATCCGTCTCTCTTTCTCCGCTCTGAAAATGAGCTTTTCCCAAGTCATATAAAATGGCCCTATGTCTGTGCATGTCTAGCCCAACCTCCACCGCCAACATCATTAGTAGACAGTTCTCTTCTTACTCAGATGTCATTACATTCTGAATGAATTTCTAGAAGACAGGACAGGAGGCCAGAGACGGTCAGCTAAAGTCACTAGGAAGATCTTTAAATAGTGCATGAGGTTCTCTGTCATGGATCGGAGCAGAAATGTCATCAGGTTAAACTGGAAAGAAAGAACCCTGAAGGAAACCCATTTTTTCCGCTCCCCTGCTATATCAGATAATACTTGTCATATCCTTTCTGACAGCTCCCAGTAACAGGAAATAACCAGAAGGATTACATTTTAAACGAAAGGGCCTTGAGTAGCTCTGAGACAGTCACATAAACATCCACAGCCTGAGTGAGTGTCTTAGGGCTCGGGGAGAGAGAAAGAATTCAGGGTCAGTCCAGTACCAATCTCAGGACCTTTCTCCACAGAAACAAAGATTCTGACAGTCCTTCACAATCAGTGAGGGAAATAAAGCAGTCTCACTGAGACAAAACAGCATCAGAAAGTCAAGGCCTTGCATGCCCCTTTTTTCTCATCTGCGAAAGCATTCATTTATGACCACCATGCATACCCTAGCCTAGACCATTACCCATTAATAATCCTTGTCATAAGACATTCCGAATCTCTCAGAACTTCACTTAACAAAAGTCTGACGACTTTAATGGGTTATAAACAAAACTGTTTATTCAGTTAGGGACAAAGACACCTGACACGAACACCAGCTGTGGGAAGGAGAATGTGAATGCCTTCACATTCAGTCAGACACACTGGTCTGGTCGTCTGAAGTTAAACTTTAAAAAATATGTGAATTAAGACTAGACAGGACTCCTGCTGTAGAAAGTCATGTTATCTTATTAAGGGGACCTAAATGAGGATCTGATAGGACGGTCTCTACATTCTGCCTTCAAAGACAGAAGAATGCTCTGAATACAACCTTATTTTGGGTGCCCTTCTGAAACTTAAAAGAGCACAAGGAAGGGAAAGCACAAGGCAACACCAGCTGTACAAAACAGGCCTATGTTTACATATGGAATATCTAGGCTACTACACTTCGGAATCATTCATCTCCTTGTGATTCCCTTGATTTGATTCCCTTGATTTTGAAATGATTATTTCCTGTATTATTTTTTGCAATATTGTCAGGAATGTGTAACAGCCAACAACAACTGGTCCAGTTGATGGAGGATATACTGTAGTCAGCAGTTTCACTTAACAAGGTAAATGTTACGGTTAACTGGCTGCACTTCAGAGTCCAATGTGGCACTACCACATGACAGAACAGAGGAACACATAATATAGTCAAAATGGGTGGGTTTTGTCCATGCTCTATTCCTCAAGAGAGAGAATGAAACTAGGCTTGGTCCACCCTGAGGCACAGAGAGCTTAATATGGGGATGTTACTATTACACAGCTCACTGGCTGTGCCTGAACACCCATACTTACGTCCTAAATAATAGTCCGTTTGAGTATGCTTGAGGGGAAAAAAGTTGACTAGTATGCGACAATTTGAAAATCGAGTATACTTTAAATGCCGGGATGTCATACTCATTTCATTTTGACAACAGCTGATCAATTAGATATGGTGATGCGCTACCGAAATCAACAAATAGTGGGAAACAACGCAATCATGCATGATACATTCTCAGTATGCGAAAATAGAATGTTTAATAGTATACAACATTTCGAAAATCGAGTATGGTTTAAATGCCAGGATGTTAGACACTTTTCTACAGTGCATTGGAAGAGTTGGGCTGCGAATGATAGGTTCTAGTTCTCTTCAAGTAGCCAAACTAGGCTACTTAACTGGGAAGGTGCCCAAAGCTTCTGTGGTGGTGTTCAAATTAAAATGATCACGAGAATTGCATCTTAGGCTACAACACTCTTAGACAAACGGTTTCGTTGACTGGTCCCATAGGAGAACCCTTTGAATAACCTTCTTTGGCTCCAGGTAGAAGAACCCTTTTGGGTTCCATGTAGAACCATCTGTAGAAAGGGTTCTACATGGAAAGAAAAGGGTTCTATATGGGACCAAATAAGGTTATTCAAAGGGTTCTCCTATGGGACCAGCCGAAGAACCCTTTTCTAGACAGCACCTTTTTTTCTAAGAGTATACATATTTGATAAGTATTTTTTATATATTTTTCCCCCTAAGTGGATTTCTGTTTTCTCACTGAAAAGTGTTTCTTGTTCTCTTGGTCTTTGTCAGAGCTTTTAAACTAAATACTAAACCATCTTTTGATTTCTGAATGTGTCGGCACCGGGGACTCGGTATGTAGCTGCTGTATTGATGTCATGGTAATCATGCCTTTTGATTTGAACATATGGATTGTTTTAATTTTGTGGGCGTGGCTACCTATTTAATTATTGCATTTATGGATCAAGCCTTACCAGTCATTCTCGTTCTCAATGATCAGTGCTTTAGTTTATTATGTTGCTGACCAGCGGTTCTGAACTTGTGATGCACCTGACTCCATGTTTTTCTGTGCAATAGCCTTTTGATTTGAACATTTGGTGTGTACTCGGCTATTTTTATTTAATTTACACTGAGTATACCAAACATTAGGAACACCTTCCTAATGTTGAGTTGCAAGGCCAGTGTCTTATGTTAACTTATTACAGCACAGTACGGTCAGAATGCTGGAGAGAGAGGAAAGTGTGTGTGTGTGTGTGTGTGTGTGTGTGTGTGTGTGTGTGTGTGTGTGTGCCCCTCCCACACCCTGGTGATAAGGGTGATGTAACTGTTCCACACCATACAGCCCATGTCTGTCATGTGATAAAGGCCATATAAAGGTTACACCCAACTTGAAGAACAACAGTAAGAAGTAACAAAATAATGGGCATGCTGTATCCAATTAAAACAAAAAGGCAATATTTAAGTCATTTATAAACTTCATAAAGGCCACATGACATGATTGTTGCTGAGCATAACCAGGAAGGATCTGTGTTATTAGCCTACATGTTTCAAAAAAAAATATTTAAACACCAAAAAGAATTCAGTCTAAATACTCTGCATCGGTTTTGGTAACAAATGAAAATGCCATTACTTATAGGCCTAAGTAGCCTTGCTCTGTTGACCTGGTGAACAATTTTGACAGGGCAGTACATACATGTCATTCCTGTTTTAAAGAGACAAGATACTAACCCATGCATGATAAATGCGTCCTAAAGTACAGACAATATATTATGGGAAAAGACAGTTTTGCTTATCGATCAGATTTGACTAAAACACACATTTTTCTGAGCTACCTTGGGTGTGGCAACCTCATTAGACATCTGTAAAAACAATGTATGAATGGTACAAAACCATGTCGGCAGCACAGTGTTGTTTACATGCATAAGGCAAATGTGGAACATGATGTGAAGTATCCTTCTATGTATATTCTCTGGTTGATGTAGTCCCAAAGTCATAGTAGCCTGTTTTAACAGTGTAATTACCCACAAAATGGTCTGTTGGGATAATCAATAGTGGGAGAGGTAAATGAAACATTGTATCTGGGGAAGCCAGCTGCCTAAGACACTCTTACTGTATCTAATATGTGGCCTACTGTATCTAAAGGAAACATATTTATACAAATATATATATTTGTCTTGTTAAACACATCGACAAGTGTGTAACCTGTACAAGTGTGTGGTGTGAAATGGAAATGTGTTTTTTTTTATGTGTGTGGCTCATGGCCAGGGATCAGATTAAATACTTGGATTAAAATATGATTGAAATTACATTCAGCAAAACAGCTGACTAAAAGAAAATAAATAAACATACGAAAAGATCGCAGTGATACAGTAGCCTAGCCTAATCATCAATGATCGTTGTTTTGGCCTTGATACAAGAACAACATTATAGCAACATTGTTGTTTTACTAGTCCATAATACCGCCGAGTGCAACAATGTATAAAAATACTGATGGTCTCTAAAGGACTTCTATTATCATCGTGCCACATCCCCGTTACCGCCTCGGGGAGTGTGCTTTCAATTGGATAAGTGCAACTGGTAAAGGCCCTACCACTATTTGGAATAATTGTATTATGGTCGTTTCAAACATAAGTCACAAATGTGGGCATTTATTCCCATAGTCTGCAAATCTATAGGATTTTAGTTAGGAAAGGAAGGAAGGGAGGGAAAACCTGCCTCGACTGGTAGGTAGTCTCACTCTGAAAGAACAGAGACGTAGTAGCCCTATAGCTACATATAAATGCTCTGTAATAAATATACATTTATTTATTAGATATTTTTGAAAGCTTACCAAAGCAAGATTTTGACGTTTCCCCTTTCTTGCTGCTATCTTGATGAGTGCATTAATGGTGAATAGCGAGGCATAGGGCTGCCGAGTTCCACTGTTCCAACACAAACCGACCGTCCGCTGCAACTCAAAACCCCACCTTCCGGACATACAGGGAGGAAGAAGCCCGACAGGATATGATGTCAACAACAGCTCACTTGCGCTGGCACTCCAAATGGCCCCGTCGAAATATCGTCCAAATGGATCCTTCCTTTCCTCCTTACTTTAAGTAGTATGCTCATCTCTGATCAGGAGTGACATGGAACGATGAAAGTTATGGGATAAATCTCTCCTTTCACCAATCCATCTGTGTTAGGTCAGTGAGCTACTTTAAAAAGCGAGGGGTTCGTTTGAAAGCATTTGAATAGGGACACTGCACCTAGTATGAATACTGATCTTCATACATAGGCCTAGTTGTCTTTCGTTTGTGTAAATGTATGAACACAGAATCAGTTATCAGTTATATTTTGTCTGGTTTTCTTTATGGATTACATTTGACAGATGTTTAAATAAGATGTGTAGGATGTTTTGCTGCTGGTAATAGGCCTAAATAATGTTGTATCATAGTGCCACCTGTTGATAAGAATAAACAGAATAGAACAGAATACAGTGTCTACAAAACATTAAGAACACCTGCTCTTTCCATGACATAGACTGATCACGTGAATCCAGGTGAACGCTATGATCCCGTATTTATGTCACTTGTTATATCCACTTCAATCAGTGTAGATGAAGGGGAGGAGACAGGTTGATTAAGGATTTTTAAGACTTTAGACAACAGAGACAGGGATTGTGTATATGTGCAAAAAGATGTAAGTGCTTTTGAACGTGGTATGGTAGTTGGTGCCAGGCGCACCGGTTTGTGTCAAGAACTGCAACGCTGCTGGGTTTTTCACACTCAACAGTTTCTCGTGTCCACCACCCAAAGAACATCCAGCCAACTTGACACAACAGTGGGAAACATTGGAGTCAACATGGGCCAACATCCGTGTGGAACGCTTTCGACCTCATGTAGAGTCCATGCCCCGATATATTGAGGCTGCGGTCAAGTGAGCCGACTAGTGATGGGTCGTTCGCGAACGTGTCGGCTCTAAGAGCCGGCTCTTGTAGGTGAACGTTGGGAGCCGGCTCGCATATCAAAAGAGCCAGATCTATTTATAAAAATATTTTTTAAATTAAGATATGAATAATCCAAATATTTTAATTAATAGAAATTACTCAAAGAACGAAAATAAAAAAAATATATAGGCCTAAATGCTCAAGCGCACACACTCGTTCTAACTGTCTGCTCAGACTAACAGCCTCACCTGTTGTTCAAATCAAATCTAATCAAATCTAATTTTATTTGTCACATACACATGGTTAGCAGATGTTAATGCGAGTGTAGCGAAATGCTTGTGCTTCTAGTTCCGACAATGCAGTAATAACCAACGAGTAATCTAACCTAACAATTCTACAACAACTACCTTATACACACACAAGTGTAAAGGGATAAGGAATATGTACATAAAGATATATGAATGAGTGATGGTACAGAACGGCATAGGCAAGATGCAGTAGATGGTATAGAATACAGTATATACAGATGAGATGAGTGTAAGGGTTTTCCTGTGGTGAAGGAGAGGCGGACCAAACTGCAGAGTGGTGGTTATTCATGGTACTTTAATAAAGACACTATACATGAATAAACTAACAAAACAAGAAATGTGAAAACTCAAAACAGCCCTATCTGGTGCAAACACAAAGACAGGAACAATCACCCACAAACACACAGTGAAACCCAGGCTACCTAAGTATGATTCTCAATCAGAGACAACTAATGATACCTGCCTCTGATTGAGAACCATACTAGGCCAAAACATAGAAATACCCAAATCATAGAAAAACAAACATAGACTGCCCACCCAACTCACGCCCTAACCATACTAAATAAATACAAAACAATGGAAATAAAGGTCAGAACGTGACAATGAGTAATGTAGGGTATGTAAACATTATATGAAGTGGCACTGTTTAAAGTGGCTAGTGATACATTTTTTACATACATTTTCCATTATTAAAGTGGCTGGAGTTGAGCCAGTATGTTGGCAGCAGCCACTCAATGTTAGTGGTGACCGTTTAACAGTCTGATGGCCTTTAGATAGAAGCTGTTTATCAGTCTCTCGGTCCCTGCTTTGTTGCACTTGTACTGACCTCGCCTTCTGGATGATAGCGGGGTGAACAGGCAGTGGCTCGGGTGGTTGTTGTCCTTGATGATCTTTATGGCCTTCCTGTGACATCGGGTGGTGTAGGTGTCCTGGAGGGCAGGTAGTTTGCCCCCGGTGATGCGTTGTGCAGACCTCACTACCCTCTGGAGAGCCTTACGGTTGTGGGCGGAGCAGTTGCCATACCAGGCGGTGATACAGCCCGACAGGATGCTCTCGATTGTGCATCTGTAAAAGTCTGTGAGTGCTGTTTGTTCCTGTCAGACACGCAGTATCAACCAATGAACCAAAGATACATAAGGGAGGGTCCGGCCAACTCACTCACAGTCACACACTTAGCAGCCGAGGAGAGAGAGGAAGGACAGCTGTGAAAACAACAGCTGGAAAATGAGTCGGAAGCACAGTAACATTTGGATGCATTATAATAATGTAGACAATGTTAGAGCACAGTGTAGAATTTGTCAAAACAAAATCTCATATAAAGCCGGTTCTACGCACAACCTACACCAGCATGTGCCAACTGTGCACCCAACTGTGAAGCTAGCTGTAGCGGAGCTTCGAGAAACTAGCAGGCCTGCTAGTGATAGTGGTGGAGCCAGCACCTCCACACGTGGAGATGTATCCACTCATTCAAGTAGGCCTACTCCGCAACCCACAGCAACACATTCTTCTATGGACCAGTTTATGCCAAAGTCTATGTCTGTAGCAAAACAAGGTCAAATTGATATTGAATTGGCTATAATGATTGCCACTGATTTCCAGCCATTTTCGATCGTGGAGGACAGAGGTTTTAGATATTATAGCAATAGTCTAAATCCAATGTACACAATTCCAAGCAGGAAAACCCTTTCAAAATCACTTATTCCACAACTGTATGAGAACACACAGGCTTCAGTGTGGGAAAGAGTCCAAAAAGCTACTGCAGTTTGCCTTACCACTGACTGCTGAACATCAAGGGTAACCACTTCTTACATGTTGGTTACATGTCACATCATTGAAGATTTTTCGATGTCTAGCTGTCTTCTGGACTGCTTTGAGTTCAGTGACAGACACCTCAGAGAACTTGGCAGAGGAACTGTTGAGTGTGTCCAGAGAATGGCAAGTAGATGGAAAAGTGGTCTGTTGTGTTAGCGAAAATCCAGCTAACATAACCAAGGAATGAAATGAAAATGTTTATATGGACCCATCATCCATGTCTTTCCCACACAATCAACCTGATTGTAAGAGACGCTCTGAAGGTGATGAATCCCACTGTGGACAAAATGAAAGCAGCTGTGGAATACTTCCACAGGGGCACAGTAGGTGCTGAAAAACTAAAGTCTACACAACGCCAGATGGGGATGCCTGAGCTGAGGCCTAAACAAGACTGCACTACAAGGTGGAATTCAACATTTTATATGTTGAAGTGGTTTCTTGAGTCAAAGGATGTCATCTCTACCTTGGCCATTGTCAATGCACCTGTTGATGCTCTGACCCCCGAGGAATGGGAGGTGGTGGAGGTGTGCAGAGTCCTGGAGCCCTTTGAGCAGGTTCCTGTGGGGAGAGGTACAGTAAGCAGTTATTACTACATCATTATTTAATCCAGTATTATATATGTAAATGAGCAGTAGATGAGAATGTAGTATCAGTAGACAAAACATGAACCTGAACTAATAGGTTACTGTTCTCTCTTTTCAGCTATATGACAGCCGCAGAAATTATACTCCCGTGTGGTTTGCAGCAAATCACAGCCAGCTGCCAGAGAGAAGCAAATGTAACCACAGGACATGTGACAGAATTGATGGACACCCTATGTTCATCAATGGACAGAAAGTTCTACAGAATGGAATATAATCACGTGCCTTCAGAAACCACTGCACTTGACCCCAGGTTTAAGAAGTTAGCCTTCAGTGATGCCAGAGCGATTGATGAGGCTCTTCAAAGAATAACCTCAGCAGCAGGGAGGAACAGCCCCAGCAGTCAGCTGGCTCAAGCACCACGGCAACAGGAAGAAGAGGGATCAGATGGAGCAGAAGCACCAGCAGTAGTGCCACAAACATCTGCTGTTTGGATGCTTTTTGACCAGAGAGCAACTGGGGATGCAGCACGAAGGAATCCCTCAGCAGATGTCATAATGGATGCCTGATCTTATTTGGAGTAGCCCATCCTCCATAGATCTGCAGATCCTCTGAGCTGGTGGAAGAACAAGGCCTCTAGTAAGCCATCGGGAGACAAAGTCATGGCAGGGAGACTCTGCATAGTGGCCACATCCGTTCCCTCTGATAGGTTCTTCTCGAAAACGGGACAAATAATTACTGAGAGAAGAAACCACATCAGCCCCTCGAAAGTGAGGCAGCTTGTATTTCAGAATGCAAATCTCTCATAAAATAAAAATATGGTCAGCATTGGTGTGTTCTGCTGGTTATAACATGGCAATAAAGAAGAGAGAGAAAAGAGGGGCCAGTTTAATGTTTTAAGTGGGATGCTGCAGTTTTTCACATTGTTATTTATTTTTCTTTGATATGGTGCAATATTCTATTATTATGTTGTTCAGATTGTATTCGTTTTGAATTGTTTTGAATTGTTACATTTATATGCACTTTGTTTATATACATTACAAAAGTCATACTTTAAATGCAGATGTGTAATAGCATCCGTCTTTTTTACATTTATTTATATACATTAAAAAGTTATACTTTAAATGCAAATGTTTAATAGCATTCTTTTTCATAACAAACCGATGCATTTGAAATACATTGTGATTAAGGTAGAGTATGATTTCATTTAAGAATTTAATTAGGATTGTTTTAACACCAATCATAGTCAAACTATTGCAAACTGTTTGACTTGAAAAAATACAAAACATATATTTTTAAAAGAGCCGTTTGGGAGCCAAAAGAGCCGGCTCTTTTTGGTGAGCTGAGCAGAACGAGCCGGCTCACTGAAAAGAGCCGGAATGCCCATCGCTGGAGCCGACACTTGCAAAACACGATCAAGCCATCCGCTCTTCAGTTTACGCCTACCATTTTTGAGTGAATACACATCACTTTACGGTATCACGTGTTTTCTGGTAGGGAACTGAGTCTGTTGAACCGTTATGCACAGGTAGAGACAGACAGTACGCTACAAATCATTCCAAGCAAACAGTTTGAAGAATACATATTCAATATTCCATTATCAAAATTATACCAAATCGTTTATTTCATTTTCGCGACTTATCAAAAGTTACTTTGATATCACAGGTAGAGTTAGGCTGCAGTAGCCTAATGGTGGTGCTGTTTAAGAAATGTTAATTTTTTCAAGGAAGATGTGTTTACGGTCATGATGTATACTGAACAAAAATATAAATGCAATGTAAAGTGTTTGTCCCAGGTTTCATGTGCTGAAATAAAGATCCTAGAAATGTTCCATAAGCACAAGAAGCTTATTTCTCTCAAATGTTGTGCACAATTTGTTACATTCATGTTAGTGAGCATTCCCCTTTGCCAAGATAATCCATCCACATGACAGGTGGGATATATAACGTAGCTGATTAAACAGCATGCTCATTACACAGGTGCACCTTGTGCTGGGGACAATAAAAGGCCACTCTAATATGTGCAGTTTTGTCACACAACACAATGCCACAGATGTCTCAAGTTTTGAGGGAGCGTGCAATTGACATGCTGATTGCAGGAATGTCCATCAGAGCTGTTGCCAGATAATTGAATGTTAATTTCTCTACGTCGTTTTAGAGAATTTGGCAGTATGTCCAACCGGCTTCACAATCACAGATAACGTGTATGGCGTTGTGTGGGCGAGCGGTTTGTTGATGTCAACGTTGTGAATCTCGTGAGGAGATCCGGAGGCCAATTGTGAGGTATGTGACCATCAGATGCATATCTGTATTCCCAGTCATGTGGAATCCATAGATTAAGGCCTAATTTATTTATTTAAATAGACGGATGTCCTTATATCAAGCTTACCTATACTGAACAAAAATATAAATGCAACAATTTCAAAGATTTTACTAAGTTACAATTAATATAAGGAAATCAGTCAATTTAAATAAATAAATTAGGCCCTAATCTATGGATTTCACATGATTGGGAATACAGATATGCATCTGTTGGTCACAGATACCTCACAATTTTAATGACAATGGATTAATGATGTACTAGTGGCAGATGTGACAAAATGTTTACCATCCAATTTAATTTGCTAAAATGGTATTGTTACTTAAAAGTTCACTTTAATATAGAATAACCAATTACATTAACCCATTTTAAACTGGCATAACATGGTTATTGTATGGTAACAATGGTCATCACAATAGATTAGTAATCTACTAAAAATATATCAAATTCACTTAGATCTTGCTGTGAAGCTGTGTGTGTGTGTGTGCATCTGTGTATGTCTGTGTACTGTGTTCGTATGTCATTACTGTAAACACATCTTGCTTTAATCAATCAATCAAATTGATTTATTAAGCTCTTTTTACATCAGCCGATGTCACAACGTGCTAGCTATACAAAAACCCAGCCTAAAACCCCAAAACAGCAAGCAATGCAGATATAGAAGCACGGTAGCTAGGAAAAACTCCCTAGAAAGGCCGGAACCTAGGAAGAAACCTAGAGAGGAACCATGCCCTGAGGGGTGGCCAGTCCTCTTCTGGCTGTGCCGGGTTGAGATTATAACAGTTTAACATTTTAAAATTATAACATTTTAACAATTTAATATTTCCTAAACAGCATCACCGTTAGGCTACTGCAGCATCTGCAGCCGCACTCTAATCGTGATATCAAAGAAATGTTTTATAAGGCGCAAAAATGAAATACATGATTTTGTATCATTTTGATTATGGAATACTCACTACGTGTGCTTCAAACTGTTTAATTGGAATTATTTGTAGCTATATCGTCTCTATCTGTGCATGAGCGTGCATCCGACTCAGTTTCCCTACCAGAAAACATGCAATACAGTAAAGTGGAAACGTGCGGATGGCTTGACCTCATTTTGCAAGTGTCGGCTCACTTGACCTCAGTGCATTACTGAGGTGTGCAACTCAATATCAGGAAGGTGTTCCTAATGTTTGGTATACTCAGTGTATATGCCATAGCAAACAATACAAAAATCCTGTAACCTTTTATTACGGGAGAATATAACAAGTACAAATATGACTCTTCATCCCCACAAGTCAATTATGTTTGAATATGTAATATGGAACAGTACATTAGCCAGCTCTTTGTCCTTAATGTACAGATTTGAGGGCCAATTCTTATTATGGAACCAACAGATAAGATTTCATTAATAATTTTGGATATCATTTTTAGAGGGATATTTTTCCAGTGACAGAAAATATTCCACTGATCTGGCATTTGATAAGGAATATAAATCACCTAATTGTCATAGACAGTATGCAATAATAACTTTTTATAGGTTCAAGGTCAAGTTTGAATGGAATATTTCGTTATCATAAACAATCACATGCTTTTCATAGTGGCCTATCTCGTGCTTCTTATCTTTTTCTCCTTATGTCATAGTAGCCTATAGTAGTAAAGTGGACATATGCAGATTACACTTACAGGCAAACATTTACATTTGACTGTAATATGTGGGTGCAAATAGTAGCCTACTATCACGTGCTTTCTCCAGTGCTGGGGAAGAGTTTCTCATTTTTCAGTCTAGAGAAACACCCACACTTCCTGCTCAAACCACAATATGCCCCTCCTTCTGAATGAAATGCTCTTCAAAGCCCGGATGATCACTGCGGCGCAGCAAAACCCAATGAAGAGGAACGGGTGAGATATCCGCTCTCTAATCGGTAATTTTGTTTTCTATGATGTAACTTTACATTTTCAATGTATAGACTATTCAACGATTCAGTAAGTGAGTTCAGCTTTGGCTGTGTAGGCTATGTAGCCTAGTAAAATGTAGCCTAAAAGGAAAATAAAATACATTACATTTTTATTAGCTATTGAAATAGTGGTTTTGGTTAATTTTTCGTAAGGGTTTTATAATGATATATTTCCACAATGAAACCAACAATTATTCTAATGCCATAAGTAAGACATTGCAAATCATCTATTCATTTTATTTTACACAATGAAACATTTCTGGCCAGTGACCGTGCTCACATTGTAGCTAAATTTTTGTCACTTGTGAGTTTCTCTTCTGGAAAAGACACTTCATGTAATGTACTGTATGTAGTAGCCTAGGCAAAGGATATTTGTAGAATAAGTATCCTTGGCTACATCTTGAGATGTAGGTGTACTTTTAATTTTACTGACTAGTTTGTAGTAGCCTATAACAGCATGGAACTATAAAGTCAGTAGGAGGAATGTGGTAAGAAACAGGCACAGAGTGAAATAGCGTGCCCTGAGTGTTGAAATAACGGTCACGTGCCCCTCCTAGACGTTCTCTTTCAGAGATGTCAAACTTGTATTTTTCCATGATCTGACTATTCCTTCGATTTCGTAATAACAATGTAATAATAGTTTGTGCTTTGTAGTTTGTAATAACATTGCAACGCACCTTTCTTAATCCAAACCTTTCTAATCAGGGTAGGCTAGTTGATTGAACAGAGAAATAGAAGCCTTCAGAAAATCACTTGAAAACAGTTGAGATAGAATAATATAATATAATATCAGTGAAGGAATTGACTATATAATTTCCTGTTCACATAGGGTATGCCTTCACACAGTCATGGGGCTGTGTTTATGCTTCTCAATTTAATCAGTGTCATATCATATTGACTCATTTACAATTATCTAAATTCTTAATTCAAGATAGAGGAAGATAGGTACTGCTCCCATTGACCTACTTGCTTTTTAGAACACAAAAACAACCTTGAGGTTGGGGGCCCCCCAGATAGCATATGAACATGTCATAAGCAATGGCAAAATGTGTAGAATTGCAGGAAATTAGCTTTAACGGTCGACTTTGGGCACAAAAAACAATCCAACTCCTTCTGAATTTTTTTACCGAAATGAGGTATGCCTTTGGTGGTTCATCGATGTGTCATTCTGGTCATGAAGGCTGTGACTGGCCTAGCTAGTTCATTAGCTAAGCTAGCCACTTGTAGCTAGCTAGTAACTCCTCCAGTATGTGTTGATGTCATTTCACATGATTTATTTTTGGACAGAGATCAGTAAGAAATGGCACTACCGTAGCAAAATATTGTATTCCTAATAAAAAAAGTAACCATTAAATTACCTGATATGGTGCATTTATCAGTTATACAGTTTAAAGCCTTTGTTTTGGGGTTTTCCCCAAAGTCAACATTTTAAAGTAACTGTCCAGTGTTTCCAGATTTATATGAAATATGATCTAGAATTAATTACAATATGAGTGAAATAGTTTTCCTTCCAAATTTTTTTTAAATAAGTATGTTAAAGGTCCTGAACAGTCATTCTGAAAGGTACTTTTTCTCTCATGGCAACTACCAGGAAGCTTGAAAAGACAGGCTGAGTGGGCGGGGAGATTATATTCATGAGTTCGCCTTGACTGACAACTCTTTGAAATGCCTATGTCAAGCAACTTGGATGCAGTGAGAGGTGTTGCAGTATCAATGATCTCAAGCAAATTTGGTGATACACAAAGCAACTCAAACAACATTGAAACTGCATCAATTATATATTTAAGCAATAAGGCCCAATGGGGTTTGGTATATGGAAAACAGAAAGGAAAATGCCGCATAGGACTGTTCACCCCCACCTGGGATATGGATGCCTGATGAAGACCTAAGGGTCGAAACGTTGTTATAAATAAAATCACCTGGGAGCATGAGCAGCAGTGTGCAGCGTTTTCCATTCTGTTTTCCATGAGTTTGTCTACAATTCGAGCACCTGCGGAAAGAACCAGGATGTGCGTATGTTCTTCAGCTTTTGTTGGTGTGTGTCGTGTCTTTGGCTATGCCGGATTAAGTGATATGACATGCTATTCTATAAAATCCTTTCTCTGTAATTAATATTACCTGATTGAGCTAATCATGTAAATGTAATTAACTAGAAAGTCGGGGCACCACAAAATAATATTTATAGAGCTGTTATCTTCCGAATAAACTCTTAAAGACCTAGTAATATTTTACATCAATAGCAGTCAATATTAATCGTCATTAATTAGTCTCATCTGAAAGTTGTAAATTATTGGTTATCTTCACGAACCCTGGCTAACAAGTTGAATCAGCAATACAAAATTGGGTTTAATTATTTATTTACTAAATACCTAACTAATCACACAGAATTACATATACACAGATTGAATCATACATGATTACAAATTATGTCATAAAGGAAAACATCCCTAGCGGACGGAACAGATATGACAGCTGGTTACACAAAAAACGGGTGTTGGGTTTGAGTGAAAGAGCGGGAAGACTGAAGAACAAAGGGAGAAGCGATGTCTCTATCGGGCCGTAGGCAGCTACTCTATCGTAAATACAGAATCGTATGCATTCTAAATTACCGGCCATTTGGAAAAGGAAAATGCAATAAATATTTACTCTGAACTGCGCTTCAATAGGTTGGTGGTAGATTGAAGGCCGTGTTGCCCAATAGAGTCCTTTGAAGAGTGTCTCTGGTGGAAACGTTGTAGTGTCGTCGTTGTGTGGTAGACGGGATACTCTGTCTGTCCTCTCCTAGCCCACGTTTACAGCGGCCGCTGCTAACTCAACGGCTAGGAGGTATCACTTCTATAGTGAATAAGAGTTCATACCATTCGCAACCAAAGCTCATGCTGAGGTTGGCTTCATTCTGTAGTTATTATTTGAACCCTTCTGACATCGGACCATCATCCTAATGTACCTGGAACAAGAGGTTACATTTTCATCAAGGACTTATATAGTGGAGGGAGAAGGGTGTGTTTCATAGTTTATAGCCCATGTCTCTTCACAGGGGTGGGCCACTGATTGAGCAGAGCCCTAACCTTATGAAAACTCAAATCTCTCATTTGGAAGCTAAAATTACATTTAATCTTTTCAACAATAATTTTATATTTAAACATTTGAATTGCATAACAATTCCATGTGAATCTGATAACTATAAAGTGTAGACTTTCCCAGATACAGTTTAGGTCAAAAATCTGCATAAAAACAATATTCACATTTTCCCACCAGAGATGTTTCCATCTACTATTTCAACTATTTTGGATTATATAGCGAATGTGCAAACACTGGTCATGGCACATGCACTCTAGCCAACAGCTGGCAGATACAGAGCAGGTATAGCCTACCAGGCCTACATGAGATTTTTATAGACAAAATAGCGAGATTATTTTTATCTGTCAAACGGCAGCCAATCATTGATCATCATGTCACCAGAATAATATCAATATTTATTAGAAAGTAGCATCAAGCTCATCACCATGCACTTTCACCACCCTGTGAAGTTCATCATAACTTATTTCATCTGTAGCATAATAAACTGCAAGTCCTAGTGGGAGGACCACACGACATGTTATTGCGTGACATCGATATGATAGTTATTATATCAATATTTGCATATAAAGGTGCATCATTTTTTGCATAATTAATTTTACCGACACAAAAAGATCCCATCTTGTCAAACGTATTTTGATTTGTCAACATTTGGAAAGTTTATGGACAAATCTGCTGTTTCCATCAGGCCTGTCGTGACATTTGTAATCCGACATGTAGGTCTACCTTACTTGCATAAAAACGTTGGATGGAAACCTGGTTTGTGTCAAGAAAATGTCTTACTTGTTTCACCCTCATCACCAAGTTAGGCATACCTATTTTCAAAATATGTCATCATCACTGTGAATCGTGAATGATAGGCCTAATTCTTCATGTTTTACCGGTGAAATGTCCAAACCTCGTCTGCATACCAATCATTAGATTTCAATCAGATTCATGGGAATATGAATTTAGATCTTCTTGAATTACTGTTTTGTGAGCGAATTAGACCAGATGTTGTTAAACTATAAACATTGTATTTTGTTTCAATCAAAGTATATATTCTGCCTCGTGGCAGGTGCGGATTTTGGCGAATCTTAAAGCTAACCATCCTAAAATCTCACAAAAAATGTGGAGTTTGTTTTTGGTAACAGTAACATTATAGGCCTATTATGTCATGCCATTATATTCAGTTCTGTTATAATATGAATGAATCATTATGTGATCTTGCGAGACATTGCTTCGGAATACATTTTCCAGAAATATTTTTACCAGCTCTGTGTAGCACTATACCCCTGGAGGGGACTGTGGATCTGTCTCTGTCCATTAGCTCGTTAGTACGTTAGTCACATGCGATATCTCAGACAGCACTGGCCCAATGTTGATGAAACTTGGGTGAATAATATGTCTTGCCATAGAGATTCACATTTACAAAATTACACTGATTGGCCCAGGGGGGAGCTGCATCATTCGTGGTGACAACATGTGTACTGTTGCCATGGTTACTTGTTGCTTGTTTGTACTCTACAAATTAATATACACATGTATTATGAATACTCAAAAACCATACAAAGTACTAAGACAAATGTCTCTTTTTGGGTATGAAGCTGACTGTTCTGATTATATAATGAAGTACTTGTATACAGTTAGCCTGGTCCCAGATCTAATTGTGCTGTTGTGTTTGGCCTGGCAAAGTTGGCAAGACAACATAGCAGATATAGGCTCAGGCTATTATATAGTCATAAGAGTGTGAGGAGTTGAAATAATGAATATGTTGCGTGCATAGGGAGGTCTCCTCGCTGCGTTACCCACAGAGTCAGGTGCTCTGCCTGTAGAGGGTGTCAGATGAGCACACACGCATACTTCAGCAGCAACAACAAATGCTGTCTTGGCAACTGTCTATGTAGGACTGTCATCCATACGTTGGCGACATAATGGAGTGTGGTGGTGGCCGACTTTGTGTCCTGACCAATGGTGTTGCCTGGGGTTGCAGTGCATTGTCTGTTATATTAGGTGCCTCTTCAAACAGGTTTTGTCACACCCGGGGACAGAGAAGCCGTTCATAATCCAGGGAACTTGTCCATTCCCCTCAGAGAGAAGCATGACATCAGAAACCTCACTGTTAGTTTTTTCCTGAGGATAATAGTTCATTGAACGTTTTTTTTCTTGCAGCTGCAGAGGGATTCGAATTCACATGGACTGTTTTGGTTAAAGATTTCTTCACTGTGTCCATTGAATCTCTTTCCAAAGACAACAACTGAGGAGAACAGTCACATGACACCTGTAGTGGTTAGTGGTTGACAACTCGTGTTGCTGTGCCCTATTCTTCACCATGCAGTCATTTTCCTGAGGAGAATAGCAGCCCAATGACAGCTGAGATTGAGGATGCCCTAGTATGAGCCGGAGGAGCAGTAGCAGCCCCAGCCTGTGGACCGTACTGCCTCAGAGTGGCCCTGCACCATGTGAACGCTACAAGCACGCCTGCTGCTCCTACGGGGACAGTGTCTTTGTGTTGGGAGGGAGGGAGAGCCACTCGCTCAGGGACTTCTGGAGGTATAATGTTGGTAAGTGACTAGTCTCTGGTGACAGGCTGTTAATATAGCTGGCCAGCATGCAAGCAATATTTTCTTCTAGGTTCATTAAAAGATTAGTAAGTGTCAGATACACTATACTTTTTCTAAGTCATAATTATTATAACTTTGTTTATATTGTGACCTGGTCTGCTACAAACTGTATATGTCAGTTATGCAGACTGTGATTCAATCATGTTATAACAGTGTTAAACAGTGATGTTGTTACACATTAGGAATGTGGGTATGGACCTAACCACTGTGTGTGTCAAATGTAGTACGCAATGAGTGGACAGAGTTGGACTGTAGCTGTGAGGCAGCACCTGAGGAGCTTCAGGAACATTCCATGGTGGCCCATCAGGTAGGGTTCTATCTATGTCATCTGTATGGTTATATCAAGGTAATATCAATGTCATTGTATCTCAGACTGCTTAGCATTGCTGCACATGGTAGGCTTCATGTAGCTCAATGTTGATTGTAAATCATTATCTTTACAGGGTGTTCTGTATGTCTTCGGTGGAATGATTGATTCTGCGTACACTATATGGAAAACCCCCCTCTGGGTGTTTGATATTGGTAAAATCCACTGTGGGCAACATACACCTCAATAACTACTGACACAATCATAATGATCCGACAACATCCAAAACACTTCTACTCCTCACAAGAAAGAAGTGTTAAAACATGTTCAAACTTGCATCTGGCATTTAAAATCTTACCTGACAACATAAAAAGTTGGTACTAGCTCACAGTTCTCATAGGGAGTGACGGCAAAGAAAAGCTGCCATTCTGCCTTTGTTTCTCTGTGAGTCCTGCACAGTTGTCAGTGTCCTTTCTCATATCTCTTGCAGTGAAAGAGCAGTGGGTGTCCTGGCAGGATAGGAACCCCCCTCAGGTATGTAATGTAAAAGTAAATGCTTCATATACCAGGGAAATTGAGTGTGATAATGTAACCATGCTCATTTTCCACAGCTTGCACTCGCACAAATGCACCACTATAAATTATTAAAAGAACAGTACATATGAATTTGTATACCCTCTCATATCAAGTACGGTTTTAACTGCAATGAATGAAAAACATAATCAATTGATTAACTAAATGTAACAACAGCATATGGCAGCTCTATAAACTGGCCCATAGCATGATTAATAGTAATAGCTGATCAAGTACGGTTCCCATGCTTTGTACTGATATTGATGACATCCCTCATGGCCGTCCATATGCTAACATGTTAACAGAATCAAGTGCCAGTCAACAGGAAGGGCCACAGTGCCGTGGTGTTTAGCTCTGCCATGTACATCTACGGAGGATACATTGACATGAGAGCCTCATCACAGGAGTTTTGGAAGTTAGAATTTGGTGAGTTAGACGTTTTCTATGGATAGATAATTTGGTTTTCGTGATTATCATTTAATAACAACGCATTGCTGTCACATTTCCAGAGAAAACACTAATGATGCCATGACTGGAATATGTTTTGAATTTACCAACACTTCACTTGTGTGCGTGTGTGTGTGTCCATCCATGTGTGTGTCAGACACTATGTTGTGGTCTCTGCTGGACTGTACCCAGACAGAGGTGGGTCCTGGTCCCAGACACAGCCACTCTGCCATGACACACCTGGACTGCATGTACCTTTTCGGGGGTCTGAGAGGCCTGAGGGAGCAGAGGGATCTGTGGAGATGGAACTCTACCAGTCATTCCTGGAGCTGTCTCAACGCCACGTGAGTGATCTCTGCTCTCTCTCTCTCTCTCTCTCTCTCTCTCTCTCTCTCTCTCTCTCTCTCTGCCTCTCTCTCTCTCTGCCTCTCTCTCGCTCTGCCTCTCTCTCGCTCTGCCTCTCTCTCTCTCTGCCTCTGGGGTTTCACTGGATACTACAGATCTGTGAAAGTCGTTTTCAAGGGTTCAGGCACTGACAACTTTCAATACCATTATGGAGGATACTTTTAGGACTGTTCCATTGGCTCCATTGTACTGGGTAAGCTAAGTCAAGCTCCGGTCAAGTATTTGAAAGAATTTGAGATCATGTATTTGACCCAGGTCTGTTTCAGGCACTGACAACCTCAACAGCCTTATGGAGGGCAATATCATGTCAATTATAATGTCTCTTTATGGGCTCAGTTATTTTGTGTGGCAATTTGTTCAGCGTTTCTACTCCCAACAGGAAATGCAAAACAGCTGAAACCAGACAATGTTATCTGGCGCCGAGCCACCAGATTAATTTGCTTAACCTGTAGCTTTAACCTCTCACAAACCTCTATCATCATTCACTATTAATTGTTATGTTTGAATAAATAATTGGGATTGTGCAGTTTATGTACACACAGCACATTAAGTAAATCAGCAATCTAAGTGATGTTATCTTTTCCAAACAAAGCAAAAAAACTAACAATAGACTAATTGTGTTGCTTGTTTAACAATGCGTTGTGTTGTTTTTCCTTCCTTCCTGTTTGTCCTGTGGATGTGTTATACAGATCAGGCCCCTCTAAGCTGGTGGGCCACTCAACTGTGGTCTACCGGGACAGCATGCTTCTGTTTGGAGGAGGAGAGAGCCAGCACACACCCAGGAGCTGTCTATGGAGGTACAGCTTCACCATTCAGACCTGAGTCACTCTTCACATTTTGAATGGAGTTTCTATCGTAAATGGTGGTGTAAGAGAAATAGCGTCCTAAATAATAGTAATAACTATAAGTCAGAAGTATGAGAAATATCTAGAGTGTGCTTGCTGAAGCAAGCTACACTGAATATATAATAATATAAGATATGCCATTTAGCAGATGCTTTTTATCCACAGGTACAGCTTCACCACCCAGACCTGGGGGAAGCTAGCCGTGCTACCCGGCTCCAACCCACCTCCCCACAGGATCTACCACTGCTGTGCTGGCCTGGGCCCTAGCTACCAGCCTTCCGTGACCACAACCACCAGCACCACCCTGATCCCCAGCACCACCATCAGAAACAGACTTGACAGCAAGATACGGCCGTTCAAGAACAAATGCTTCCCATCCTCCTCAAAGACAGAGGGCACTATAGAGCTGGAGACGTTTAGTAGCTCGGAGAAGCTATTGACTGAAGTGGAGGACTATTGTAATGGTCTAAGTGGGAATGACACTCAGCGGTTGGGGAATTGTCTGACCTTTGAGAACCAGGAGGCCTTCAGTAAGCAGTGGAGCTGTGAGAATATAGAGGAGAATGGTTCAGGTAAACCAGAGGAGAGCCATGAGAGCATAGCACAAAACCTGCCTGATTTGCTACTGGTGCTGGGGGGAAAGCCCTTAGTTAGACACACGGTCATCTCTGTGTGGCAGATGACATTGGCTGACTTCTGAGCTTTGAGAGAAGGGATGGCATTTTATAAACTACAGTGCCTTGGAGAGTATTCATCCCCCTTAGCGTATTTCCTATTTTGTTGTGTTACAACCTATAATTTAAATAGATTTTTGGCGGGATTTCATGTAATGGACATACACAAAATAGTCCAAATTGGTGAAGTGAAATGAAAAAAATTACTTAATTACTTAAATAAATAAAAATAAATAAAAAAATGGAAAAGTGGTGCATATGTATTCACCCCATTTGCTATGAAGCCCCTAAATAAGATCTGGTGCAACCAATTACCTTCAGAAGTCACATAATTAGTTAAATAAAGTACACCTGTGTGCAATCTAAGTGTCACATCATCTGTCACATGATCTCAGTATATATACACACCTGTTCTGAAAGGCCCCAGAGTCTGCAACACCACCAAGCAAGCGGCACCATGAAGACCAAGGAGCTCTCCAAACAGGTCAGAGACCTTGGCCGCCCACCAAAACTCATGGACCAGGCAAGGAGGGCATTAATTAGAGAGCCAACAAAGAGACCAAAGATAACCCTGAAGGAGCTGCAAAGCTCCACAGTGGAGATTGGAGTATCTGTACATAGGACCACTTTAAGCTGCACACTCCACAGAGTTGGGCTTTATGGAAGAGTGGCCAGAAAAAAGCCATTGCTTAAAGAAAGAAATAAGCAAACGCATTTGGTGTTCGCCAAAAGACATGTGGGAGACTCCCCAAACATATGGAAGACAGTACTCTGGTCAGATGAGACTAAAATTGAGCTTTTTGGCCATCAAGGAAAACGCTATGTCTGGCGCAAACCCAACACCTCCCAATACCCCGAGAACACCATCCCTACAGTGAAGCATGGTGGTGGCAGCATCATGCTGTGGGGATGTTTTTCATCGGCAGGGACTGGGAAACTGGTCAGAATTTAAGGAATGATGGAAGGCGCTAAATACAGGGAAGTTCTTGAGGGAAACCTGTTTCAGTCTTCAAGAGATTTGGGACTGGGACAGAGGTTCACCTTCCAGCAGGACAATGACCCCAAGCATACTGCTAAAGCAAAACTTGAGTGGTTTAAGGGGAAATGTCTTGGAATGGCCTAGTCAAAGCCCAGACCTCAATCCAATTGAGAATCTGTGGTATGACTTAACGATTGTGGTACAATAGCAGAACCCATCCAACTTGAAGGAGCTGGGACAGTTTTGCCTTGAAGAATTGGCAAAAATCCCAGTGGCTGGATGTGCCATGCTTATAGAGACATACCATAAGAGACTTGCAGCTGTAATTGCTGCAAAAGCTGGATCTACGAAGTATTGACTTTAGGGGTGGGGTGGGGGGGTGAATAGTTATGCACACTCAAGTTCAGTTTTATTGTCTTATTTCTTGTTTGTTTCACAATAAAACATATTTTACATCTTCAAAGTGGTAGGCATGTTGTGTAAATCAAATGATACAAACCCCCCAAAAATCTATTTTAATTCCAGGTTGCATGACAACAAAATAGGACAAATGCCAAGGGGGTGAATACTTTCACAAGCCACTGTATTTAAATGAAAAATGTATATATTTATATGGAAATGTATCACAAAGCGTGGGTGTGATGCAGCTGTTGATGCATAGCGTTCCCATGCTAAGGTGTTATTTAGTCCACATATCAGTCCCAAATATACTGTACATATCTTAATCTTTGTTAATTCAGCTGAATGATCGTTCAGTTTTAAGAAAACAATTCAGCAAATCTATTTAGCAGAGAATCCCAAAAATAATCATTGTACCTATATTCCCAAGTGTTATGTTTTAGATTAAGTTAAAAAAGTTAAGTTAAAAAAAGGACATTGTTGTCAATGTTAAACCAAGTGTTAAACCACATTAATTATGAAATTGTTTGTACTTAAAAATATTGCATTTTTTTATGTTTTGTGTTTGTGAAAATGGGAGAATATCCCCAATTAACACATTGGTTTTGAAATATTGTACATATTTTAGCAATTACATTTACTTTTGATACTTAAGTTTATTTAAAACCAAATACTTTTTGACTTTTACTCAAGTAATATTTTACTGGGTGACTTTTCATTTTCTATTATGGTATCTTTACTTTTACTCAAGTATGATAATTGGGTACTTTTTCCACCACTGCCGGTTTTGAATTAATCTCCCAACAATTTTCCTGTCCTGCTAAGCATTCAAAATGTAACAAGCACTTTTGGGTGTCAGGGAAAATGTAAGGAGTAAAAAGTTCATTATTTTCTTTAGGAATGTAGTGGAGGAAAAGGAAAAGTTGTCAATAAATAAATAGTAAAGTAAAGTACAGATACCCCAAAAAACTACTTAAGTAGTACTATAAGTATTTTTACTTAAATACTTTACACCACTGAAAACCGGTCACTAGGGGCAACAGTGAGAGCTATTACCATCAAATAGGGTGTTGGGGATGGCGGATGAGCTCCAGCTCCGAGGGTCAAGTTTTCAATCCCAGGGCTAGACCCTCGTTTTGTATTTTTTTAACAGGGTGGATCAGCTTTAATATAGCGGATAGATTGTAGCTTCCATCAATGTAATTGTCTGCATAATTTCCAATCTCCCATATATTTTTGGGGTATACATACATACATACACATATCCACATCTGTGACCCGATTCAGGAAACTAGGCGTATGTCGCAAGTTACAACTTCACAGGAGAGCCGTTTGAACGTTATACATTTTTTTTTACAGAAATGCCTTCTCGACCATGTGAACTTTCATGTGCCTTAATAACAAACTTGTATGCCATGTGTAAATACAAATAAAATTGTTAAACTACGAGCCTAGTTTGTTTATCCACAGAAAAAGACAGCAACCGTCCCGCTAGCCATGATTGGCTGAGATAATGAGTGGGCTGGACATGCCGAGAGATGAGTTTGGATTGGTCTGCGGTGTAGCAGCTTGTGTCTTTAAAAATGAGCTGCTCGTTATGAGTAGATAATCCTTTCTACTACAGTTTTTACATATATATAACATTAGCCATGAAGAGCTGAAAATATGTTGCTACTGCTCTCAATAACATTGCTGCCCTGAATTTATCAGGCACAATCGACAAAGGTCAGTGGGAAAAAATTGTGATGGGCTACTTTCTGGAGGATGTTCATGCCATTCTGACTCTGACTCTGAAAATGTAATAAAAGGGGTTGCAGTCTGCCATGAAGCTTTCATCCATGTATTCGGGTAAGAATCTAGCTACAGTTTCAGATATTATACATTTTTAATTTTGTCAGAAAGTTGTTTTCATTGCAAGTTTATTTTTTATTTTGAATTTTTACCCCTTTTTCTCCCCAATTTCGTGGTATCCAATTGTTGTAGTAGCTACTATCTTGTCTCATCGCTACAACTCCCGTACGGGCTCGGGAGAGACGAAGGTTGAATGTCATGCGTCCTCCGATACACAACCCAACCAGCCGCACTGCTTCTTAACACAGCGCGCATCCAACCCGGAAGCCAGCCGCACCAATGTGTCGGAGGCTACACCGTGCACCTGGCAACCTTGGCTAGCGTGCACTGCGCCCAGCCCGCCACAGGAGTCGCTGGTGCGCGATGAGACAAGGACATCCCTACCGACCAAGCCCTTTACAGCAGAAAGAAACTGCTATAGCACCTGGCATCAGCAGCACAATATTGTGTAGAGGACTGAGGGTCTTCCAAATTTTGAAAGTGTTATTTTGTAAATGTATTTTTTTTTCATGTTTTTTCTCAATTTTTTTGAGTGGGGGTGTGTTAGAATACCATTTTGGTATTTTGTACAGTATATAGTTATTCCATTCAAAATGTATAACCAATTTAACCAATTTATAACCAATTTAACCAATAACCAATTTGGCCACTTGGGTACATTTGGGCTACTTGTGTGGGACACCTGGGTGACTTCATGATAAATGTCATGTAGCACACTCATTTTGGAAGTTATCATTCTGAAACTTTGCACAAGTACTGTTGCCCTCCTATGTTTTCCACTGAAATTGTCCCCATCATCCTTTCTAAATGTTTGTTTTGTCTTGTTCATTTTAAAGATGATGATACAACAATAAAAATGAAAAAACGTATGCTAAACCAGATCTATTGTGTTATATTCTCCTACATTCAATTCACATTTACACAAACATCAGAGTGTTTTCTTTCAAATGAAATCAAGAATATGCATATCCTTGGTTCTGAGCCTGAGCTACAGGCAGTTAGATTTGGGTATGTCTTCAGGCGGAAATTTAAAAAACTAGGGGGGTAGCTGTAAGAGGCTTTAAGCTTTCTGTTAGCTAGCCAGCTGGAATTCGATGGCTGGCTTGCTAGCTAACATTAACGTGCATGTATGAAGTGTGTGTAACGTTAGGGATATTTTCTCAGAATGCCATTTCGCATTGCTAGTTATAGCATAATGTTAATAAGCTAACATTGAACCTATATTCTTAACTTTCGCTAGCTATGGCAATTGGTTTGTATTGCTAGTTAAAGCTTGCTGTTAGCTTGCCAGCTAAAGTTCAATGGCTGACTTGCTAGCAATGACAATCGGTTTCTATTGCTAGTAACGTTACACTATGGATTGGGATTTTAGCTCATTGTTTTAGCTAGCTAGCTAGCTAACGTTAACGTCACATCTATCACAGACCCCAAGTTAAAGTAGAAACTCAGAGCTACAAAATAATATATCATACACAGCATTGTTGAGGAACAATGGGAAAGTAATTCTACTTTGAAAGTTGATAAACTTGTAAACTCCCTTTTGAGATAAGGGCCTTTGAATGTTTTGGTACCTACTGGAGACAGGGTTCCCACAGCTTCTTAAACATCAAACTCAAGGACTTTCCAGGCCCAATTCCCTCAAATTCAAGGACCCAACATGGCATAGTTTGAGACACGGATCAAGGTTAATTACTGTTACAACACTGAGAATTTTTATAATGAGAGAAGCTTGAATGTGTGAACACTTCTCAATTGTACTGTGTTACAGTGATGGCAGACTACGTGGTCTCTTGCCTTCTCTAACACAGCACAGCAAAACAATATATTGTGTAAATTGAGCGATAGAGACAGAGACTTGAAGAGCTAAGTAATTCTTCGTTTATTTCATTAGCACCAGCTTAACAACACAAAACATGTCGCAGAGCAAAAACATGACCTTTTTTCATGAACATGACCATGACCAAAATAGAAGATAAATAAACAAAAACACATGACCATAAATTAAATGTTTTGCAACAATAAAAGATTAGATGAAAATGAATTGGATCAAAATATATTAAACATTTCCACAACCAATGTGTTCTGGGGTTGTTGGCTTTTTGATTAATTTACTTCTTCTTTTTTTATCACTTACTCATTGAATAGTGTTTTGCCCTTTCTCTATAGTATATCTCTGCGTTACATACGAATCTTCCTTCAAGTTCTCCACTTCAATCTGCCGATTGATGGAGAATCTACGCTCTACTAAGGCTTGCCCGTGTGACAGTAAGAGGAGTTGGCGGCAAAGTCTCCATAGATTTCTGAGCTCTTTGTCCTTTGACATGTACTCATGTAAAAATGTGTTCACGCTGTCTTGGACAGGATCAAAGTTAGCAAACTCTGAGTGTTGGGCCTGGACAATGTCATCAGTAAAATGTGAGTATTGATGAATGATGTCATCACAATCTTCTTCCTTCACCCAATGTATATTTACAAGGTAGGTCAGGGCTTTTTCAATTTTGCTGTACACAACATCTTTCCAATTGTGCCTGCAATTTCTCTTGGATCCAAGAAAGAAAGATGCGAGACCAGAGAGTACTTCAATGGAGATCTCAATACGTTTATTAACAGTTTTGAGCATACACTTCTTGCAAGCGATTTTGAAGTCCATCAATATTTTCTGTTCAATTTTCTTCCCTGCGGACAACTCTGTCACAATTCTTCGAGTAACAAAGCCCAAGTCGGCCTGTGAGGAGTCGATGTGATTGGATGACTGGCTCACCTCGACATCAAGACGTTTTTGAGGGGTCTTCGCTTCTTTCATGAGGGCTGGCTTAATGAATCTGCTCATCAAGCTCTTAAGCAGCTTGAACAAGTCTGTAGAGAGAAATGGCACCATGGGCTTATCGGTCTAGTAGCGTGTGAGGAATGGTGTCACGTCTTTGCTCGTTTACAAGATTAAATTCAGTTTTGCTGTCTTGAGAGGGTCCTTAATAGCCTCTTGAATCACCTCAAATGACTTTGTGCCTGTATTTGGACATCTCTTCTCTACAGAATTCACATTTGTTGCCATATGGGGTAAAAACTCTAAAGCTCTTTCAAGCACTGGCGCATTTTCAACCCACCATGTCTTGCAAAACTTAAATGGCAGTGGGGATCTGATGATCCAATGATGTTAAAGTAGTCCTCCCTGTCGGCTGGAGTATCCTTCAGAAGTTGGTACATAGCATGCAGTATACTATCAACTTTCCACTCTGTTTCTTCCACTCCCTTCTGAAATGCTCCATGTACTATATGGAGACCGCACCTGCCAATGTTTATAAGGTGTACATCAAAATCTAGGAGGGACTTCTCAACCTATGGAGATCTGAACCATGTTTTTCTTTGGTAGATCTTCGGTGCTCTTCTCATAGACCGCTTTAAGGTCCAACACAGTCACATGTCCCATAAAGTGATTTTCTGTTAAGGCTCTCATCAAAGAGAAGTACATAGTCCTCCTCCCCAGCAGACAGTTTTTTAGACAGTTTTTTAGTTTTTTAAGTGCTTGAAATTAGGAGCCAAGCCACGTGTGTACACAGCTGGAATTGTTGCGCAGCATGCGAAGGTCTTGGCTATTGCACTGTCTGAGAACATCGATGAGAACAGCACACCCACGAGTAAAAAAAAAGAAGAATTCTGTTTCTAGCCTGTGTGTGAACGTGTGTGTCTGTGTGTCACAGAGAGAATATGAACCATGAAAACAAACATAACATGTTCCTAAAAATAATTTAATGTTACAGGTGACAGCTTATAAACCATGCCACAGACTCCATAATATTCAGACACCACAGTATCTCAGCCCGCAATGTGTCCTCTTTGGGTACGCCAGTAATGATGTCTTGAGGAGATGGTGAATGTGGTAGCAGTTGTAGAAGATTGTCTAGGTGGTGATGTAGATGACGATTACTTTTCCACATAGTTCAATAGAGTGTGTTCAATAGAGTGTGAGCTGTAAGAAAATAAGTGTCCAAGTCTGATGAAGGACTAGCTAGCTGGCTAGCATTAGTCATTAAACGTTGTCACTAACAACTTTAGTGAACATCCTTTAACTAAATGTAAACTTTCAGCTAATGTTAGCAAACTGTCATTTATTTTAAATGTTCACTGTCCAGTGGGTGGGTCTGGCTTAAGAGGTTATTTTCCTGACACCACACTCCGGGGGACCTCACCTCCTCCCTGTAGGCCGTCTCGTCGTTGTTGGTAATCAACTGTAGTGTCGTCTGCAAACTTGATGATTGCGTTGGAGGCGTGCATGACCACGCAGTCAGTGGTGAACAGGGAGTACAGGAGAGGGCTGAGAATGCACCCTTGTGGGGCCCCAGTGTTGAGGATCAGCGAGGTGGAGATGTTGTTCTCGAGCTTGGTGACGAGTTTGGAGGGTACTATGGTGTTAAATGCTGAGCTGTAATCGATGAACAGCATTCTTACATAGGTATTCCTCTTGTCCAGATGGGTTAGGGCAGTGTGATTGCGATTGCGTCGTCTGTGGACCAATTGGGGTGGTAAGCAAATTGGAGTAGGTCAGGGTGTCAGGTAGGGTGGAGGTGATATGATCCTTGACTAGTCTCTCAAAGCATTTCATGATGACGGAAGTGAGTGCTACGGGCGATAGTCGTTTAGCTCAGTTACCTTAGCTTTCTTGGGAACAGGAACAATGGTGGCCCTCTTGAATCACGTGGGAACAGCAGACTGTGATAGGGATTGATTGAATATGTCTGTAAACACACCAGCCAGCTGGTCTGTGCATGCTCTGAGGACACGGCTGGGGATGCCGCCTGGGCCTGCAGCCTTGCGAGGGTTAACACGTTTAAATGTTTTACTCACATCGGCTGCAGTGAAGGAGAGTCCGCAGGTTTTGGTAGCGGGCCTTGTCAGTGGAACTATATTGTCCTCAAAGCAAGCAAAGAAGATGTTTAGTCTGTCTGGGAACAAGACATCCTGATCCGTGATGGGGCTAATTTTCTTTTTGTAATCTGTGATTGACTGTAGACCCTGCCACATACCTCTTGTGTCTGAGCCGTTGAATTGCGACTCTACTTTGTCTCTATACTGACGCTTAGCTTGTTTGATTGCCTTGCGGAGGGAATAGCTACACTGTTTGTATTCGGTCATGTTTCCGGTCACCTTGCCCTGGTTAAAAGCAGTGGTTCACGCTTTCAGTTTCGTGCGAATGCTGTCATCAATCCACAGTTTCTGGTTTGGGAAGGTTTTAATAGTTGCTGTGGGTACGACATCGCCGATGCACTTGCTAATAAACTCGCTCATTGAATCAGCGCATTCGTCAATGTTGTTGTTTGACGCAATGCGGAACATTTCCCAATCCACGTGATCGAAGCAATCTTGAAGAGTGGAATCCGATTGGTCGGACCAGCATTGAACAGACCTGAGCGCGGGAGCTTCCAGTTTTAGTCTCTGTTTATAGGCTGGGACTAACAAAATGGAGTCGTGGTTAGCTTTTCCAAAAGGAGGGCGGGGGAGGGCCTTATATGCGTCGTGGAAGTTAGAATAACAATGATCCAGGGTTTTACCAGCCCTGGTAGCACAATCGATATGCTGATAGAATTTAGGGAGTCTTGTTTTCAGATTAGCCTTGTTAAAATCCCCAGCTACAATGAATGCAGCCTCAGGATATGTGGTTTCCAGTTTACATATAGTCAAATAAAGTTTGTTCAGGGCCGTCGATGTGTCTGCTTGGGGGGGAATAAATGCGGCTGTGATTATAATCGAAGAGAATTCTCTTGGTAGATAATGCGGTCAACATTTGATTGTGAGGAATTCTAAGTCAGGTGAACAGAAGGACTTGAGTTCCTGTATGTTGTTATGATCACACCACGTCTTGTTAATCATAAGGCATCCGATAACGTGTCTCGAGTGAGCCATGTTTCCATGAAGCAAAGAATGTTACAGTCTCTTATGTCTCTCTGGAATGCTACCCTTGCTCGGATTTCTTCAACCTTGTTGTCAAGGCACTGGACATTGGCGAGTAGTATGTTCGGGAGCGGTGCACGATGTGCCCGTCTCCGGAGCCTAACCAGAAGACCACTTCGTCTGCCCCTTTTACAGCGACGTTGTTTTGGTTCGCCGGCTGGGATCCGATCCATTTTCCTGGGTGGTGGGCAAAACACAGGATCCGCTTCGGGAAAGTCGTATTCCTGGTCGTAATGGTGGTGAGTTGACGTTGCTCTTATATCCAGTAGTGCCTCCCGACTGTATGTAATAAAACCTCAAATTACCTGGGGTACCAATGTAAGAAATAACACATAAAAAAACAAAATACTGCATAGTTTCTTAGGAACGCGAAGCGAGGCGGCCATCTCTGTTGGCGCCGGAAGCTCATATTTGTAATAATGTAGGTAGTTTATGCAAAGGATGTTACCTCTTACCAGTATTGCCATAACAAAAATTACATTTTGGGAAGCAATTATTATTTTAACAAACAATAATTGTGATTCATCCTATATTGTCCATAAGATCTTTACTCCCTAGCAACAGTTATTTGATGCATACACACACACAAACACTCATACACATTCAACCCCTTTCCCCCACAAACAACCATACACTCAGATGCTCAACAGTTGTTCCATCCCAAAGCCCAACTCTAGAAAGGCCTTGATTTACGAATGCATATACAGTTGCAGCTGTATGAGAAGACATGCAAAATTGAGCAAAAATGGGGAGATTTGATTAACCATTGTCACGTCTTAGCTGATGGAGGTCAGATATACCCCCTTCCCCTGAAACACCCACGCGCGGTCCCCCTTTGTGACATTATTCCCAAGCATCTCTGTGCATTCAGATCTTTGATGATTTTGTGTCACCAGGGCCACAATAATATGCGCCCTCTCTTAAATGTCCGAGTGTGATCCCTCCCCATGGGTTACTGCAGCTAGTGTTGCCAGCACTGCCACTGCCTGGGTGGGGGCACCCCACCAGAATCCCCACCGGCTAGGTAGAAGGTCATCAAGGTTCTCATTAGCAGCTTTGAGAATTTCCTTGTATATTATGCTCTCCCATCAGGGGATTTTGGCTATGTATGACCAACCCTGCCAGGCAGGTTCAGAATCTTGAGAGGGCGGTGCTACTTTAGTAGGTCTCTGACCACATTCATCTTTCTGATTTGGCTGCGTGTAGGCTACTTACTGCAGGCCCATAAAACACATAAGTACTGCTCCTTTGTGTATGGGTCTCTCAAAGGGGTCTCTCAAAGGGGTGTATACATGCACACATACCCACATATTCTGCCTTTTATGTCCTCTGTGTTTTATCTCTACCATGTTGATTGAGTACTTTTGTGTTCCAGGTCCTTATATTTGAAGATTTATTATTTCGCTAATCATCCTTTCTTCTAATTCTGTCTTATCGATTTATGAAATACTATAAATGGGAAGTCTAAAACGAATTATTTTCCACCATTCCCTATCTAGAAAGGTGTAGTTGTAGTTTATTTCTTTAACAATTGTAGTATTTTATTGCTTTTTTAAATGTTTTTATAATAATCCGTACCATGTCTAGTATTGTGTTTCCCTTATTCAACTCCTCTATGGGAATTTAGAACAGCCATGGAGTAGTCTTTGTGTCTCTGAACATTTGTTTATCAATATATAGTGTATCGACTACGAGAGCTACACGTTTCCCTTTCAATCTATTTTCCTTGAAGATTGGATACAGAACTTTGGAAGTTAATAGGAGTACGACTTTTTACCTCGTGAAAACGTCTATCATACATGTCAGATTTCAATATTGCCCGATGTCATACAAGGTAGGTTGTCTTCTCTCGAATGAGCCACTGATCATATTTCTACCTCGAGAAACTTGTAATTTAACAGAGGGTCTAACACATTTCTCCTATTTGTCTGCCCCACTTCAGTCCAGGGTGCATTGCATGGTACCATCGCAAATGTCAGACTCCACTCTGTGAGGCACATCGATCTGCAGGTCGAACATGGTGAGATTTTATAGATAACTAGCTACTTCACATGCTAGCCAGACCATAGCGAGATAATTGCAATGTGGGTTTTGTAGTCAACTTGAGCTGCAACACATTTCACATGTTGCTACCAACCTTATTATAACGACAAAATGAAGCATTTGTTCACCGAAAATATTGTTCTCACAGATTAGTGTTCGGTAAGAAGAGAAGGCACAGAGGGCTCAAAAGCCTTTATTCATATAAAAAAAACATGTTTTACGGAATTTTCCTTGTGGTCTATATTAAAGGGCACTTAATGTAATGTAACAGGCTTTTAAATGCAATATTCGTGCACAATTTCTACTTAAAATATCAGAGACGTAAAAGGCACTAATGGTAATTATTTTTACTCATACCAAAAAAGCGTATAACTATTTTGTCTTTGTTTGCATTGTATGCTTTACTCGATGTTGCACAGATATTGCAGTCACCAAAAATTATTAATTATATTTATGCATTGCACTCTGTACATTTGATCTGATTAATATGTGTCTGTTATTCAAATACTGATAAATATCAAATATATTCCATATAAATGCAATGTGCTCTCACTCCACATGATGGCGCCAGGTACTATCAAAGATTTTTGACATCATATTCTCAAGGTTCATCTACTGAAGGATTACTAATTCAAAAGGTGAGATACAATATTTTCGTGTTACCACTGGCAATTATGATTACTTATATCAAAACTGAGAGCACAACATGTTAAATAAATAGTCTCTCCATTGCCGCATTAGGAGGCTATTACAGGGTTATTACAGGAGGAAATCAGGTTATGGGTCCACCTTCTCTTCTCCATCAGTCTAGCATGGGTGTCAAACATGCAGTACTGGAGCCATTTTCGACATGTCAATGGGCCCCACTTGTGCTCCCATCAATATCCTCTCAGATTAGTAGAAAGTATTTCATGTTGGAGAAGAAGTTCACACACAAGCAATGAATGAACACAGTCAAGTGGCTACAGAGAAGCCTTTACAGGAATGGCCTCATGGGCAAAATGACTTTGACCCCTGGTCTGAAGGCTCTCTCTGTCAATCATGATGGAGACCACTGAATATGGGCATGATTAAGAGTGTAATAGGCCTATGAAGCAGAAGCCCTGTTGAGTCATGTTGTTTTAACCCGATTTGTGCAGTGGTATAGAGTTCAGCTTAATGAATGACATAAATTATTATTACACCCCCCCCCCCCCCCCCCCCCCACACACACACACAAACACACACACACATACATAAGTAGGCCTGTGTCCCTATGCCTAATCCACAACCATTCTTGACCGTTGGCTAATGTGACAGTTCACTTGACCCACTAACCTACATCAAGGCCTGGACGTTTTGACATTTTTAGACAGCCTTTGCTTTCTGATCAGCGTCTTGGTACTGTCATCAAAAATAATCAACAGAGATTTTTCAGATTAATGGCTCAATAGTGTAGTGGATGTTTCAACAAAGGGTGGCACTGTTTATTTTATTTTTCCTCATACGTAAAAGCACATAAGTCATAACTATGTAGACCCATAAGCCTACACACTAAACCGAATCGTTCCCTGTCAGAACCTTACAAAGATGTGATATCTAAAGTACATTGGAAGAGAAGAACATTTTTAAATGTTCAATCAACCCTATAAACTACATTGAAGTGTGTGTGTCTCTCACACACACACGCACACACCTGTGTCCCTATGTGACTGTCTAACAAAGCCTGGAAAAGTAAGTATACTGTTGCATAATCCATGACAATGCTAGGCCTATGAAGCAAAAGCACTGTTGAGTCATGTTGTTTTGACCCTGTTTGTGCAGTGGTATAGGGTTTAGAACTCATCTTTATTAATGACATAAATTACTATTACCACCCCCTGCCCCTTCTTTCTCTCCTACTCTCACACACACACACACACACACACACACACACACACACACACACACACACACACACACACACACACACACGCACAGAGAGAGAGAGAGAAACAGATAAACACACACAGGCCTATGTCTCTATGTGACTGTCTAGTAAAGCCTCTGCCTGGAAAAGTAACTATACTGTTGCCAAATCCACAACCACGCTTGAATGTTGGCTAATGCGCCAGCTCACTTGTCCCACTAACCTACATAAAGGTCGGGACATGTTGATATATTTAGACATCCTTTGTTTTCTGATCGGTGTGTCGGCACTTTCCTCAAAAAGAATAGCAGATTTATTTCAGATTCATGCTTTAATAATGTAGGGAAAGTGTTTCAACAAAAGGTGGCGCTGTTTATAACATTTTTTCCTCGTGCGTAAAAGCGCACAGAAAGCACGCGCCTTTCAGTATGAACACTGCATTATGAGTGGTATCCCATTGCAGAAGTGATTTGCCTATCCTGAGTTATCTACATACAAAACCATGTCGTTGGCTTTCGAAACTTGTAGGACCTTACAAAAATCCGATGGTTTAAACACATTGTGTATGTGTGTGATACGTGGGTCCATGTTTATGTTTGTTCGTTTCATCTGTTTGTTTGTTTCAGACACCATAATACCAACATTTATAAAATCCTTAAAATTTTAGAGCATGCGATGTCTTGCCGAAATAGCCCCACATTTATTCAAAATGACAATATATCTGTTTAGGCCTATAATACAGTATTTTTTTATGAGGTAATGAAGTGTACAATTATAATGTAGGGTTAAAATGTGTTCTCTGTCGTATTCTACTACTTTTTATTGTAACCATAGGAACGTCTTCTCTCCATCCTCCGCGGCGCTTTCCTCCCAGATAGTTCTAGCAGCAGTGTATAATCCCTTGAGCCCTGTTGGTGGAACGCCCCACGTGGTTTCAACTCCTGTATAAAAACTTTCCGTGTGCCGTGGGCTCCGTGTCGTGATTGCAAAGGAGAACATTGTAAAGATAACAGCATCTATTTCAGGACACAGAGACAGAGCCGTCGCATACACACACCCATAGGATAGTCTACTCAAACTCACCAGTAGACAAACAAGACAGTGATCTAGGGATTAGTTGGGTATGAATTCGATTGCAATTTAGTTGGATTCCTAAAATTGCGTTTATAGGAGTGATTTGAATGTAAAGGTAACGTCATATTTGGAACTTCACATCAAACGTTTCGTCTCCTGATCAACGGATACAAAGCCCACGTACCGGTGAGATACTAAATGTGGTTTGCAAAGGTTATGGAATATAATAATTCGTTTTGTTAAATTTGAAGAAATGGCATGCCAGACGCGGTAGTGCCATTCAGATAGCCTACTACTCACGGTGCTCATTTCAGATTCGCCGGTCAAGAAATCCGGTTAAGAACCAACACCTCTGGAATTGTGCTTTAGATGAGAACTGAACTGTAGTGCGCTTCACAAAAAGGACCCAAGCTTTACAGGGCTCGAGAGGAAGCAAATACGAACATCTGGAATAATCTATTAGCTCTTGACAGCAACCTCTTTGGAATACAAAAACCGCATGGACTGTTTTGGATTACCCTAACGTGTGCATCAATCATAATTCCATGTGCAAACTATTCCCGCTGGCGCAGAGCTGGATATTTACCAGGATGCTAAACTTGTGAAGTAGCCTAACTCTCTTTCTTTGCTCTCTGTATCGAATAACCAATATTCTTCCTCTCCATCGTGCTTGGGAATTCCAGTCTCAAAAAGGGAAAATGAAAATATATAATCTCACGTTGGCTTGTTTAATGGCTTGCATCCTTTCCATCTGCTTTACTTTGGGCACAACTGGGGCAGAGACTCAAACCGTGACCCAGGAGTCGTGCGCTTCGTGCGGGATGCCGGAGGCGTCAGAACGGGTGGATATAGACTTATTGGAAGCAGTTAAGAGGCACATCTTGAACAGGTTACAAATGAGAGAAAGACCCAACATCACACATCCTATCCCGAAAGCGGCAATGGTGACAGCGCTGAGGCGGCTACACGCAGGTAAACTACGAGAAGACGGAAGGGTTGAGATCCCTAACCTTGATGGACAGGCTGCCTACAGTAACGAGGGGCAAGAGACTTCGGAGATAATCAGCTTCGCCGAATCAGGTAGCCTAATTATCAATAATCAGAGCATTTATCGAACTCATTTCTCTCCCTTTCTTTTTCTGAGTCATGACTCAATTTCAAAAGGTGTAGTAGGAGCATATAGCACATTTCCCCTCCGAGGATTCGAGGAATTCATATTCATATCAGGACAGCCATAATTGCGCAGGATACAACCCTACATAATCACGAGATAATTGCCTCATAATCGAGATTGAATGCCTCATTTTATGGGATCTAGTAGGTTTCGTAAAGTTCTCAACCCAGATGTGTGTAGCCAATTACAGCCAATGCCTTTAATTTTCGTTTTCCGTTTTTGAAGAAAGACTATATCCTTAAAATTCAACTGATATTACAACGGTCTTTCACTAAGTCAACATGACACATAACATTATTCAACTTGCATGCAGTCATTCATTCATTCATTCATTCATTCATTCAACAATTCAACAATTCATTATAGAATGAAACCTTAAATGGCCCCCATGTGTTGTATAGGACATAGTAAAGCACCCTGCGTCCCATTTCAGCAGTTAAACGTGTTTAGGCATAGAGCTCTATTTTAAGGGAAAAACCCTTCAATTGGCCATTTATCCAACTTTCTAAGAATGTGTATGTAGCTAAGTCCTAAGGGTCCGAAGATAAACCCCTCCTTTCCCCCTTCACACACACACACACACACACACACACACACACACACACACACACACACACACACACACACACACACACACACACACACACACACACACACACACACACACACACACACATTGTCTGTTAACAACTGAAACCAATAATTGCCAGGTTAGTGCAGTGAGAACATCATATTTGAGATGTAGTGTTTGTTTAGCAGAGAAAGCATACCATTAAGAAACAAAGTGAGATGCCGGTCCCACAGTGCAACGCTGTAGCACACAGTATACAATCAGCCTGGATGGGTTCCTAGCTGTCACCCTCCAATAGAAATGATGTAAGCACACTCATGACAAGGGAACAAAAGCAAGGCAATTATTGGGAGAGCACTGTGCATTCTTGCTAAACCCAATATGTCAACATTCAGAACAAAAAGCATGAGAAAACAAAAGAAAACGCTCAGAATAATGCATGAGACATTTGAGTCGTGGGTTCGGGGGATGGAGAGATGGAGGAGGTGGGAGGGGGTGTATGGTGTGCCCATATCTCCGTTTTCTAAAGAATGCTTTTGTCATATAAAGGTTCATCCAACCAGGCCTCTTTGCTTTTTTCCCATTATACACGATACCTTTGAGCCTTTGTGCAGCATTGTGCCATGGAACTGGCTTTGCTCCCTGCTCTCTAGACCCCCTCTGCCTTCAGGCCAGCTGGCACTCACCCCCAGAGCCCAGGCTGCCAGCAAGGGCATGGAAAGAGGGACAAGGCCCCTGGAGCAGCCTGGAGAGAGGCAGCTAGACCAGTCCCAGGCACAGGCCGGGACCCAAGCAGAGGGACTTTAATGATGTCACAGTCAAAGATCAAGGTGTGTAGGTAGGGACCTATGGGAGTTTGTGGTGCGCATTACTGGATGGCTGGTAGGGGCCTAGGGGAGTTTGTGGTGCGCATTACTGGATGGCTGGTAGGGGCCTAGGGGAGTTTGTGGTGCGCATTACTGGATGGCTCGTAGGGGCCTAGGGGAGTTTGTGGTGCGCATTACTGGATGGCTGGTAGGGGCCTAGGGGAGTTTGTGGTAGACATTACTGGATGGCTGGTAGGGGCCTAGGGAGTTTTTGGTAGACATTACTGGATGGCTGGTAGGGGCCTAGGGGAGTTTGTGGTAGACATTACTGGATGGCTGGTAGGGGCCTATGGGAGTTTGTGGTAGACATTACTGGATGGCTGGTAGGGGCCTATGGGAGTTTGTGATGGACATTTCTGGATGGCTGGTAGGGGCCTAGGGGAGTTTGTGGTGGACATTTCTGGATGGCTGGTAGGGGCCTATGGGAGTTTGTGATGGACATTTCTGGATGGCTGGTAGAGGCCTAGGGGAGTTTGTGGTGAGCGTTACTGGCAAAAAAAAGAGTTGATTGTGTGGGACGCTGTCCTCTAGAAAAAGACAGCTATAGCTCTTATCTCTCAGTCAGTATTCAGTCTCATGACCGCCTAGCGGAGCAGAGGCTGAGGCTTGCTGCCAAGGTTCCAGGTGAGGAACAGTGCCAACCACCCGTCTCTTATGACACAGTCTCGCGTACCCTCGCTTTGGCGGAGGGATTCAGTGTCCCGTAACCACGGGAGCGGAGCGGAGTGCAGGGGGAGATGTGTGCATCTCGATTGTCGTTGGTATAGCCGCTTGGACCTGTTGAACTCCCTGTGACTCCGGTCCAAGACACGAATTAAGACTTCATTATTGGATGTCATTAACTCTGGCCCAGTCCTTGGGTTGTGTGCCAAATGGCACCCTATTTCCTAAATAGTACACTAATGTTGACCAGAGCCCTATGGGCCCTGGAAAAAAACGGTAAAAAATAGTGCCCTATATAGGGAATAGGGTGCCATTTTGGATGTATTCCTCTCAGGGCTATAGGGCTGGCTGCTGGGTTTACTCTGGGACAGGGTCTTTCATGAAGACACGTCAATCATGCCCTGTCTGAAGCCGCTCATGGAATTTTCCACATCACACTCAATCCAAGTGTGTGTGTATGAGTATATGTCAGGTGCTCTGACTAACTGTAGATTCACCCCTTGCTCATACATCATTATACATGTGCTTTTCCATGTGTAACTGCTTTTCAAAGCTTTTATTAAACCATCAAGAGTTAAGCTTTTTAAGTACAACTTCAAACTCACTCCTCCACCACTACCAGCAAAGCAGCTTACTAACTACTGGCCAAAAGTCCAGCTCTATGGCGCTTTATGGGGCTCTCTGGGGCTCACCCTGACCTGTTCTGCTCTTTTCCCCTCTCCTCTCCTATTTCCCTCTGTGGGAATTGCTGGAGTGCTGAGCTGAGCGTTGTGCTCCAGCAGCCTAAGGGATGCCTGTCAGAGCCGTGTGTGTGTGTGCGTGTGTGTCTGACTGCGATGCGAGGCTCATGTCAGAGCAACGGTGCTCCGCGCCATTTGGTCTCTGTCGACACAGACTTTGAGTAATGAGCATAGCACCCTGCTACATGCGTGCACACACACTATCTGTCTGCTCTCTCTCTCTCTCTCTCTCTCTCTCTCTCTCTCTCTCTCTCTCTCTCTCTCTCTCTCTCTCTCTCTCTCTCTCTCTGCCTGATTGCCCACCTGCCTACCTTTCCTACCTGCCTGCCCTGTCCTTGTGTTGGTGGCACAGGTGGAGACACGCTTAGGCAGGTGTAGCTGCAGCAGCACTAGCTCCATCCAGAGAGACAGAGGTCCACCCAGATGTCAACCTCACCTCCCCTCCCCTCCCTTCCCTTCCCTTGCCCTGCCCTAACCCTGCCTGGCCCAGGAGCACATTGACCCCAGTCACACTAACCCAGGCAGCACACCTCCTGGTTTAACTGGTCTCCTCCATAACCTTCTCCATCACCTCACCTCCTTCCTGAACTCACCTCCCTAAAGCCTGGTTCAAGCACTGGCTATGTGTTTTTGTGGGATTTTCTAAAAGAAAAGAAAAGGTAAATAGTTTAAGTGTTTTCCAGCAGGATGATTCTCAATCCACTCCAGCAACCGGTTTAATGTGGCCAGTCTCAGCTAACCTAAGTTATGGGTCATTAAAAAATGTCTGTATTTTTTTCACTGATGGGATATAGGGGAAAAGCTACAGATACACTCCACCGCATATTTTTTTAAAAATATGACAATGCTTCAGTCCAGACTGTAGCATCTTTGTTGTTAGAGATTCAGACTGCCATCTCTCTCCACCCAGCACTTCATTGCCTTACGCACAGTGTCACTCAGGGCACAGATAGAGAAACGCCCTGGCCTAGGATCTCCCCTGTTGATCACTGGGAGCTGTTGAGGCAAGCAGCAAGTCATGATATGAAATGAGGCAAGGATATATACTCATGTCCTTGGGCAATGACAGCAGTTAAATCAGGTTAAAATTGTTATTGCATCAATGCCTTTACATCTACATTTCAGATGCATACTTTTCTTCTTAAATACTTGAGACTGCACCCTGAGGGTTTGTTATCAAAATGCCTTGTGCTTTTGTTGTTGCCACAGGGATGGTTGTTTACACTGTATGTGTTTGTGTGTGTGTGTGTGTGTGTGTGTGTGTGTGATAATGCGAGTCTGTGCGTGCGCGTGGTGTATGGGTGTGAGTGTGTGCGCGTGCATTAATTTAAAGTCACTGTTACTGGAGTACCCTGTAGTCATAGGGTCGCTTTACAAAGGACCATCTTTGGTGGCCAGCTGTTGACACCAACTCACACTAATCAGTTTGCAAACAAAGTAATTTAGCCGCTTCAGCATGTGCTCAGCCGAAGACGATCCTGGCTAACTCTTAAACAGAAACTTCTCGGTTTTCACAGTAATTTGGAAGACATCATTAGGCTTAAAAAAATATATGGCCAACCCCAAACCCCATTATGCCTTAGACATTTCGAATCTCTTCATTGTTTCATTTTAGAAAGTGGCCAGTGTCATGTAAATGGCTTTTATTTTTGCCTCATCATGCTTTTGGTTAGGAGGGCCACGCGCTTAATTCCAGGCTGCAGCGCGGCTGTCTCCTAATACCTCACTCGGGTCTTTATGCTGTCAGTCTCAAAGGCTCCGGGGAGCTCAGGGGTTTTCATAGCAGTGCCTCACAACACACACACACACACACACACACACACACACACACACACAGCCCTCAGCGAACTCAATGAACCCCCCGGGGCCCGCGCCTTGTCCCACCCCCCTCCCCTCTGTTCCCCCTCTTCTCTTCTCCTCCATTCCCCTTCTCTCCTCTATCTCTGGCTCTGTCGCTAGTCTTCACAATCTGACCTGAGGCCAACTGGGCCTGCTCCCAGAACTGGGCTGTCAGGAGAAACAACCTATAAGGAACTAGGCTAACAGCATGTGATGTGTGAGAAAGAGAGTGGTGAGAGGAGAGACAGAAGTGACTGCTCCCTCCCTGGCTACCTGAACTGCTCCCTCCCTGGCTACCTGAACTGCTCCCTCCCTGGCTACCTGCTTCATGCACCTTGTTGTTGTTTGTCCACTTCTTTCTCCCTCTTACAAATGATACTCAGATGTAGTGTTACATTACTTTCATTCACACAGACAGAAGTTGGAAAACTATGTGTTTTACTTTACTTTACTTTTCTAACTTGCTCTTAAAAATCATGTTAGTTTATTCTCTTGACCCTTGACTGTACAGCAGCGTTCATCAACTAGATTCAGCTGCGGGACAATTTTTTACTTGAGTGGATGGTCAGGGGGCGGATGGTCAAACCCAAACAAATATAATATTTGTTTAAAACTATAATAATTTCAAACCAAGCTTACATTTGTATACAGTAAAATCATATTGTTACGCGTCGGAATACTTTGGAACAAATTTCCAAAATTAAAATCACTTGGAGCTGATTTTCTGGTGTTTTTACAGTCTTTTATGTCCAACAATTATATATATTTTTTTGTGCTCACAAGACATGCAGGGCCAAATAGTTGGGGAACCATGCTGTACAATATACAGTATATCACTAAACCCACATCCTAATCCCTCTCTTCTTCTCTCCATCAGATGAGCTGACTTCATCTCAAGCATCTAAGTCCAGCCTCTACTTCCTCATCTCCAGTGAAGGGAACCAGAACCTGTACGTGTCTCAGGCCAACCTGTGGCTCTACTTCAGGCTGCAGCCCACCGGCTCCGAGAAAGGGCCTCGACGAAAAGTCACAGTGAAGATCCACTACAAGGAGGCAGGGACTGGGACTGCAGGTGGAGCCGGGGGGGGAACAGGGCCAGGGGGAGGAGGTCGGTGGACCCTGGTGGAGAAGCGCGTGGACCTTAAGCGCAGTGGCTGGCACACATTCCCCATGTCAGAGGCCGTGAGGGCCGTGTTTGGTAAGGGTGGCCGGCGGCAGGACCTTGAGGTGCACTGCGATGGCTGTGAGGCATCCAACGTGGTTCCTATCTTAGTCGACACAGCAGACCCTTCACACAGGCCCTTCCTGGTGGTCCGGGCGCGGCAGGTGGAAGAGAAGCACCGCATCAGGAAGAGGGGCCTGGAGTGTGACGGGAGCAGTGGAGGTCTGTGCTGCAGACAGCAGTTCTACATTGACTTCCGCCTCATTGGCTGGAACGACTGGATCATCGCACCTGCGGGTTACTACGGTAACTACTGCGAGGGGAGCTGCCCGGCGTACATGGCGGGGGTACCGGGGTCAGCGTCGTCGTTCCACACGGCAGTGGTCAACCAGTACCGGATGAGGGGCATGAGCCCCGGCTCGGTCAACTCCTGTTGTATCCCCACCAAGCTCAGCACCATGTCTATGCTGTACTTCGACGATGAGTACAACATAGTAAAACGAGATGTGCCCAATATGATAGTGGAAGAGTGTGGCTGTGCCTGAGACTGTCTGTGATTTTTTTTTAACTTTGAACTTTGACTATAGTTAAAAAGTCTTGTACAAAAGGACCTTTTTGTACTATACACATATACCATATAACTAAATATATATATATTTATATATTTAGTTATATGGTACAAGCAAACATGTACTAATGGATTATTTATTTGGCTGAGCGAGGCCAGTTTCTGTCCATTTCATATTAAGAACAGAGTTATGGGAGGAGAAGGGAATGGTTGATTACCAAATTATATTATTTTTCTAGTTTGCCATTTTTAGATGAAAAATAATGGTACTTTATCTCTTCTCTGATGAAGATGGAAAGAAAAGCGCTTATTGACCCAGTGCAGTCAAAAACGTGTTTTATGTATATTTCCACACTATGTGGTTGGAATAATACTGTGAAACTGAAAATTATGATAATGCCCTTTTAGAGTCTTTTGAAAAGACCGCCTGAAATTTCAGCCTGTTTTGGTGGGATGGAGTTTTGGCTTGCCTAGTGACATCAACAGGTGTTAAATTAGTTAATAGACCAATAAGAAAGAGTTCCAAACCTCTCTGACAATAACAGGTCGTTTTCAGTTTCCCCTTACCACTCTGACCACTCCCAGACAGTCGTAGCAACATTTTTCTTTGAGAAATTGCTCTTCGCTAAGAAGTTATTTTTGTTTATTTTTGACCATTTTAATTAAAACAATCACAGTAAAGTACTTAATTGTTATCCAGATAATATTTGATATTGAGATAAAAAGTGCTGGATTGGACCTTTAAGGAAGCTTACAGGTCCAGGATCAGTCAACCGCACATTGGCTTCTTCCCCTCCCTGAGTACTGAAGCACACCAGAACATTGACAAAACAAAAGCACTGACAATGACAATTCATCGGATAATACAATTAGAAACACCAGCACTTCCATAAAGACTGTCAAAGACACTATGACTGTCCCATTCGATCCGGTGGAATTATTACAGAAAGTGTATCAGCCTGCGCTTATTATTGAATAAAGCCTTTCTGGGACTACACTCCTGTCCAGGTGAGGTGATGACACAACAACAATGTTGTTGACATGTTGTTGTTGACATTGGACCACACGTTCTCTTTTCCAGTCTGTGACCGTACTGCAGGCGAGCACTCAGTTTAAAGGTGGAGATGGTACTTTGTGCACAGTGCACAACTCTACACACACTTCATCCAGAGAAAACAGAGTCCGCACTGCCCCTACTTGTTTTGATAAAGTGGACCTCGAAGTGGACGAGGAGGAGACTCTTGTTATGGGCCAACAGGGCATGATGGTGCAGTGTAGCACTTGCAGACTAAACTCTTTAAATGCACACTCCCACTCCAAATAGCACTTGCATATTGAAATGCCTTCAAAGGGGTACTGAGTGTCCTGTCATAAATAAGTGCCACGTAATTTATGCAATGTATAGTAACCCACCCATGCCCACCTACACAACTCTACCAGACTGAAATGATCTTTCTTCTCCTCCTCTCCTAGTCTTTAACTCCTCTTATCAAATACTTGAAATGTGATCTTTCGCTTCCATTTTTCCAAAGCGAATGATTGTTATGACATTTGCACTGAAAAGTTGCGGGATTAGTTAATAAACAAACTGCCATTGAAAGTTATTTTTCTAGAAGTAAATTGTATTTTTTTTGTACAAATTTTATTTGACCTATTAATGGAACCAAAGAGGCCAATATTATTTGAGCTTATTATTATAATAAGATGGCGAGGCCATCACGTTACTTTCTGTGTACAATGCTGTTTGATCATAAGAGGCCTAATCTACGTATCAGGGTACAATATGATGATTCTATTTCTTAGTTATATTATTTCCTTTCTCTATCTATTTTGTACAATACACATGTGGACACTTCATTTTTCATCTTTAATTCTATTTTTTTTTCTCCCGTTTTTCTATTTAATAAAAATATATTTTTAGTTTCTGTTTCAGAATCATTTAGTCATATCAATGTCATCTGTACAGTTTATGTAAAGTAAAATATGTTTTCTTAAAATATTTTGTAACTTTAAAATAAATGCTTATTCCGCATCATTATCCTATTCTCCAGTGTTGTGGTCAAAATAATTTTAGTGAGACCTTTCAGGCACTCAACATTCATCAGCCGCTAGGTATGAAAAGTAGTGGGAGGGGTACACAACAAAACAGAATGTACAAAACAAAGGAATATCAAAAGTATCAAAAATATCAATTTCCATCTATACTGCTTTATACGTAAAACATCTTACTGTTAGTGTCAGGACTGTGCCTCTTGCTTACTACAGTAGCTGCCCTATTCCTCACCATTTACTGAAGTGGGGAACAGACTAACTGCTTAACATACAGTATAAACTACTGTCTGTCAGAACGGTACTAGCTGTACCTAGCTGTATATTATTTGCTGAAGGTAATACGGCTGATAGAGACAGTCACACTGTACCAGGTTAATTCCTGAGGCTTCCCTGTCATTGTTGTGATGACGGTGGGTTGGGCTGGTCTCGTTGGGAAACAGCAGAGATCTGAGAGAGCCTAGATGAAGCAGCGTGTAGCCACATGGCCTTATTACATCACAGCCAGCAGGTTCCCCTGAAAGAGCCTTATCTGACTGTTGCTGTTTATCAGAGCCAGAGGTTAAGGTTTCCAAAATGACAAAAGTAGCTATGTGTCATTACCTTGTGTAAACAGAATGAGCCAACACATTTACCAACGTGTTGAGAGTTTATGTATGATCTCCTTGTACAACATGAGCAAAACACACACAAGCACAAACCGTTCAAAACATGCCACGCATTCCCAAAAACATTGTTGGAGATAATTGGTTGAAATGTATCCATTTATATGTGCCAAGTGGATACGCTAGATAGCTACGCCTGACACTGGCCTGTTGGGTGAATAGCATGTTTGGGACTGCGAAGGAGGAACCGCTCAACTAAACACTTAAACTAAGTGTTAAAAAATATTTCTATATCATTTCATATTATACAAGTTTTATGTTGGTGAAGTTGCCTTGGCTGTTTGAAACATACTATACTTTTCAGCTTTGGCTTTTCGGCAGACTTTCAACAGATGTGTTCCAGTGAAAATACAGTTACCATTCCTATTTCTTTCACCATTGTGTTTGATCTCAGGATCACCATATAGAGCAGTTCTAAGCTTAGTACACAACAGATTGTTCTTAGGTTTGCTGTAATATTGGGGCTTGTTAGCTGTGTAGTTGTGTAGTGGACTTATACCCTTTAAATAAACGTACCATTTCTTCTTAAGACAAAGGACATTAACAAACAGTCGGTGTCTTAGGATCAACCTCAAGGCTTATTGTTCCCCTGTTTACCTCACCCTCCATTGCAGGGTGACATTGTGACCTTTGGAGCGACCTGCACTAGAAGCCACCAGCACACTCATAGGGGGAGTAAAGCGGTGTAGAAGGGCTTTGAAGACATGAAAACATATTTGCAAGCGACTAATGAGCAGAAAGTTCATTAACCCATCACTCTAAGTGATTGTGCTAACTGTGCTCCCTCCGTACACCCCCTTCTTCTACTCTGTTTATGGATGAAACAAAAACAACGAAATATGCTACACTCCAGGTCAACACGTGGGGGGAGGTTGACACAGCAAGTCAACAACGTTAAAGTTGTTCCCTCTGTAGGAAAACAACTAGAGCCTTGTCACTAAACCTACCCCATCCCCCCTTAGCTCCTAAACCCTCACCTCCTCCCCCTTCATCCTCTCACCCCTTCCTTCCACCATCTTGACCTCCTTTCTTCCAGAGCACTAAGGTACACTCAGGGCCACAAAGCTCACGTTTGTATGTCATTCAGTGGCTAGCCTAGCCCAGCTCTAGCCAGGGTAGGGATCACCTCCACAAAGCAAAGGAGCCCCCTGATCTTTCCTTCAGCAGTGGCAGCACTGGCCATGGCTATGAAAGAGCTGATAGTCCCCTATGCCACATACACTGTAAAAAAAATAATCCATATAAAAACAAAACATTTACTGACCAAAAATTACTGTTACAATTTCCATTATTTTACGGACAGTTCCTTCAAAGAAATGACAGAAAATACTGTATAAACACAGAGTGTTCGTTAATAGATGGAGCTGATATTTGTATAAATCTGTTAAAAAACATGTTTTTTTCCTTATTTTTACGGACATTCCCTGTAATAGATTAAAGGGAATACTTTTTATTTGTATTTGTATTTTTTTACATATTTATTCAAATATCTGTCTATTAATGGACAGTCACTGTGTTTATACAGTATTTTCTGTCATTTCTTTGAAGGAACTGTCCATAAAATAGTGGAAAATATACTGTTCATTCTTTGCCAGTAAATTTTCTGTCTGTATATTTATTTAACCTTTATTTAACTAGGCAAGTCATTTAAGAACAAATTCTTATTTATGGCCTACCCCGGGCCAATTGTGCACCGCCCTATGGGACAACCAATCACGGCCAGATGTGATGCAGCCTGGATTCAAACCAGGGACTGCAGTGATGCCTCTTGCACTGAGATGCAGTGCCTTAGACCACTGCGCCACTCAGGAGACCCAGATATATGGAAGTGTTGTTAAAATAGTGCTCCCTCCATGTACGTATATACACAAAGTTCCTTTTTCTTATTTTCCTCTGTCTATCTATCTAATGAAAATGTAGAAAAATTGCAAATGTAGGCGTTTGTAAATTTACAGAAACGATTATTTTAAAGACATTTTTCAATTACCATTCAGATTAAGTAGTTAAAAGAAAAAAAGAAAACATTTGTTGCAAAAGAACAAACAATAGATTCCTCAATTCAACAAATACATTCAATATTAGAAATAGCAATGTGTAAACCTTAATCAATCCATGACCAAAAGTACACATTGATGTTGTCTTTATTGGTGAAAGAGAGAACAAGTTAACAAAAGTCTTTTCAAATTCATAGTAATGAGTGATTAGTGCTCTTTGTGGTCGGGTTTCGGGTTTGATTATTTAAAAAAATACCATGGTTTTCACATTAAATGCACCTTGCATTATGTGAGTTAAATGCTATAACACAGAATAAAACAATTAAAGTCCCATGATGGTAGTGACTAGAAGTATGCATTCCTGTTCCTGGAGTGCCACAGGTAATGCAGGATTTTGCTCCAACTAGTCACAACACCTGACCAAATGAGCTAATTGATCAGTTCAGAGATAAATTCAACACACCTGTCTTCCAGTTTGGGAGGAATGTGATGCTGTTTTTTCCCCTTCGTCTCGGCCTTTGACCCCCGTTCTGGATTGATCCCCAGGAAACTTCTAGAATAAAAAGCAGGTAAAATAACTTGTTTGTTTTGGCTGTGTTTCAGATTATTTTGTGCCCAACAGAAATTAATGGTAAATAACACTGTCCTTTTGGAGTCATTTTTATTGTAAATAAGAATAGAATATGTTTCTAAACACTTCTACATTAATGTGGATGCTACCATGATTACAGATAAACTTGAATGAATCGTGAATAATGATGAGTAAGAAAGTCAGAGACAGACGCACAAATATCATACCCCCCAAGACATGCTAACCTCTCACCATTGCAATGTACCTTTATAGAGTCAAAAGCTTGATGTAATCATTCATATGCTATGAATTTGGGTGCTGTAATTTCTAAACAGTTAACCTGATATGGATGAAAATACCCTCAAATTAAAGCTGAAAATGTGCACTTTAACCTCTGTTGTCATTGTATCATTTAAAATATAAACTTTTGAAGTATAGAGACAAAAGGGAAAAAATGCTTCAGTGTCCCAAAAATGTGTTGGCGATTTCATTCTGTACAAGTGATGGGTGTGAATAAGAATCAATTGGAATGAATGGGAGTGAAAAGTAAACTATGGTCAGTGTTCTACTTTAAATAGTTGGGAGAAGAAAATGAAAACAACTCACACTACAAACCCATGATGTTGATGCAGGGGGTGCTTGGGATATTCTGTTCAATCTCAGTTCAATTCAGTAACTAAAAGGCAAAAGACTAAGAAAATAAAATTATGTGGACAAAGATATAACAAATAAAAAAAACATTTAGAAATAAAAGTTCCTCTGGACTTTCCTTTAAGTATTCTGCAATGCAGGATAGCAGTTTTACTGGGTCTTCGCATAGCTGGGTCTTCGCATAGCTCTGTCACCATATTTTGTTTCAAGGAAGTCCTTGATGCTCTTTTCTTTTCTTGAGATTTCCTCAGGCAGCTATGCCATGGAGGGTGTTTGTGTGATCGGAGAGACGGGCCGCCTCGAACAGGTAGAGCCACTCCTCCATGTGTTCACACTGCTTTCCATGTTAATTGCAATGCACTGGATGCAAATGTTTTCGTGTGCATTTTCTTTTCAATCAGTTCTTCCGTGAGAGTCAAATTATATTGAATTTATCACATTATGCGGCTGCAGTGGAGCAGGTTGAGAGCTTCAAGTTCCTTGGTGTCCACATCACCAACAAACTAACATGGTCCAAGCACACCATGACAGTCTTGAAGCGAGCACGTCAACCTATTCCCCCTCAGGAGACAGAAAATATTTTGCATGCACATCTGAGCAAGAGGACAAGTACATTAGAGTATCTAGTTTGAGAAATAGACACCTAACAAGTTCTCAACTGGCAGCTTCATTAAATAGTACCCGCAAAACACCCGTCTCAGCGTCAACAGTGTAGAGGCAACTCTGGGTTGCTGGCCTTCTAGGTAGTGTAGGTCCTGGATGTCAGGAAGCTTGGCCCCAGTGATGCACTGGGCAGTACACACTACCCTCTGTAGATCCTTATGGTCAGATGACGAGTAGATCCTATACCAGGCGGTGATGCAACCGGTCAAGATGCTCTCGATGGTGCAGAAATATAACCGTTTAAGGATCTGGGGACCCATGCCAAATCTTTTCAGTCTTCTGAGGGGGAAAAGGTGTTGCGTGCCCTCTTCACCATTGTTTTTGTTTGTTTGGACCATGATTGTTTGTTGGTGATGTGGACACCAAGGAACTTGAAACTCTCGACCCGCTCCACTACAGCCCCGTCAATGTGAATGGGTGCGTGCTCGGCCCCTCCTTTTCCTGTAGTCTACGATTAGTTCCTTTGTCTTGCTCATGTTGTGGGAGAGGTTGTTGTCCTGGCACCACACTGCCAGGTCTCTGAACTCCTCCCTATAGGCTGTCTCATTGTTGTCTGTGATCAGGCCTACCACTATTGTGTTGTCAGCAAACTTAATGATGGTGTTGGAGTTGTGCTTGTCCACACAGTCATGGGTGAACAGGGAGTACAGGAGAGGACTAAGCATGCACCCCTGAGGGGCCCCTGTGTTGAGGATCAGCGTGTCAGGTGTGCTGTTGCCTGCCACTCCACGTATCCATAACGATCTGAACATTTTGACTTCCTTCTCCCACCATTTTCACCCCATCTTCACTCCCTGCTTGCCTCTTTGTTGGTGCAGAGGTCAGCCTCAAGGAGTTCTTGATTTCCGTTTTCCATCTGTACATGGAGTGAACCGTATCCCGTTCCAATGACATTCTTTCCACTTCTGTCTTGGAAAGTGCTGGGATAATTCTCTAGGATCTCTTTAGCAACTTGCCAAGCTTTTGTCTTCCGTGCCTGGTCTCTTTGCTAAGTAGATCATCAGTGACAATACAAACCATCTCTCTTCTTAGTGATTTGCCTGGTCTTTTCTTTTCTTCCATTGCAAGAGTGAGGTTAGAGTAATTTGTTGCAAGGAATTGTGAACACTTCACTGGATGGGGAACTGGGACCTGCTCTTAATGTTGGAGGAGGCTCTGACGAAACTGGTTGAGAGGGCTTGGGGACAGCCGTTGGTCCTATGGATAGAACACATCACAAAATAACAAAAACAAATCATGAGCGATGGTAGACGTTCAGTTTATTGATTAAGTAACTTTTGAGCGCATTATAAGATCATTAAAATTCTTCCATTTGAAAAAGCTTTAATATGTAGAATTCACACCTGGACTTATATTTATAATGTGCACCATACAAAACTGTCAATGACAGCAATCAATCTGGTATCTATATATAGGTCACAGCATAATTAGAAATACATTATACTCTATATGCTGTATATACATTTAGTCGGGGCATGGACTCTACAAGGTGTCGAACGCTTTCCACAGGGATGCTGGTTCATGTTGAATCCAATGCTTCCCACAGTTGTGTCAAGTTGGCTGGAAGTCTTTTGTGTGGTGGACCATTCTTGATACACACAGGAAAATGTTGTGAAAAACCCAACAGAAATGCAGTTCTTGTCACATAGGTGAACAGGTGCTATTTGAGTGATATCCAACTGTTTGTGATATCTGAAGGACACAATAAAAGAGCCTTTCATTGCCATGACAATCATGGGTCCTACTATCTGAACTGACGTGAGCTACCCTGTTATCATACCTAAATAGCTAGCTGACATTAGCCAAGTTAATCTGAACGAGTGAGTGAGCTAACAAACTACTAATTTAGCTGGCAGTACAGCATCCTTTCACCACATTAGACAGCTAGAAAATTCATGATGTCCTCTGTTCATTCACTCATTACAACGCTGGGCCTTGAGATTCATAATAGCCAGGGCTAGGTTTCCCAAAAGCATAACGTTAGTAACCCTAAGGTAGTATTTTAGTTTGAATGGAATTAAGATGATCTTAGTGATACCCAGACCAGAACGTTAAGCTAAGTTACAGTAGTTAAAATAGCTAGTCCAATGTTAATTCACTGCCAAGTGACAGCATTTACCATCTGACCCTGGCTGTAGCCAGTTAATTAGCTACGTAACAATAACATTAGCTAACTTAGTTAACACACCAGCAGCAACAAACGTATGATATCAAGCAGATCTATTATATAGCTAGCGTATATAGCTTGCCAGTGAAATTGTTTATGGTGGAGGTGTTCAACTTTGAGAATTTCAAGAAGGCACCAAAACTGAATGAACTAAAGACAGCTAGTTAGCTAACAGTCCAGGCAATAACACAATTATATTACAGAGCTAGGTTATATGATACATTTTTACGATAGCTGCTAGAAATAAAAATTGTACGTTTAGCTACAGTACATTTTAATTTCAAGGCACAGCTTTGTATTGAACTAACGTTAGCTAGCTACAGCATATCATCAGGCAGCTAATCTTCCATCAACGAGGATGGAGCTATAACGTTATGCTAAAATAGAATTAACGATACAGTGCATTCGGAAACTATTCAGATCCCTTGATATTTCCCACTTTGTTACGATACAGCCTTGTATGTATTAAAAAAGCAGGTTTTCCTCATCAATCTACACACAATTCCCCATACTGGAAAAGCAAAAACAGGTTTTTAGAAAAAATTAGCAAAATGTGAACTATCACATTTAAATATTCAGACCCTTTACTCAATACTTTGTTGAAGTAACTTTGGCAGTGATTACAGCCTTGGGTCTTCTTGGGTACGACACTACAAGCTTTGCACACCTGTATTTGGGTATTTTATCCCATTCTTCTCTGCAAATCCTTTCAAGCTCTGTCAGGTTGGATGGGGAGCGTCACTCCACAGCTATTTTCTGGTCTCTCTAGAGATGTTCGATCAGGTTCAAGTTTGGGCTCTGGCTAGGCCACTCAAGGACATTCAGAGACCTGTCCCTACGCCACTCCTGCGTTGTCTTGGCTGTTGTCCTGTTGGAAGGTGAACCTTTGTCCCAGTCTGAGGTCCTGAGCATTCTGGAGTAGGTTTTCATCAAGTATCTCTCTGTACATTGCTCCGTTCATCTTTCCCTGGATCCTGACTAGTCTCCCAGTCACTGCTGCAGTAAAACATCTCCACAGCATAATGCTGCCACCACCATGCTTCACCGTAGGGATGTTGTCAGGTTTCCTCCAGACGTGACAATTGGCATTCAGGCCAAGAGTTCAATCTTGGTTTCATCAGACCAGAGTCCTTTAGGTACCTTTTGGCAAATTCCAAGTGGGCTGTCATATGCCTTTTACTGAGGAGTGGCTACTGTCTGGCCACTCTACCAAAAAGGCCTGATTGGTGGAGTGCTGCAGAGATGGTTGTCCTTCTGGAAAGTTCTCCCATATCCACAGAGGAACTCTGGAGCTCTATCAGAGTGACCATTTAGTTCTTGGTCACCTCCCTGACCAAGGCCCTTCTCCCCTGATTGCTCAGTTTGGCCGGGCGGCCAGAACCAGGAAGAGTCTTGGTGGTTCCAAAATTATTCCATTTAAGAATGATGGAGGCCACTGTGTTGTTGGGGACCTTCAATGCTGCAGACTTTTTTTGGTACCTTTCCCCAGATCTGTGCCTCGACACAATCCTGTCTCGGAGCTCTACGGACAATTCCTTCGACCTCATGGCTTGGTTTTTGCTCTGACATGCACTCTCAACTGTGGGACTTTATATAGACAGGTGTGTGCCTTTCCATATCATGTCCAATCAATTGAATTTACCACAGGTGGACTCCAATCAAGTTGTAGAAGCATCTCAAGGATGATCCATGGAAACAGGTTGAATCTGAGCTCAATTTCACGTCTCATGGCAAATGGTCTGAATACTTATGTAAATAAGGTATTTCAGCTTATATTTTATATTTTCTGCAAAAATGTCTAAACCTGTTTTCACTTTGTCACTACGGAGTATTATGTGTAGATTAATGAAGGGGGGGGAATTATTGAATACATTTTAGAATAAGGCTGTAAGGTAACAAAATGTGGAAAAAGTCAAGGGGTCTGAATACTTTCTGAATGCACTGTATGTCCAGTAGCTGTCATAAAATATATACCCTAAATTATTTACCACAGAGGTGTTCAACTTTCAAGGCAAAAACATTTCTGAAAACAAAGTTTGGCACATGGCAGTCCTGAGTTGTCTCTCTCCAGTAAAATGACTGATATTTTTTACAGTGTACTGAGGTGAGGTTCGAATAGGGGGGATTGATTCAATCTCTGTGACACTGAGCCGCTATGGAGCCTGGGAGCTGCTCCATTCCCCCTCACCCCTACCTCCCTCTCACCCCTCTGGCCCCTCATTCCTTCAATATGATCCATGATATCCACAGGTCTGGAAATCTTGTTGTTGACCAGCCAGATTAAATTTAGCCACTCAAAGTCTAGTATTCTGGATGATGGGATTTTTTTTTCCTTTAAAAGGGAAAGACATTCTTGATGACTAATGTCCTAGCTAGCTGCGTACTACTTTCTCTCTCACTCGCTGGCAGAGTTAAAAGTAGAAGCAGAGAGTAAACAGACTTTCTTTTGTTCACCCTTGAACTGAACATAGTTTCTGTCCGACATTCAAGTGACGATAGAAAGCTGATAGTTGGTAGTGATAGTGACACTGACAACACGTGTGAATGAACCTACTCAGGCCAGCTATCTCTTTCTCTCTCTGTCCATTAAATGGCCCGGTCACCCAAAGACAAATACAGTTTCTTCCTTTGTGAAGATACCGGAATACGACTCAGGGGAAGAATGACACGTTGGTGTGGGTGGGTGTGAGAGGGGGTATTCCATCCAGGGGGATGTAAGGTGTGGTGGAGGATAATCTCTGACCACTTTAAAGCGAGCCAGCCATAAGTGTGTGTGTGTGTCTGTGTGTGTGTGTGTCCATATGGTTAAAAGTGCTTTAGCTCCATCATGTCCAACTAGCATCCACTTCTCATATTTTGTAAAACAATTGTTTTACTACCATGTTTTTATGTTAGGATTTGTATTTTAGTAATGTATGCTCATTTTTATTGCGTGCGTGCGTGACTCCTCAGCCAAGCCAGCTGCATGTGTGTTCAGTCTGAGGGCTCATTATTGTGCAGGTGCTCCATTGTTCTGTCCGTGGCCCTTTTCATCCTCACCCCTCTCCAAAACACAACCTAACTATGCAGGGTTGAACTGAGTCAGGCCAGCCAAGATGCAGCAAAACTCCCATCAAAGAAAGCAAAAAGGATCCTTTGTCCTGGAAAAAAATAATATAGGCCTACCAGTAAGTAGTATTGTCAGGTGAGATAAAAATGTGGTAGAGAGAGGTGGGATGTTAGATGTGGTTCTGTAGTCATACACCTACAAAGGCAGTGGAATTCTGGCATTCTGATTTAAAGAGCTGGACAATTTTCAGAGAGTATGATAGAGAGACTACATTCTCATAGTTCTAGTACTCTAGTACTTCTAAACTTGTTCTTTTTTTATGGCAAAGAACGATCGGAATGTACAGCCGTGATTATCAAAACATGTCCATGTCCCAGGATAATTCCAAGCCACAGACATCATCAACAACACAGCACTGATGTGATGTGGAGAGAAGAGCTGTGGTAGTGTTGGTCTACTGATATCCCCTGGTGTATGGATGACTTCATGGGAAAGTCCTATTGGTCCTTCAGCCGGGACTATGGCATGCAATCAGTAATGAATGAGGTGTTGGCCGATGATATGAGAATAGAATAACATCAATCTTATGCCCTCATATGCTAGTCTCTTATGATCGATATTAAAGACATGCTCCGGTACCTTGGCGACTAAAATTATTTTTTAAACCTACATACATGCCCTCCACGTGGACCAGCCCCCTAGCAATTAGAGTTTGAGCCAATGAGCTTCAACCCCTCTCATTTGAGTGTCAACAAGCAAGAGGCCTGTTCAGTGTTATCCAATGAGGTTGCATGGCGGGCCCAGCGGCTCAATGGACACAGCAGAGGGAGACACAGAGAGCAATGATGTGGTGCACATATCTGCACAAAGTGTGCCTTCAGAAAGTATTCATACCACTTGACTTATTCCACAGTTTGCTGTGTTACAGCCTGATTTAAAATAAAAATATTTATCTCACCCATTTACTACACACCATACCCCATAATGACAAAGTGAAAACATGTTTTTTTTTTATGTTTGCAAATGTACTGAAATATCTCATTTACATAAGTATTCACACCCCTGAGTCAATACATGTTAGAGTCATCTTTGGCAGTGATTTCAGCTGTAAGTCTTTCTGGATAGGACTCTACAAGCTTTGCACACCTTGATTGTAAAATATTTGCTCATTATTCTTTAAAAAAATATATATCTAGCTCTGTCAAATTTTCAAGACTTGACAGATTTTTAAGCAGATTTGAGTCAGAACTTGAACTTGGCCACTCAGGAACATTCACAGTCTTCTTGATGAGCAACTACAGTGTAGATTTGTCCTTGTGTTTTAGGTTATTGTCCTGCTGAAAGGTGAATTAATCTCCCACTGTCTGGTGGAAAGCAGACTGAAGCAGGTTTTCCTTTAGGATTTTGCCTGTGCTTTGCTCCGTTCCTTTTTTTTCCTACTGAAAAACTCCCCATCCTTAACGATTACAAGCATACCCATAACATGATTCAGCCCCACTATGGTTGAAAATATGGAGAGTGTTTACTCAGTAATGTGTTGTATTGGATTTGCCCCAAACATAACACTTTGTATTCAGAACAAAAGGGAATTGCTTTGCCAAATTTTTTGCAGTTTTACTTTAGTGCCCTGTTGCAAACAAGATGCATGTTTCCTTGTTTTCACTCTGTTAATGAAGTTAGTATTGTGGAGTAACTACAATGTTGTTGATCCATCCTCAGTTTTTTCAAATGACTGCCATTACATGTTTTAACAATTGGCCTAATGGTGAAATCCCTAAGCCTTTTCGTTTCTCTCCGGCAACTGAGTTAGGAAGGACGCCTGTATCTTTGTAGTGACTGGGTGTATTGATACTCCATCCATATTGTAAATAATAACTTCACCAGGGGTATTCAATGTCTGCTTTTTTATTTTTACCCATCTACCAATAGATTAACAACTTTGCAAGGGATTTGAAAACCTCCCTGGTCTTTGTCGTTGAACCTGTGTTTGAAATTCACTGCTAGACTGAGGAACCTTACATATATGTATGTGTGGGGTACTGAGATGAGAGAGTCATTCAAAGATCATGTAATGATAAAAAAACATGCAACTTATTATGTGACTTTGTTAGGCACATTTTAACTACTGAACCTTTTTAGGCTTGCCATAAAGGGGTTAAATACTTATTGACTCAAGACATTTCAGCTTTTTTTATTTGATTAATTTGTAAAAAATGAAGAAAAACAAACTCAACTCCTGTATCTGAAAGACGAAAACTGATGGAGGAACATTTGCTTTTGACCTGCATCTCATGTTAGACAGATTGTCCATATTAATATACTAGACATTGCGAGTCGTTACCAAGAGGGATATGGAATCAAAGCGTACAGTGAGTGGAGTCTGTCTGGCAGACTGACTGAATGGGTTTTCCTTTGGGTGTGGACACAAGTCCAGAGTTTGCTGTGGTTATCATTCGATCACGTTTAATTTTACAGAGTTTGACGTTTTGGCTCGCTATCAGGGGAAGGGAGTGAGTGCCATGCCACACACAGTCTCTGATTCCTTGATGATTTCTTAGATGATGCAAAGGCTGCGATACCATCTTGCGTTTTCCAACCCTCCTCAAATCCCCCCCCCCCCCCCGAAATGTTTTATTTTATCTTGGATTACGGACGAGAAATGGGATGCGTGCCCACACCACCGACCACAGAACTGAAGCTTCTGTTGTAATAAACGCCCATTGTGTGTGATTTCATGTCTTCTAAATACTTTTGTTGTTGACATTCTCAGGTGCGTTCTGAACATTCCTTAATTCCATGCCAGCAACCACAGCATAGGTAACTGTTAAAGAAGGAAGAATCAAGAAGCATTGGGTCCAAGAGGGTAGTTACCGGGGTGAGAGAGTTTCGAGAGATTTCAACCACTACAGTATGACTATCAGTGAAACTACAACATGTAGTTTCATTTTAGTTTTTCAAAATAATCAAATTAAGTCTAATTTTATTCGTCGCATGCTCATGATCAACAGGTGTAGAGTAACATGCTTAATTACGGGCCCTTCCCAACAATGCAGAAAGAGAGAAAATAGAGAAATAATTCAAAAGTAATAATAAACACACAATGAGTAAAGATAACTTGGCTATATACACGGGGAACTAGTACTGAGTCTATGTGCAGGGGTACGAGGTAATTGAGGTAGCTATGTATAATATAACTAGGAATATGAGTCAAAAGGGTCAGTGCAGATAGCATGGGTAGCGATATGGTTAACTATTTAGAAGTCTTTTGGCTTGGGGGTAAAAGCTATTCAGGGTCCTGTTGGTTCCAGACTTGGTGCATCGGTACCGCTTGCCATTATGGTAGCAGAGAGAACAGTCTATGACTTGGTTGGCTGGAGTCTTTAACAATTTTTAGGGCCTTCCTCTGACACCGCCTGGTATAGAGGTTCTGGAATGCAGGGAGCTCGGCCCCAGTTATGTTCTGGGCCGTACGCATTACCCTCTGTAACACCTTGCGGTTTCATGCCAAGCAGTTGCCATACCAAGCGGCTATGCAGCCAGTCAAGATGCTCTCAATGGTGCACCCGTTGAACTCTTTGAGAATCTGAGGGCCCATGCCAAACCTTTTCAGCCTCCTGAGGGGGAAGAGGCCTTGTCATGCCCTCTTCACGACTATGTTGGTGTGTGTGGACCATGATATATCCTTAGTGATGAAGACACTGAGGAACTTGAAGCTCTCGACCTGCTCCACTACACCCCCGTCGATGTGAATGGGGGTGTGATTGGCCCTCCGTTTCCTGTGGCCCACAATCAGCTTCTTTGTCTTGCTGACGTTGAGTGAGAGGTTGTTGTCCTGGCAAAACACTGCCAGGTCTCTCACCTCCTCCCTACAGGCTGTCTCATCATTGTCGGTGATCAGGCCTACCACCGTCGTGTTGTCAGAAAACTTAATGATGTTGTTGGAGTCGTGTGAGGCCACCCAGTCGTGTGTGAACCGGGTGTACGGGAGGAGAGTAAGCACTCACCCCTGAGGGTGTGTTGAGGGTCAGCCTGGTGGATGTGTTGTTGCCTACCCTCACCACCTGGGGGCGGCCCATCAGGTAGTTCAGGATCCAGTTGCAGAGGGATGTGTTCAGTCCCAGGGTCCCTAGCTTACTGGTGACCTTGGAGGGTACTATGGTGTTGAACGCTGAGCTATAGTCAATGAACAGCATTCTCACATAAGTATTCCTCTTGTCCAGGTGGGAAAGGGCAGTGTGGAGTGCAATAGAGATTGCGTCATCTGTGGATCTGTTGAGGCGGTATGCAAATTGGAGTGAGTCCAGGGTGTCTGGGATGATGGTGTTGATGTGATCCATGACCAGCCTTTCAAAGTATTCCTTGGCTACAGATGTGAGCGCTGAAGGTGGTTATCACTGGCTATTTACAGACTAATCAAGCAGGAACACATTTTCATTTCATTTCTACCAGGAACAGATACCTATGTTCCAAAGGTTCCAAAACCGGCATCATCATCAGATTTTATGCTATGTTTTTTCTCCACAGATAAGGAGTTGGGTGATTCTTTCCTAAAAAGGTGGTGGTGTCATTGAGAGTATGTGTTGTTACTAGACAACTAGGTCCAGCTAAGCCAGACTGAGGTAATGGTCTATAGATTCCTCTTCTCTTACCTCATCATTCTTGCTACTGCTGCTGCACTGAGTAAAGCCTCAATTATCTCATATACTCACTTCCTGCTTGTCTGCCTTGACCAGATGCTTATCAGCTGAGGTAAGGCTGCCTGTAAGGCCCAGGAGCATCTATCTGTGTCAGGCTAGTGACCTGTAAGGCAGACAAATAAAATAAAATTGTATTTGTCACGTTGCATAAACAACAAGTGCAGACTAACAGTGAAATGCTTGCTTACGGGCCCTTCCCAACAATGCAGAGAGAAAAAGAGAGAAATAATAACACCAGGAATAAATAAACAATCAGTAATGATAACTTAACTTATATACACAGGGTACCATTACCGAGTTGATGTGCAGGGGCACGAGGAAATTTAGGTAGATATGTACATATAGGTAGGAAGGGCATTAATATTGACATGGAAAAGTCCACAGACCCACTCCAAAAGGAGCCATCATCGACTCAGTGGGTTTTGTCCAACATGTCTCTGGACCTACTCTTGCCACAGTCATACTCTGGACCTAGTTTTGTCCCATCGAATAAATATTGTGGATCTTAATGTTTTTCCTCATAATCCTGGATTATCGGACCACCATTTTATTATGTTTGCAATTGCAACAAATAATCTGCTCAGACCCCAACCAAGTATCATCAAAAGCCATGCTATAAATTCTCGGACAACCCAAAGATTCCTAGATGCCCTTCCAGACTCCCTCCAAGTATCAAAGGACATAGCAGTACAACAATCGATTAACCACCTAACTGAGGAACTTAATTTAACCTTGCGTAATACTCTAGATGTAGTCGCACCCCTAAAAACAAAATACATTTGTCATAAGAAACTAGCTCCCTGGTATACAGAAAATACCTGAGTCCTGAAGCAAGCTTCCAGAAAATTGGAACGGACATTTTATTTTTGGTACTGTCGCAAAGCTAACTAAAAAGCAGCATTCCCCAAGATGGCTTTCACTTCAGCAGTGATAAAATCATGAACTTATTTAGAAAGGAAATTATGGACTCCTCTTCAAATCTGCGTATTTTTCCATTATCGTGAGTCTGCACAACACTGCCAGGACCTAGGATCAAGGGAGACACTCAAGTTTTTTAGTACTATATCTTTTGACACATTGATGAAGATAGCCATGGCCTCTAAACATTCAAGCTGCATACTGGACGCTATTCCAACTAAACTACTGAAAGAGCTGCTTCCTGTGCTTGGCCCTCCTATGTTGAACATAATAAACGGCTCTCTATCCACCTGATGTGTACCAAACTCACTAAAAGTAGCAGTAATAAAGCCTCTCTTGAAAAAGCTAACATTGACCCAGAAAATATTTTAAAAACTATCAGCCTATATCAAATCCCCCGTTCCTCTCAAAAAAAATTGAAAAAGCTGTTGCGCTGCAACTCACTGCCTTCCTGAAGCCTAACAATGTATATGAAATGCTTCGGTCTGGTTTTAGACCCAATCATAGAACTGGTCCCAAGAAACAAAGAAATCTTTTGTTGGATCTGACAATTCATCTTGATGTTTGTACAGTCGTCTCAAATAAAACTGTAAAGGACCTCTGCGTTACTCTGGACCCTGATCTCTCTTTTGACAAACATATCAAGACTGTTTCAAGGACAGCTTTTTTCCATCTACGTAGCATTGCAAAAATCAGAAACTTTCTGTCCAAAAATGATACATAAAAATCTATCCATGCTTTTGTCACTTCTAGATTAGACTACCACAATGCTCTACTTTCCGGCTACCCGGATCAATCACTAAATATACTTCAGTTAGTTTTAAACACGGCTGCTAGAATCTTGACTAGAACCAAAAATTGGATCATATTACTCCAGTGCTAGCCTCTCTACACTAGCTTCCTGTTAAGGCTAGGGCTGATTTCAAGGTTTAACTGCGAACCTACAAAGCATTACATGGGCTTGCTCCTACCTATCTTTCCGAATTGGTCCTGCCGTACATACCTACACGTACGCTACGGTCACAAGACGCAGGCCTCCTTATTGTCCATATAATTTCTAAGCAAACACTGGAAGCAGGGCTTTCTCCTATAGAGCTCCATTTTTATGGAATGATCTGCCTATCCATGTGAGAGACGCAGACTCGGTCTCGACCTTGAAGTCTTTATTGAAGACTCATCTCTTCAGTAGATCCTATAATTGAGTGTAGTCTGGCCCAAGGGTATGAAGGTGAACAGAAAGGCACTGGAGAGATGAACCACCCTTGCTGTCTCTGCCTGGTCAGTTCCCCTCACTCCACTGGAATTCTCTGCCCCTAACCCTATTTGTTATTTTTTTGTCACCTTTATCTAAAAAGGTAGGCTAGTTGAGAACAAGTTCTCATTTGCAACTGTGACCTGGCCAAGATGAAGCAAAGCAGTGTGACACAGACAACAACACAGAGTTACACATGGAGTAAACAATAAACAAGCCGATAACACAATAAACAAGTCAATGACACAGTAGAAAAAAGAAAGCATATATACAATGTGTGCAAAAGGCATGAGGAGGTAGGCAATAAATAGGCCATAGGAGCGAATAATTACAATTTAGCAGATTAACACTGGAGTGTTAAATGAGCAGATGTGCAAAAGAGCAGAAAAGTATATCAAATAAAAACAGTATGGGGATGAGGTAGGTAGATTGGGTGGGCTATTTACAGATGGGCTATGTACAGCTGCAGTGATCGGTTAGCTGCTCAGATAGTTGATGTTTAAAGTTGGTGAGGGAAATAAAAGTCTCCAACTTAAGCAATTTTTGCAATTCGTTCCAGTCACTGGCAGCAGAGAACTGGAAGGAAAGGCAGCCAAATTAGGTGTTGGCTTTGGGGATGATCTGTGAGATATACCTGCTGGAACGTGTGCTACGGGTGGGTGTTGTTATCGTGACCAGTGAACTGAGATAAGGCGGAGCTTTACCTAGTATAGACTTATAGATAACCTGGAACCAGTGGGTCTGGCAATGAATATGTAGCGAGGGCCAGCCAATGAGAGCATACAGGCCGCAGTGGTGGGTGGTAACAAAACGGATGGCGCTGTGTAGACTGCATCCAGTTTGCTGAGTAGAGTGTTGTAAGCTATTTTGTAAGATGACATTGCCAAAGTCGTGGATCGGTAGGATAGTCAGTTTTACTAGGGTAAGTTTGGTGGCGTGGGTGAAGGAGGCTTTGTTGGAAATAGAAAGCCGATTCTGGATTTGATTTTGGATTGGAGATGTTTAATATGAGTCTGGAAGGAGAGTTTACAGTCTAGCCAGACACCTAGGTATTTATAGTTGTCCACATATTCTAGGTCGGAACCGTCCAGGTTGGTGATGCTAGTCGGGCAGGCGGGTGCGGGCGGGCAGTGAACGGTTGAAAAGCATGCATTTGGTTTAATTAGCGTTTAAGAGCAGTTGGAGGCCATGGAAGGAGTGTTGTATGGCATTGAAGCTCGTTTGGAGGTTAGTTAGCACAGTGTCCAAGGAAGGGCCAGAAGTATACATAATGGTGTCGTCTGCGTAGAGGTGGATCAGGGAATCGCCCGCAGCAAGAGCGACATCATTGATATATACAGAGAGAAGAGTCGGCCCGAGAATTGAACCCTGTGGTACCCCCATAGAGACTGCCAGAGGTCTGGACAACATGCCCTCTGATTTGACACACTGAATTCTGTCTGCAAAGTAGTTGGTGAACCAGGCGAGGCAGTCATTAGAAAACCAAGGCTATTGAGTTTGCCGATAAGAACACAGTGATTGACAGAGTCGGAATCCTTGGCCAGGTTAATGAAGATGGCTGCACAGTACTGTCTTTTATCGATGGCAGTTATGATATCGTTTAGTACCTTGAGCGTGGCTGAGGTGCACCCGTGACCGGCTCAGAAGCCGGATTGCACAGCGGAGAATGTACAGTGGGATTCGAAATGGTCAGTTTATTAACTTGGCTTTCGAAGACTTTAGATAGACAGGGCAGGATGGATATAGGTCTGTAACAGTTTGGGTGTAGGGTGTAACCCCCTTTGAAGAGAAGGGATGACCGTGGCAGCTTTCCAATCTTTAGGGATCTCGGACGATATGAAAGAGAGGTTGAACAGGCTGGTAATAGGGGTTGCAACAATGGAGGCGGATAGTTTTAGAAAGAGAGGGTCCAGATTCTCTAGCCCAACTGATTTGTACGGGTCCAGGTTTTGCAGTTCTTTAGAAACATCTGCTGTCTGGATATGGGGGAAGCTGGAGAGGCTTGGGCGAGTAGCTGCGCGGGGGGGGGGGGCCTGTTGGCCGGGGTTGGAGTAGCCAGGAGGAAGGCATGGCCAGCCGTTGAGAAATGCTTATTGAAATTTTAGATTATCATGGTTTTATCAGTGGTGACCGTGTTACCTAGCCTCAGTGCAGTGGGCAGCTGGGAGGAGGTGCTCTTGTTCTCCATGGACTTTACAGTGTCTCAAAACCTTTTGGAGTTAAAGCTACAGGATTTGAATTTCTGTTTGAAAAAGCTAGCCTTTGCTTTTCTGACTGACTGCGTGTATTGGTTCCTGACTTGTCTGAACAGTTGCATATCGTGGGGACTATTCAATGCTATTGCAGTCCGCCACAGGATGTTTTTGTGCTGGTCAAGGGCAGTTAGGTCTAGAGTGAACTAAGGCTATATCTGTTCTTAGTTCTGCATTTTTTGAACGGGGCATGCTTATCTAAGATGGTGAGGAAATTACTTTTAAAGAATGACCAGGCATCCTCGACTGACGGGATGAGGTCTATCCTTCCAGGATACCCGGGCCATGTCGATTAGAAAGGCCTGCTCGCAGACGTGTTTTAGGGAGCGTTTGATAGTGATGAGGGGTGCTCGTTTGACCCATAGAGGATACAGGCAATTTATTTATTTTTGTATTTTTTATTTTCAGAACAAATTCTTATTTTCAATGACGGCCTAGGAACAAGAAAAATAACATTCTCAGGTCAAAAACACAAGTCAGAACACAGCCTCTCTATTCTCTCATGTGTTTTCAGGTCCTCTGACTGCCTTGTTCAGGGGCAGAATGACAGATTTGTACCTTGTCAGCTCGGGGGTTTGAACTTGCAACCTTCCAGTTACTAGTCCAACGCTCTAACCACTAGGCTACCCTGCCGCCCCAATGAGGCAGTGATCGCTGAGATCCTGATTGAAAACAGCGGAGGTGTATTTGGAGGGCAAGTTGGTCAGGATAATTATGAGGGTCCCCATGTTTACGGATTTAGGGTTGTACCTGGTGGGTTCCTTGATGATTTGTGTGAGATTGAAGGCATCTAGCTTGTAGGACTGCTGGGGTGTTAAGTATATCCCAGTTTAGGTCACCTAACAGAACGAACTTTGAAGCTAGATGGGGGGGCGATCAATTCACAAATGGTGTCCAGGGCACAGCTGGGAGCGGAGGGGGGTCGATAGCAGGCGGCAACAGTGAGACTTATTTCCAGAGAGGTTGATTTTTAAAATTAGAAGTTCAAACTGTTTGGGTATAGACCTGGAAAGTATGACAGAACTTTGCAGGCTCTCTCTGCAGTAGATTGCAACTCCTCACCCTTTGGCAGTTCTATCTTGATGGAAAATTACGGGGGCTGAGTCACTGGCTTACTGGTGCTCTTCCATACCGTTCCTAGGAGGGGTGCATCACTTGAGTGGGTTGAGTCTCTGACGTGATCTTCCTGTCCGGGTTGGCGCCCCCCTTCGGGTTGGTGCCGTTGGGAGATTTTCATGGGCTATACTCTGCTTTGTCTCAGGGTAGTAGGTTGGTGGTCTGTTGTTATCCCTCTAGTGGTGTGGGGGCTGTGCTTTGGCAAAGTGGATGGGGTTATATCCTGCCTGGTTGGCCCTGTCCAGGGGTATAGTTGGGTCACGGGGGCCACAGTGTCTCCCGACCCCACCTGTCTCAGCCTCCAGTAATTATGCTGCAATAGTTTATGTGTCGGGGGGCTAGGGCAGTCTGTTATATTTCTCCTGTCTTATCCGGTGTCCTGTGTGAATTTAAGTACAGTGGGGAGAACAAGTATCTGATACACTGCCGATTTTGCAGGTTTTCCTACTTACAAAGCATGTAGAGGTCTGTAATTTTTATCAAAGGTACACTTCAACTGTGAGAGACAGAATCTAAAACTAAAATCCAGAAAATCACATTGTATGATTTTTAAGTAATTAATTAGCATTTTATTGCATGACATAAGTATTTGATCACCTACCAACCAGTAAGAATCCCGGCTCTCACAGACCTGTTATTTTTTCATTAAAAATCCCTCCTGTTCTCCACTCATTACCTGTATTAACTGCACCTGTTTGAACTTGTTACCTGTATAAAAGACACCTGTCCACACACTCAATCAAACAGACTCCAACCTCTCCACAATGTCCAAGACCAGAGAGCTGTGTAAGGACATCAGGGTTAAAATTGTAGACCTGCACAAGGCTGGGATGGGCTACAGGACAATAGGCAAGCAGGTTGGTGAGAAGGCAACAACTGTTGGCGCAATTATTAGAAAATGGAAGAAGTTCAAGATGACGGTCAATCACCCTCGGTCTGGGGCTCCATGCAAGATCTCACCTCGTGGGACATCAATGATCATGAGGAAGGTGAGGGAGCAGCCCAGAACTACACGGCAAGACCTGGTCAATGACCTGAAGAGAGCTGGGACCACAGTCTCAAAGAAAACCATTAGTAACACACTACGCCATTATGGATTAAAATCCTGCAGCACACGCAAGGTCCCCCTGCTCAAGCCAGCGCATATCCAGGCCCGTCTGAAGTTTGCCAATGACCATCTGGATGATCCAGAGGAGGAATGGGAGAAGGTTGTGGTCTGATGAGACAAAAATAGAGCTTTTTGGTCTAAACTCCACTCGCCGTGTTTGGAGGAAGAAGAAGGATGCGTACAACCCCAAGAACACCATCCCAACCGTGAAGCATGGAGGTGGAAACATCATTCTTTGGTGATGCTTTTCTGCAAAGGGGACAGGACGACTGCATCGTATTGAGGGGAGGATGGATGGGGCCATGTATCACGAGATCTTGGCCAACAACCTTCTTCCCTCAGTAAGAGCATTGAAGATGGGTCGTGGCTGGGTCTTCCAGCATGACAACGACCCAAAACACACAGCCAGGGCAACTAAGGAGTGGCTCCGTAAGAAGCCTCTCAAGGTCCTGGAGTGGCCTAGCCAGTCTCCAGACCTGAACCCAATAGAAAATCTTTGGAGGGAGCTGAAAGTCCGTATTGCCCAGCAACAGCCCCGAAACCTGAAGGATCTGGAGAAGGTCTGTATGGAGGAGTGGGCCAAAATCCATGCTGCAGTGTGTGCAAACCTGGTCAAGAACTACAGGAAATGTATGATCTCTGTAATTGCAAACAAAGGTTTCTGTACCAAATATTAAGTTCTGCTTTTCTGATGTATCAAATACTTATGTCATGCAATAAAGTTTATTCAAACTCCGTGCCTCTATGCTTGACATCATGGGAAAATCTAAAGAAATCAGCCAAGACCTCAGAAAAAATTGTAGACCTGACAAGTCTGGTTCGTCCTTGGGAGCAATTTCCAAACGTCTGAATGTACCACGTTCATCTGTACAAACAATAGTACGCAAGTATAAACACCATGGGACCACGCAGCCGTCATATCGCTCAGGAGGGAGACGTGTTCTGTCTCCTAGAGATGAACGTACTTTGGTGCGACAAGTGCAAATCAATCCCAGAACAACAACAAAGGACCTTGTGAAGATGCAGGTACAAAAGTATCTATATCCTCAGTAAAACGAGTCCTATATCGACCTATCCTGAAGGGCCGCTCAGCAAGGAAGAAGCCATTGCTCCAAAACCTCCATAAAAAAGCCAGACTACGGTTTGCAACTGCACATGCGGACAAAGATCGTACTTTTTCCTCTGGTTTGATGAAACAAAAATAGAACTTGACACAACTGCGGGAAGCATTTGTGTCAACATGGGCCAGCATCCCTGTGGGATGTTTTCGACACCTGGTAGAGTCCATGGCTCAACAAATTGAGGCTGTTCTGAAGGCAAAAGGGGGTGGGGGTACAACTCAATATTACAGAAGGTGTTCTTAATGTTTTGTACACTCAGTGTATATTATCCATGTCCTTGTTCAGCCATGACTCAGAGAAACATAGGATATTACAGTTTTTCAGGTCCCGTTGATAGGATAGTCTCGAACGGTGCTCATCCAGTTTGTTCTCTGATGATTGTACGTTTGCAAATAGAACGGAGGGTAGAGGCGGCTTATTTACTTGATGACGTAGTCTTGTCATGGAGCCCTCTCGTTTGCCTCTCTTGCGTTGTCTCTTCCTCTATTGAGTCCCGCGGTTTAGGGCCTGGTCTGGAATTAGTTGTACATGCACAGCTGCCAACTAGTTGAAGTAGAAATATTCACTCAATTCAAGGTTAGTAATCGCTTTTCTGATGTCCAGAAGCTGTTTTCGGTCATAGAAAATAATGTTGGGAGTATTAAGGCTGCCTGATTGGCCAGACCCTGTGTCTGAGCTGGGGGAATCTATTGGTATCAGGCTAGTGCCCAGGTTAGATTTGGGCTTTGGTCTTTCTGAGGGCCATGGGATGTTCACCACTTTAGCCAGGAAATCAGTGCACAAACACTCAGAAGTGATGATACAGTACGTGCTTGTCTTTCCTCGTAAGGTTCAGCCCCTATTTACTTGGCCTAGGGCGGCGGCTCCCGAGTGAGTTTTGTGTGTGTGTGTGTAGGCACTTGTTGTCTGATGGATGTCAGTGAGCTGTAGGCACTTGTTGTCTGATGGATGTCAGTGAGCTGCTGGACTATCATCCATGATGAGTCATAAAGGCTCTCTTAGGGAATTACTGAGATGCTTCAGATGCTTTCTCAAGACTGCAGGGATCAGTCAGTGGATCAGTCCTGGTGCAATAGAGTGGTTGGGATGGATGAGTAAGTGGGGAGTCCAAGACAGTCACAACAGGGAGGTGCTATGTTGAGGATGAATAGACCCATAGACATATTTCATGAGCAGTAATTGGCAATTAAATTTACAGTAGTGATTTATTGACACTAATGTTTTTTTTCATGTTGTGTTGCGTTGTTATGATCAGTTGACTCACACTCTGGGGTTTCCATATTGTGTTGAAACCTTTTGTAATGCTTTCATAATTCACAATCTCAACACTTTAGGCTACAGTATCTGACAGGCGAAAGAGCTGGATGTCTGTGTAGACCTGTAAGTGACAATTCTATTAGACATCAATCACAAGAGTTGATAGTTGAGAGTTTCTAGACATAGCAAACTGTTGCCTGATTCTGACAAAGTAAAGTATTTCAAGCCAGACAGACAGCTCTGTCTTGCAATCCCAGGTGCAGACTGCAGGTTGGTCTGTTTCTGTGTGTGAGTCAGACTGCAGGGTGGAGGTATGTGAAGCCATGACAGATGTTGTGCTGTCTGGCGATAAACACAGTTAACACTCCACTGCTGTGAACGTTACTGTCAGCTGTACTGAGTGGTGTTATACGCACACACATATGCACGCACATGCGCACGCACACACGCACACGCACACACACACACACCACTGCTGTACTGAAACTGAGCTTAATCCACTGGCAGATAAAGAGACTCTGGCAGAGGGGATAAGAAAGCCCCATGACTCACATAGACACAAATCAGTAGCATCTCACAGTTGCATACAGGGCTGGGCTGGCTGGACCACAGACAGACACAGACAGTACGTCTAACATCTAACCGCATGACCACTGGCTAGCCTAGATCTGAGAGCATCCAGCCAGGTGTGCCCCCTCTAGCATTGGGTTGTATGGATATGAGCTGTCTAGGTCTGTCTGGTACCCTGTCTAGCAGGATGTGGTGGTGATCAGCTTCATGCTTCTTGTTGAAAGAGGGAGGAGGAGGACAAGGAGTATTTGTAATTGTATTCATTATGGATCCCCATTAGCTGCGCCCAAGGCAGCAGCTACTCTTCCTGGGTTCCATCAACATTAACAAAGCTATACAATTTTAAAAACATTACAATACATTCACAGATTTCACAACACACTGTGTGCCCTCAGGCCCCTACTCCACCACTACCACATATATACAATACAAAATCCATGTGTAAGTGTGTGTATAGTTCGTATGTTATCGTGTGTGTATGTATGTGTCACACCTATGTTTGTTGCTTCACAATCCCCGCTGTTCCAGAATCCCCGCTGTTTCATCTGTTTTTAAATCAAATTTTACTGCTTGCATTAGTTACTTAATGTTGAATAGAGTTCCATGTAGTCATGTCTCTATGCAGTACTGTGCGCCTACCATAGTCTGTTCTGTACTTGGGGACTGTGAAGAGACCTCTTGTGGCATGTCTTGTGAGGTATGCATAGGCTTCCGAGCTGTGCGCCAGTAGTTCAAACAGACAATTTGGTGCATTGAACAAGTAGTGACAAAGTCAATCTCTCCTCCACTTTGAGCCAGGAGAGATTGACATGCATATTATTAATGGTCGCTCTCTGTGTACATCGAAGGGCCAGCCGTGCTGCCCTGTTCTGTGGCACCTGATCACATGACTGAACAGTAGTCCAGGTGTGACAAAACTAGGACCTGTAGCACCTGCCTTTTTGATACTGCTGTTAAGAAGGTAGAGCAACGCATTATTATGGACAGATTTCTCCCCATCTTAGCTACTGTTGTATCAATATATTTTGACCATGACAGTTTATAATCCACGGTTACTCCAAGCAGTTTAGTCACGTCAATTTGCTCAATTTCCACATGATTTATTAAAATGTTTAGTTGAGGTTTAGGGTTTAGTGAATGATTTGTCCCAAATACAATGCTTTTAGTTTGAGAAATATTTATTAATTTATTCCTTGCCACCCACTCTGAAACTAACTGCAGCTCTTAGTTAAGTGTTTCAGTCATTTCAGTCGCTGTAGTAGCTGACATGTATAAAGTTGATTCATCCGCATACATATACACACTGGCTTTACTGAAAGCCAGTGGCATGACGTTCGTAAAGATTGAAAACAATGTGGGCAGAAAGGAAGAAGAAGGAAAAAGAAAAGAAGAAGAGACCCAAGTTCGTGCTGTTGATGTTAGAGTACAAGAGAGTTGTGGAGCTTCTTTGGCGACTACTAAGTATTTTTTAAACCTCCCGCTTTGGGCTGGATGTGTTTTTTCATACATGCATAATCTATGAACAGAATTACTGATTTACTTCAATTTGCTAAGAAATCTCTAATTTAAAAGCAACAGTTTTTCTGGAAGATGCATGGCGCCATTTTTCCTACATTTTCCCCCACATGGGCCAACCCCTTAGCAATTTGAACTCTTGCCAATGAGCCTCAGCCACTTTCCATTTAAGTTATAGCTAGCAAGATGCACACACAGCAGAGCGCGCGAGAGAGAAAGCAATGACGTGGTACACATGTATTCACATATGTGACGTAGTACTGTACACAATATTCGAGGACCACTTTTGGCTCGTGAGTTCTACACCAAGTGTACCAGAGTATGTATCAGGCCATTATTCTGTAAGGCTGTAGTCATGTACTGTAGGTTGGGTCAGGAGTAGTTTGAGTGGGACTTAAGTAGGAGCTGTTTGCGTAGCGGAGGGTGAGGTGTAGTAGAGCTAAGGGTATTAGAGGGTGTATTAGTCAGTTGAGGTAGGGAGTCAGCCTGGCTGGCTGCCTGGGAGTGGGCCGGTGGGGTGGAATACTCCAAGAGCACCTGAAGATTAGCTTCAGCATTCCTGTCCTGTTGGTTGACTGGCTGCGGGCATATGAAGGAGGAGACACACACACACATGCACTCACACACAGCGGGCTTGATCCGTCTACACGGTGCTCAACTGAGGGGTGGAGGGCAAGCCATGGGGTGGGATGGAGGGAATAGAGGGAGGTGAGCGCTAGGCTACATGCCACTGCATATTCATTACAGACATTGCAAACAACACCTGCCATTCCCATGTCAAGACCCCTGATCAGATCACTAATCTCCATGTCTATGTCCCAAATAGCATCCTATTCCCTACATAATGTACTACTTTTGACTAGGGCAGATAGGATTCTGGTCAAAACCAGTGCACTATATAGGGTAGAGAGTTTCATTTGAGACGTGCCCTGAGCAGTATTGTCATTAAGGGGCTTACAACAAACCCTAACCCATGGTGGGAATGGCAATGCCTTCGAAAGTTTACCACGGATCCCCCAGCTTGTTTAAATGTGTGTTTTTAAAAGCCTCCTGTAAGTCACTCTTTAAAGCTGACTGCTTCGACCTTTAAGATAAGAATGTCAGAGACTCGGAGTGCTCCAGGCAGCCTTGTCTTGGAAAATGTCAGAGAAAGTCAGACCACGATAGGTCATGATGACACTGGCTTATCATTATTGTATCCATCAATAATGATAAGCCACCAGGTATAGACAACCTTGATGGGAAACTATTGAGAACGGTAGCAAACTGTATTGCCACCCCTATTTGCTATATAAAGGAGTTTATATGTGGAAGGAGGCTAAAGTAATTCCAGCCTTTGCTGGCTCTTACAGCAGCCCAATCACTTTGCTGTCTGTTCTTAGTAAACTGATGGAGAGAATTGTGTTAGACCAAATACAATGCTATTTTTCAGAGAAAAACTCAACCTGTACTGCACTGACGCAGATTACAGATAATTGGTTAAAATAAATAAGAATAAGATGATAGTTGAAGATTATTGTTAGATTTAAGTGCAGCATTTGATGTTATTGATCATAATTGTTATTGAAGAAACTCACTTGCTATAGCTATCACATGGTTGGAGAGTTATTTATTTTTAGCCCAGAGAGTCTTCTTTAATGGAAGTTTCTCTAATATCAGAGATGGACCGTGTTGTGTCCCTCAGGGCAAGTTGCCTTGGGCCGTTACTCTTCTCTATTCTTACGAATGATTTGCCACTGGTCTTACACTATGCTATAATGACTATGTATGCGGATGATTCCACACTCTACATGTCAGCACCCAAAGCCAGTGAGCTCACTGGAATTCTACATAAGGAGTTACAGTCAGTATCAGAATGGGTGATTAATAATAAGCTGTTCTTAAATACATCTAAAACTAAAAGCATTGTATTTGGTTCAAAACATTATCTAAGACCTGCACCTCAACTGGAGGGTGTGACCATTGAGCAAGTTGAGGAAGCTAAACTACAAGATACAACATTGGATGGTCAATTATCATGGTTAAGTCATATATTGACAAAGTTGTTGTGAAGATGGGGAGGGGTATGTCTGTTATAAAATATGTTCTGTGTTTATTGCACAAAAATCAACTGTACTAGTTCTTCAGGCTCTGGCCTTGTCCCATTTTGATGACTGCCCAGTAATATGGTCAAGTGCAGCAAAGAAAGATCCAGCAAAGCAAAGCTGGCTCAAAACATTGCAGCACGCCTTGCCCTTAACTGTGCATACAGAACTAACATCAACAACAGGAATGCCAGCCTTTCCCGTTTGAGGGTTGACGAGAGAGTAACTGCTTCTCTTCTAGTTTTTATGAGAAATATTACTGTGATGAAAATTCCATATTGTCTGCATAATCAATTAACCTTCAGCTCAGACACCCATACATACCCCAGATGACATGACACCAGTCCAAAACAAATTCACGACACCACACAGTATTATACACAGCCATGATCGCATGGAACTCCCTCCATCTCCAATTACTCAAGCAAACAACATCCATGGAACAGCGGGGACTGTGAGGGGACACACGCACACACAGACACACTCTTACACACATTATTTTTAAGTTGTATTGTTTGTATATTGTTGTATTTTAAATTTGTGTGACTGTCCTTGTCTATCAGTGTATCAGTGTTTTGCTACTTGTCATGTTTTGTGTTTTTTGTGGACCCCAGGAAGAGTAGCTGCTGCTTCTGCAAAACCCAATGGGGATCCACATAAACAAATGAAATACAGTCCAGAGAGTTTAACAAATCAGGTGTACTGTACTTACTCTCACTTTATTAGACATTGGACATGACTGTCACACACAACATGTTGTATCGGTGTGATGGATGTTTATTCACATATTTCTCTTATCCATATCTCCTCTATCTCGACATGCTGTTGCAATAAGGTGATCTTTCAGAGGTCTGCATAATTTTCAAGCTTATGATTTCTAAACATGTCTGTCTAGGATCCGTGAATCCTCCTGTCTTTAAAGAGGAAAATGCCATCTAAGATGTTTTTGTACTGAAAATTGTATATTCTGCAATGTAGCGGAAGACTCCTGTCCACCATCAGGCCTCGCTCAGCTCTCTCTAACCAGGGCCAATGTTTGTTTATTTCTGGCGGATCTGAAGGCTGAGGTCGTGCCTGGTGTGTGTCAACACAAGCTGCTGTATGTCCGCTGTCCCTGGGTCTGAGCACGCCGCACTGCCTCTGGTGCCTCTAACAAGAACTAACACACATACAAACGCACACAGACACACACACACACACACACACACACACACACACACACACACACACACACACTAACGAGAATGCCAAATAGGATGGATTAGAGGAGACACCTTCAATCGTCTCACTTCGTGAACCCCCCCACCGAACACTATTCATGCACAATGTCCCATGACAACTACCTACCCAGTTGTGTAATTTGATTTCAGTTACAAAACTCAAGTTCAGAAAGGTCGTAAAGGTTAGGAATTCATTCAATTACAATTTTGGTCCTCTGAGGTGAAACAGTCAAACTCTCAGCCCTAGAAAACGAGACAGCAAGACTACCAACACTTAAGAAAAAGGAACAAAGATTTTGTTAACCTATTATACAATGTATAGTCATTCAGTCAAATCTGATTTCATGCATACAGGCAGGTTAATGTTTCTAAACGTCAGATGTCATCTGAAAATGAAGAACAGCTCTAATGTATCCTTTAAAAAGTGAGGAGGACAGAAACCTGAAAAGCACCTCTCATCTAAACACTCTTTCAAATGGGTACACTTGACATGCATGGTACAATTCCACTGGCTCAGAGTGAAAAGGTGCTGGGCAGCTGAGCAAGGAACAGAGGGAGAGAGAGAAAGAGGGGAAAGAGAGGGAGTGAGAGAGCAAAGTAAAGCGAGAGAAAGCAAGAGTGCAAGAAAAGGAAAAAGAAAAAGAACAAGAGCTAGATAGATAGAGCAAGACAGAGTGAGTGAGCTATATATATATATATATATATATATATGAGGGAGAGCAAGAGAACAAGCAAGCAAAAGTGAGAGAAAGCGAGGGGTCGAATCGGACAGGCGGTAGGCTAGAGAGAGAGCGAGACAGAGGGAGAGAGAGAGAGGGAGGGATAGAGAAATAAAGAGTGAGAGAGAGAGAAATAAAGAGAGAGATGGGCAGCAGGCTGAAATCCTAAAAGCACATCCTCCAGAGCCCAGAGCAGGGTGGCGGTGCGAGGGGAATACCAAGCTGGGGGGACAATGAGGAGAGGGCAGTCACCCCAACCACAGCATGGCATAGCACGGCCGCCAGGCTTTCACAGAGGCACAGCACAGCACAGCAGCCCCACACTAAGACCCAGGGCAACCGACAGTGAGAGTTCACTCTGAAGCCCAACCCGCACCGCAAGGCAACTAACAAGCAAGGAGAGTTGCTCTGCTGGCTCTTTGTCATAGCGTCATAGTTTGAATTGCTCAGTCATGTAAGTTGAGCGAACTGGTCACTTAAATGAATGAAGGAAAGCCTGCACAAAATTGTTTGTTGCAACCGAAAATGTTGACGGCTGAAAATAAATGAATTTGAGACTAAATAAAGACAATCTATTTTTTTCCCCATGTAGGGCTTTGCTTTGGCCCATGACTTGATGTAGAATAGAACCGATAATCTTTGAGTCAAACCATTTTTTTTATTGAGGTTGTTATGGCGGTAATGGCAAAAGTTATGACTACTGCCCTTGCTGACAGCTTGCAGTACAATCTTAGCCTCGTAATTACCAGACTGATTATCGCTGTGCTATCAGTCTGGAAACCCTATGATTGAAACCATTTCCCCCAGGAGGAGTTCCTCAAGACAAATTAGTAAGTTATTGGATCACTTTCAACCAATCAGAAAACAAAAGCATATGACATATTCAGAGCACACCGGAATTCGCAGAGACTTGATCAGGTGTTGTAATTTGTAGCATAAGATCAAGTATTGTATAGAATGAAAACTCATGGAACTCTGTGATAGGATACTTGCTGTCTCTGTAGCATTTCGAACACCAGTACAATATTTGAACCAATGAAGGCAGCTACATATAAAAAATATCAACTTAGCCAAATAGAAATAAAGTTACATCAGCCATCAAAAGCATTTTCACATGTGCCTTTGCTAAACGTAGCGCAATAGAAACTAGGCAACTGTATCAGATTCAATGCAGTCAGAGAGTCTATCCATTGTCTTGATACAGTAACCTCCAATACGATTGAACCACCTCTGAATTTCTATGCTATGTTAATCTTGTTGGTTGGGAACAGAGAGAATCAACTTTTGCTGTAAAATGCATCTGAAAATGTATTTTGCAGAAAGTTCAATTTGTTGTGTCTAGCTTTATATTTAGCTATAACCTCGTATGACTTTACTTGCATCGTTGTCCTGTTGTCTACTGTAATCAAGTAAAAGTCTACACTGTAAATCTCAATGTGCTGTCATTACTCAACTTTTGTGGAAACCTGTTGCACTACCATATCAGAGTACAGTTACTTGAACTGATTTTATAGTCATTACTCAAACCAAGAGTCACTGGGACACTGTAAGGGGTCCAGATTTGAGTTGTTTCAGCAAGAAAGGTTAAGTACAATGAACTTTAACTTTATTGTTAATTAAATGCTTAACTTATTAGTGGCTTGAACTGTAAAAAGATGTGTTAAGAAATTGTTAATATTAAGTTGATTAAACTTCGATACAGACATATCATAATCAATATTTCAAGCTTTTGCTAATTAATTAATAATATATATTTTCCAAATGTAATCTTTTTTGGTGCAATAAGCATATTTCTTAGTTTTTAACAACTACAAAGAAAGTACAATGTAAAAATGTACAGTTACAAAACATGCTGGGCAGAGTTGCAAAGAAAAAGCCATATCTCAGACTGACCAATAAAAATAAAAGATTAGGTTGGGCAAAAGACCACAGACACTGGACAGAGGAACTCTGCCTAGAAGGCCAGCATGCCGGAGTCGCCTCTTCACTGTTGACTTTGAGACTGGTGTTTTGTGGGTACTATTTAATGAAGCTGCCAGTTGAGGACTTGTGAGGAATCTGTTTCTCAAACTTGACACTAATGTACTTGTCCTCTTGCTTAGATGTGCACCGGGGCCTCTCACTCCTCTTTCTATTCTGGTTGTGGTAGCCATGCTGGTTAAGTGTGCCTTGAATTCTAAATAAATCACAGACAGTGTCACCAGCAAAGCACCCCCACACCATCACACCCCCTCTTCCATTTTTCACGGTGGGAACCACACATGCGGAGAGCATTTGTTCACCTACTCTGCATCTTACAGACACAGCGGTTGGAACCAAAAATCTCAAATTTGGACTCATCAGACCAAGAACAGATTTCCACCAGTCTAATGTCCATTGCTCGTGTTTCTTTGACCAAGTAAGTCTCTTCTTATTATTTCTGTCCTTTAGTAGTGGTTTCTTTGCAGCAATATGACCATGAAGGCCTGATTCACGCAGTCTCCTCTGAACTGTTGATGTTCAGATGTGTCTGTTACTTGAACTCTGTGAAGCATTTACATGGGCTGCAACTTCTTAGGTTAGTAACTCAAATTAACTTATCCTCTGCAGCAGAGGAAACTCTGGGTATTCCTTTCCTGCGGCGGTCCTCATGAGAGACAGTTTCATCAGGGCACATGATGGTTTTTGCAACTGCACTTGAAGAAACTTTTAAGTTCTTTACATTTTTTGTATTGACTGACCTTCATGTCTTAAAGTAATGGTGGACTGTTGTTTCTCTTTGCTTATTTGAGTTGTTCTTTCCATAATATGGACTGGTCTGTTACCAAATAGGGCTATCTTCTGTACACCACCCCTACCTTGTCAAAACACAATTGACTGGCTCAAACGCATTAAGAAGGAATGAAATTCCACAGAAACTTTTAAAAAGGTACACATGTTAATTGAAATGCATTCCAGATGTCTACCTCATGAAGCTGGTTGAGAGAATAACAAGAGTGTGTAAAGCTGTCATCAAGGCAAATGGTGGCTACTTTGAAGAATCTCAAACATAAAATACATTTTTATTTGTGTAACACTTTTTTGGTTACTACATGATTCCATGTGTTATGTCATAGTTTTGATGTCTTCACTATTATTCTACAATGTAGAAAAAAGTACAAATAAAGAAAATCCATTGAATGAGTAGGCGTGTCCAAACTTTTGACTGGTACTGTATATATTATTTTAGAAATATTTTTTCACTATTTTTTCCTTCTTTATTATTTTCCCCTATCCCTACCACCCCATCCCCTAATTGGAGTATAGTAATGGACAACAATACTTCAACTTCCAGCTTATACATACTACATACATTTCACGGACAGTATATTTTACATTAGTTATCTTTTATTTGTATAAGTCCCAGTCTTCAGCTAACCTCAACCCCTCCCATCTATCTCTGAAGACCATCCAGTTTGAATTTTTAGCTGTGCTGTAATGTTTCACAAACGTTCTGAACCTTTCTATTCTCATAGTTTCTGAAGATTGTAAATTAAAGATAAACACCTTTGCTAAGAGTATTCTTATATTATTGATCGATTGACCAGGACTTTTTAAATCACTCAGCAGTGGTATTTGCTGCTGCTGGCCAACAGCATACCACCCTGCATACCACTGCTGGCTTGCTTCTGAAACTAAGCAGGGTTGGTCCTGGTCAGTTCCTGGATGGGAGACCAGATGCTGCTGGAAGTGGTGTTGGAGGGCCAGTAGGAGGCACTCTTTCCTCTGGTCTAACAAAATATCCCAATGCCCCATGCCAGTGATTGGGGACACTGCCCTGTGTAGGGTGCCGTCTTTCAGATGGGATGTTAAACTGGTGTCCTCACTCTCTGAGGTCATTAAAGATCCCATGGCACCTATTGTAAGAGTAGGGGTGTTAACCCTGGTGTCCTGGCTAAATTCCCAATCTGGCCCTCAAACCATCACGGTCACCTAATAATCCCCAGTTTACAATTGGCTCATTCATCCCCCTCCTCTCCCCTGTAACTATTCCCCAGGTTGTTGCTGCAAATGAGAATGTGTTCTCAGTCAACTTACCTGGTAAAATAAAGGATTAATTACATTTGCAAAGTTAGCTTCAAGTACATGTTGCAATTTTTCAGCCATTCCTGAACATGCGACCAAAAACAAGCTACATATGGCAGTACCAAAACAAGTGATTTCAGGATTCTGTCTCTTCACAACAAAATCTGCAGAGCTGGGATGGTTGTATACCCCATATATTTAACATTATATTTGTTGCAATAATTTTGTATAATCAGTTAAATTGAAAAACTCAGTTTTGAATCCGGCGTTGTATATCATAAACCCTGTGCCATGAAGTCGGTGCATTAAAAATCTCCTTTCAACTATTTTGCAACCTGTATGGTGCATCTGTCAATTTTTCAGTCCTTAAATGAAACTGGTATACTTTTTTATTCATCACAATTTACAAGTTACTGCACCAGGGCTGTTTATGATATCATTTACAAAGATTGTTCTGTTTTTTTATTTTTTATTTTTTTATTAATTATTATATTTGAGTTTAACCATAATATTAATTTTATTTTCTGTCTTTTCTGGTGGATTAAACTGAAAATGCAAACAGCTTTGTATTGCTTGTTTTAAAAATAGCAAGATTTTGGAGATTATTTCATATTCAAATTAGCCAAAAGTGAGAGGTTGTAATCTGAAATAAGGGCAAAAGGACATTCTTGAGCATGGGGTGAGCCATTTTTACTAATCTATGAGAGAACCAGTTCGGACTTAAGTATAGTTTTTGTATGATTGAAGCCTTTAGTGAGAGGTCCAATGCTTTAATATTTCACAATTTTTGCCCACCGAAATCATATTCATCATATAAATATGCCCGTTTAATTTTGTCTGGCTTGCCGTTCCAAATAAAGTGGAATATTTTTTGCTCATATAATTTTTAAAAGGAAGTTGTTAGGTGTAGGCAGGGCCATAAGTACATACAGTGGGGCAAACAAGTATTTAGTCAGCCACCAATTGTTTAAGTTCTCCCACTTAAAAAGATGAGAGAGAGAGGCCTGTAATTTTCATCATAGGTACACTTCAACTATGACAGACAAAATTAGAAAAAAAATCCAGAAAATCACATTGTAGGATTTTTAATGAATTTATTTGCAAATTATGTTGGAAAATAAGTATTTGGTCACCTACAAACAAACAAACAAAAAAAAAAGTTCTGGCTCTCACAGACCTGTAACTTCTTCTTTAAGAGGCTCCTCTGTCCTCCACTCATTACCTGTATTAATGACACCTGTTTGAACTTGTTATCAGTATAAAAGACACCTGTCCACAACCTCAAACAGTCACACTCCAAACTCCACTATGGCCAAGACAAAAGAGCTGTCAAAGGACACCAGAAACAAAATTGTAGACCTGCACCAGGCTGGGAAGACTGAATCTGCAATAGGTAAGCAGCTTGGTTTGAAGAAATCAACTGTGGGAGCAATTATTAGGAAATGGATGAAAAGAAGTTTTCACTCAAAATCTCACGATACATGTCCCCATTAATTCTTTCCTTTACACGGATCAGTGGTCCTGGTCCCTTTGCAGAAAAACAGCCCCACAGTCGTCCTGGTCCCTTTGCAGGAAAACAGCCCCAAAGCATGATGTTTCCACCCCCATGCTTCACAGTAGGTATGGTGTTCTTTGGATGCAACTCAGCATTCTTTGTCCTCCAAACACGACGAGTTTAGTTTTTACCAAAAAGTTATATTTTGGTTGATACTGATAATCTCCCTCGATCTGGTGCTCCACGCAAGATCTCACCCCATGGGGTCAAAATGATCACAAGAACGGTGAGCAAAAATCCCAGAACCACACGGGGGGACCTAGTGAATTACCTGCAGAGAGCTGGGACCAAAGTAACAAAGCCTACCATCAGTAACACACTATGCCGCCAGGGACTCAAATCCTGCAGTGCCAGACATGTCCCCCTGCTTAAGCCAGTACATGTCCAGTCCCGTCTGAAGTTTGCTAGAGAGCATTTGGATGATCCAGAAGAAGATTGGGAGAATGTCATATGGTCAGATGAAACCAAAATATAACTTTTTGGTAAAAGCTCAACTCGTCGTGTTTGGAGGACAAAGAATGCTGAGTTGCATCCAAAGAACACCATACCTACTGTGAAGCATGGGGGTGGAAACATCATGCTTTGGGGCTGTTTTTCTGCAAAGGGACCAGGACGACTGATCCGTGTAAAGGAAAGAATGAATGGGGCCATGATTCATGAGATTTTGAGTGAAAACCTCCTTCCATCAGCAAGGGCATTGAAGATGAAATGTGGCTGGGTCTTTCAGCATGACAATGATCCCAAACACACCGCCTCGGCAACGAAGGAGTGGCTTAGTAAGAAGCATTTCAAGGTCCTGGAGTGGCCTAGCCAGTCTCCAGATCTCAACCCCATAGAAAATCTTTGGGGGGAGTTTAAAGTCTGTGTTGCACAGCAACAGCCCCAAAACATCACTGCTCTAGAGGAGATCTGAATGGAGGAATGGGCCAAAATACCAGCAACAGTGTGTGAACCTTGTGAAGACTTACAGAAAACGTTTGACCTCTGTCATTGCCAACAAAGGGTATATAACAAAGTATTGAGAAACTTTTGTTATTGACCAAATACTTATTTTCCACCATCATTTGCAAATAAATTCATTAAAAATCCTACAATGTGATTTTCTGGAATTTTCCTCATTTTGTCTGTCATAGTTGAAGTGTACCTACGATGAAAATTACAGGCCTCTCTCATCTTTTTAAGTGGGAGAATTTGCACAATTGGTGGCTGACTAAATACTTTTTTGCCCCACTGTATATAGGTAAACTCAGATATGACTAATTAATTAATTAGGGTGATTTTTCCAGAAATAGACAGGTGTTGTCCTTTCCATGGTAGCAAAATATTTTATAATTTGGCTAACTTTCTATTAGGGATGGGGAGATACCTAGTCTATGTTTCACGGAATCGTGGCTGAATGACGACATGGATATTCAGCTAGCGGGATATACGCTGCACTGGCAAGATAGAACGGCACACTTCGGTAATACGAGGGGGGGGCAGTCTGTGCACATTTGTAAACAACAGCTGGTGCACGAAATCTAAGGAAGTCTTGAGATTTTGCTCGCCTGAAGTAGAGTATATTGGCCACACTATTTGCCTAGAGTGTTTTCAGCTATACTTTTCGTGGCTGTTTATTTACCACCACAAACAGATGCTGGCACTAAGACCGCACTCAGTCAGCTGTATAAGGAAATAAGCAAACAGGAAACAACTCACCCAGAGGTGGTGCTCCTAGTGGCCGGAGACTTTAATGCATGAAAACTTAAATCAGTTCTACCAAATTTCTATCAACGTGTTAAATGTGCAACCAGAGGGGAAAAAAATTCTAGATCACTTGTACTCCACACACAGAGACGCGTACAAAGATCCCCCTCGCCCTCCATTTGGTAAATATGACCACAACTCTATCCTCCTGATTCCTGCTTACAAGCAAAAATTAAAGCAGGAAGCACCAGTGACTCGGCCTATAAAAAAGTGGTCAGATGAAGCAGATGCTAAACTACAGGACTGTTTTGCTACCACAGACTGGAACATGTTCCGGGATTCTTCCGATGGCATTGAGGAGTACATCACATCAGTCACTGGCTTTTTCAATATGTGCATAGAGGATGTTGTCCCCACAGTGACTTTACGTACATACCCCAACCAGAAGCCATGGATTACAGGCAACATTCGCACTGAGCTAAAGGGTAGAGCTGCCACTTTCAAGGTGTGGGACTCTAACCCGGAAGCTTATAAGAAATCATGCTATGCCCTGTGACGAACCATCAAACAGGCAAAACGTCAATACAGGGCTAAGATTGAATCATACTACACCGGCTCCGATACTCGTCGGATGTGGCAGGGCTTGAATACTATTACAGACTACAAAGGGAAGCACAGCCGCGAGCTGCCAGGTGACACGAGCCTACCAGACAAGCTAAATCCCTTCTATGCTCGCTTCGAGGCAAGCAACACTGAGGCATGCATGAGAGCATCAGCTGTTCCGGACGACTGTGTGATCACGCTCTCCGTAGCCGACGTGAGTAAGACCTTTAAACAGGTCAACATTCACAAGGCCGCGAGGCCAAATGGATTACCAGGACATGTGCTGCGTGCATGTGCTGACCAACTGGCAGGTGTTTTCACTGACATTTTCAAAATGTTCCTCATTGAGTCTGTAATACCAACATGTTTCAAGCAGACCACCATAGTCCCTGTGCCCAATAACACGAATGCAACCTGCCTAAATGACTACAGACACGTAGCACTCAATTCCGTTGCCATGAAGTGCTTTGAAAGGCTGGAAAATGGCTCACATCAACACCTTTATACCAGAAACCCTAGACCCACTCCAATTTGCATACCGCCCAAACAGATCCACAGATTACGTAATCTCTATTGCACTCCACACTGCCCTTTCCCACCTGGACAAAAGGAACACGTATGTGAGAATGCTATTCATTGACTACAGCTCAGCGTTCAACACCATAGTACCCTCAAAGCTCATCACTAAGCTAAGGATCCTGGGACTAAACACCTCCCTCTGCAACTGGATCCTGGACTTCCTGACAAGCCGCCCCCAGGTGGTGACGGTAGGTAGCAACACATCTGCCACGCTGATCCTCAACACTGGAGCCCCTGGGGTGGTTGCTCAGTCCCGTCCTGTACTCCCTGTTCTCCCACGACTCCAGGCACGATTCGAACACCATCATTAAGTTTGCAGACGACACAACAGTGGTAAGCCTGATCACCGACAACAACGAGACAGCCTATAGGGAGAAGGTCAGCGACCTGGCCCGGGTGGTGCCAGAATAACAACCTATCCCTCAACGTAACCAAGACTAAGGAGATGATTGTGGACTACAGGAAAAGGAGGACCGAGCACGCCCCCATTCTCATCGACGGGGATGAAGTGGAGCAGGTTGAGCGCTTCAAGTTCCTTGGTGTCCACATCACCAACAAACTAGAATGGTCCAAACACCAAGACAGTCGTGAAGAGGGCACGACAAATCCTATTCCCCCTCAGGAACTAAAAATATTTGGCATGGGTCCTGAGATCCTCAAAAGGTTCTACAGCTACAACATCGAGAGCATTGGTTGCATCACTGCCTGCTACGACAATTGCTCGGCCTGCAGAGTCAGAGTCACTGCAGAGGGTAGTGCGTACGGCCCAGTACATCACTAAGCTGCCTGCCATCCAGGACCTCTACACCAGGCGGTGTCAGAGGAAGGCCCTAAAAATTGTTATAGACAGTCATAGACTGTTCTCTCTACTACCGCTTGGCAAGCGGTACCGGAGTGCCAAGTCTAGGACAAAAAGGTTTCTCGACAGTTTTTACCCCCAAGCCATAAGACTCCTGAACAGGTAGTCGAATGGCTACCCAGACTATTTGCAATGTGTGCCACCCCCCAACCCCTCTTTTACGCTGCTGCTACTCTCTGTTCATCATATATGCATAGTCACTTTAACTATACATTCATGTACATACTACCTCAATTGGCCCGACTAACCAGTGTCTGTATGTAGCCTCTCTACTTTTATAGCCTCGCTACTGTTATTTTTCACTGTCTTTTTACAGTTGTTGTTTTTATTTATTTACTTACCTATTGTTTACCTAATACCTTTTTTGCACTATTGGTTTGGTTAGAGCCTGTAAGCAAGCATTTAACTGTTGTATTCGGCGCACGTGACAAATAAACTTCAATTTGATTTGAGACAGGATTGTGTCGAGGCACAGATCTGAGGAAGGGTACCAAAACGTTTCTGCAGCATTGAAGGTCCCCAACAACACAGTGGCCTCCATCATTTTTAAATGGAAGAAGTTTGGAACCACCAAGACTCTTCCAAGAGCTGGCCGACCGGCAAAACTGAGCAATCAGGGGATAAGGGCCTTGGTCAGGGAGGTGACCAAGAACCCAATGGTCACTCTGACAGAGTTTCAGAGTTCCTCTTTGGAGATGGGAGAACCTTCCAGAAGGACAACCATCTCTGCAGCACTCCACCAATCATGCCTTTATGGTAGAGTGGCCACTCCTCAGTAAAATGCACATTACAGCCCACTTGGAGTTTGCCAAAAGGCACCTAAAGATTCTCTGGTCTGATGAAACCAAGATTGAACTCTTTGGTCTGAATGCCATGGATGACACTTCTGGAGTAAACCAGGCACCACTCATCACCTGGTCAATACCATCCCTACGATGAAGCTTGGGGGTGGCAGCATCATGCTGTGGGGATGTTTTTCAACGACAGGGACTGGGAGGCTAGTCAGGATCGAGGGAAATATGAACTGAGCAAAGTACAGATAGATTCTTGATGAAAAACTGTTCCAGAGTGCTCAGGAACTCAAACGACCCTAAGCACACAGCCAAGACAATGCAGGAGTGACTTCCGGACATGTCTCTGAATGACCTTGATTGGCCCAGCCAGAGCCCGTACTTGAACCCAATTGAACGTCTCTGGAGAGACCTGGAAATAGCTGTGCAGTGATGCTCCCCATCCAACCTGACAGAGCTTGAGAGGATCTGCAGCAGAGAAGAATGGGAGAAATTCCCCAAATACAGGTGTGCCAAACTTGTAGCATCATACCAAAGAAGACTCGAGGCTGTAGTCACTGAATACGTATATGAATGTGATAGTTGTGTATTTATTTATTTATTTCAAAAAAACTGTTTTTGCTTTGTAATTATGGGGTATTACTGTATGTGTAAATTTATGAGAGGATCAATTTTAATCAATTTTGAAATAGAGCTGTAACGTAACAAAATGTGGAAAAAGTGAAGGGGTCTGAATACTTTCCAAATGCACTGTATATTACACTTAATCTTTCGTTTTGTTTTCCCTCTAACTTGTTTTGTGCCTCTATGTTACAGTTATTATTGCTATCTATCTGTACTGTGTCACGTTCTGACCTTAGTTCTTTTGTTATGTCTTTGTTTTAGTATGACCAAGGGCGTGAGTTGGGTGGGTTGTCAATGTTCTTTTTTCTATGATTTGGGATTTCTGTGTTTGGCCTGGTATGGTTCTCAATTAGAGGCAGCTGTCAATCGTTGTCCCTGATTGAGAACCATACTCAGGTAGCCTGGTTTCACTTTTGAGTTGTGGGTGCTTATTTTCCGTGTTAGTGTTTGTACCACACGGGACTGTTTTGTTTGTTTCACTTTGTTATTTTGTATTTTGTAGTGTTCAGTTTGACATATTAAAATGGACACTTACCACGCTGCAAATTGGTCCGATCTCTCCTACTCCTTATCAGAGGAAGAGGACGAGCGTTACATACTGTTAGATCCACTTTTTCCTTTTTTAGGATTAATTATTTATTTCCTCTAAACATATTTAAAAGTGGCTAATACAATAAGGGGATCTGCTGTACCTTTGCCTTCTGTCTTGGTTAAAAACAAGTTGTCATCCAGTAGACTCTGATGAAATTTCCAATATCCTCGCCCTCGCGGAAATTCTGTAAGAGTAATGTGCATACCAATAATTTGATGGTCCGTGTATACGATCAAATGTATTTATAATCTTACATCAGCTGATGTTACAAAGTGCTGTACAGAAACCCAGCCTAAAACCCCAAACATCAAGCAATGCAGGTGTAGAAACAAGGTGGCTAGGAAAAACTCCCTAGAAAGGCCAGAACCTAGGAAGAAACCTAGAGAGGAACCAGGCTATGAGGGGTGGCCAGTCCTCTTCTGGCTGTGCCGGGTGGAGATTATAACAGAACATGGCCAAGATGTTCAAATGTTCATAGATGACCAGCAGGGTCAAATAATAACAATCACAGTGGTTGTCGAAGGTGCAACAGGTCAGCACCTCAGGAGTAAAAGTCAGTTGTCTTTTCATAGCCGATCATTCAGAGTATCTCTACCGCTCCTGCTGTCTCTAGAGAGTTGAAAAAAGCAGGTCTATACCAATACCAATTATTTGCAACAGCTTGCCTGCGCCGCTTCTTCTCCTCTTCTTCTGGACAGAAGCTACCTGTCGTTCTCCTCAAAACATGTTAGCTAACGCATTTATCTAACTAACTTGAGTAAGACATAACGTTACTGACTGAAGCTATGTAACAGTAGTCAAAGTCATTTCTAAATGTCACAGAGTTTTGTTGTGGTGCCTTCAGTCAACCATGGTGCTTCTGGCATTCGTCATCAACCAAATACCACCATAGATTATCAGAGAACGCTGATCCCAGCGGTGGACGGCTAAGACGCTCGCTTACTTGTCATGACCAGACTGATTCTGTGGTAAGGAACCATTCATGTGAGCTCGCGAGATCAGGCGGCTTGCGAGGCTAGTACAAACTATCAGGTTCGTGGAACTTATTGGACTGAGAAACCTGGTGAGACAAGAGACACATCATTTTGTGACGGAAACTCTCCTCTTCTTCTGTATTTTTCCTCCTGTTTCAGTGGAATTTTGTCAGTTAATAATACATTTTCTTGACATCATATCAGCCTATCCCGTTCATCATTTTATTTTTGGCTGTTTTATTGCCCTGCACCAAAATATTTGTAAATGAAAGTTGGACTAAATCGCAGCGCAGATTTAGTAGGCCTACACGGAGTATCTAAGTAGGCTTACACAGGGGCACTGAGACTCATCAAAATCTGACTTCAAAGAGAAGTTGTTTAACCACCCTATGTACAGTGCCTTGCAAAAGTATTCGGCCCCCTTGAACTTTGCGACCTTTTGCCACATTTCAGGCTTCAAACATAAAGATATAAAACTGTATTTTTTTGTGAAGAATCAACAACAAGGGACACAATCATGAAGTGGAACGACATTTATTGGATATTTCAAACTTTTTTAACAAATCAAAGACTGAAAAATTGGGCGTGCAAAATTATTCAGCCCCCTTAAGTTAATACTTTGTAGCGCCACCTTTTGCTGCGATTACAGCTGTAAGTCGCTTGGGGTATGTCTCTATCAGTTTTGCACATCGAGAGACTGAATTTTTTTCCCATTCCTCCTTGCAAAACAGCTCGAGCTCAGTGAGGTTGGATGGAGAGCATTTGTGAACAGCAGTTTTCAGTTCTTTCCACAGATTCTCGATTGGATTCAGGTCTGGACTTTGACTTGGCCATTCTAACACCTGGATATGTTTATTTTTGAACCATTCCATTGTAGATTTTGCTTTATGTTTTGTATCATTGTCTTGTTGGAAGACAAATCTCCGTCCCAGTCTCAGGTCTTTTGCAGACTCCATCAGGTTTTCTTCCAGAATGGTCCTGTATTTGGCTCCATCCATCTTCCCATCAATTTTAACCATCTTCCCTGTCCCTGCTGAAGAAAAGCAGGCCCAAACCATGATGCTGCCACCACCATGTTTGACAGTGGGGATGGTGTGTTCAGCTGTGTTGCTTTTACGCCAAACATAAAGTTTTGCATTGTTGCCAAAAAGTTCAATTTTGGTTTCATCTGACCAGAGCACCTTCTTCCACATGTTTGGTGTGTCTCCCAGGTGGCTTGTGGCAAACATTAAACGACACTTTTTATGGATATCTTTAAGAAATGGCTTTCTTCTTGCCACTCTTCCATAAAGGCCAGATTTGTGCAATATACGACTGATTGTTGTCCTATGGACAGAGTCTCCCACCTCAGCTGTAGATCTCTGCAGTTCATCCAGAGTGATCATGGGCCTCTTGGCTGCATCTCTGATCAGTCTTCTCCTTGTTTGAGCTGAAAGTTTAGAGGGACGGCCAGGTCTTGGTAGATTTGCAGTGGTCTGATACTCCTTCCATTTCAATATTATCGCTTGCACAGTGCTCCTTGGGATGTTTAAAGCTTGGGAAATCTTTTTGTATCCAAATCCGGCTTTAAACTTCTTCACAACAGTATCTCGGACCTGCCTGGTGTGTTCCTTGTTCTTCATGATGCTCTCTGCGCTTTTAACGGACCTCTGAGACTATCACAGTGCAGGTGCATTTATACGGAGACTTGATTACACACAGGTGGATTGTATTTATCATCATTAGTCATTTAGGTCAACATTGGATCATTCAGAGATCCTCACTGAACTTCTGGAGAGAGTTTGCTGCACTGAAAGTAAAGGGGCTGAATAATTTTGCACGCCCAATTTTTCAGTTTTTGATATGTTAAAAAAGTTTGAAATATCCCATAAATGTCGTTCCACTTCATGATTGTGTCCCACTTGTTGTTGATTCTTCACAAAAAAATACAGTTTTATATCTTTATGTTTGAAGCCTGAAATGTGGCAAAAGGTCGCAAAGTTCAAGGGGGCCGAATACTTTCGCAAGGCACTGTATATGAGCTAAGCTGCTCTGATACAGCTAATTTATTTCTAGCTATGTGTAATGTATTTTGTTTGTTTGTGGTTAACTCCTCAAAGCCTCTGTCGAGATCCAACAACTTGTACAGCTTGTACTTAATTACTGTAATTGCTTCCCTCATTAAAAGCTTATGGCTTCCTCTGCAATAAGAGTAGAATGTGTATTGTAAGACAACTGTTTGATCTTGACACGTTTTAAAAAGCAGGCCCCTAGGATGTTGACAATGGGGCTCATTGATGGCCAGGCGTGTGTGTGTGTGTGTGTGTTTGTGTGTGTTTAGGTTGGGCAGTAAAGCAGATTATTGTTCTTTTTGTAGACGTGACCCCATTCATATTTTGGGGTTTGAGCCCTCTGAGAGGAATTCATTTATGTGAAGTTTTCGTCCCTGTTGAGCTGTCAGATGGTAAAATAACAACTTTTTTTAGCCATTGATATTTTTCTAATCCCTGATTGTCCCTTTAATGAAAAAACCTCCCCCCACACACAGAACAACTTTTTATTTATTCAGAAATGAAAAACACACAATTTACAACATGCTGTAAACACATTGAGTTTACTAGTATCATCAACTCCCAGTCAAAATGTATTGAAGCATATGGGGGACAAACGCACAATGATCCTTCTGACACTGTAGGCGTTTCCCTACCTTGCATTCCTTCTTTCAAACCAAAATGGCCTGAGTGTGTGTGTGTGCGTGTGTGTGTGTGCGCATATATGGATGGGTGCGTGGATGCATGTGCGTTCTCTTGTCTGTAGATTTCCATGAGAAGAAGAGCCAAGCAAAAGCCATCCTGCAGCGATTGTCTCAAGCTAGGCAGCTGTCAGTTGCTCTATGAACATTATTCATGCTACATTTTGCCATGCTCGTTTTGTTCTGCTGGGGGTAATTTTGGGACAATAAGCACTCCAGTGGGTAACAGAACTCCCTTTGTGGCATACATCCCCCCGGGGACTTTAATCTCTGCCAAGGCTAACAATGAACTAGTGCTCCTCCAGAGTTACGCCAGCTCTCGCTGCTGCCAATAATACAGCTTCAGGTTCACACGCACACACACGCAAACACCCGCGTTAGCGCATGTACTGTATACATCTATAGGCCCGCTAGGTCCTCCCTGACCTGCCCTGCCAAAAGCAAGCAGCACCTGGTTCAGACGCATGCCTGTATGTTGATGAATCAAGATCTCAATAATACCTACCCAGGAATCTTATCTACGGCGCATCTGTTTAAGGAGAGCAATGAGAGAGGTTAAAAGAATAAAGAAGTTGAGGACAGTGACTTGCAATTACCATGATTCTTGGTCAGCTTGAAACAATCAACAGAGAGTGCATGAAGTGGACAATTCCCAAACCTACATGTTGTGGTTTATGGGGTAATTTCACAGCATTTCTCACCATTTGGCCCCAAAGTGACCAGGAAACGGTCAAATTATCCTCACAATGAATCTCCTTCTGTCCAAGACTGGTAGGTGCGTTGTGTTTTAACTGCTGTGGAAGAGGGAGAGAAGTCATCTGTCATGGCTGTGTCCACTGTGAAACACATTCCTGGGGTTAGCGGATAGCCCATGGCACGCACACACAGCCATGCACAACAACCCACGCATATACAAAGACAAAACACACAGACAGACAGACAGACAGACAGACAGACAGACAGACTGCTTCACAGAAGGGAGACCTGACTAAGGCAAAACCAAGCTAGATATGACTAACAGACAGCAGGATTTTTCTGGTCCCAGATCTGTTTGTGCTGTCTTGCCAACTCATTTGGTCATTGTAAAGCCAAACCAGGCTAGCATTTGCCTAAAGGTGTACATTCCCATACATTCAAAGACATTTTTTAATCTACAAAGTTTGGAAGTTTGGAAAGATTTACAAAATATATGTTGTTTTGTTTGTTTCTATGGAGAATGGGTGAGAGGAAGATGCAGCGGGGTTGTTGGGTGTTGTTCTTTACAGTAATGTGTGTATGTAGCCAGGGTTGGGGAGTAACGGATTATTAATTCGTTACAAGTAAGGGATTACAAAAAAAACGGTAACTGTAATCCATTACGTTACCAGCAAAACATTTGTAATCAGATTACAGACATTTGAAAAACTAGATGATTACTTAAATGATTACTTTTAAATTCAGAAAGGATGTTTTCAAAAACAAATCTTTGACAGTTGACTTTTATTTTTGACATTCCAATCAGCATTGAAAAAGGGCGCAAATTTAAGTCTGTTCCACCTGAGCGAGTCTGACCAACAAGTCAGAGACCACTATGATGACACACCAAATATGTTTGATGGATCACGGGAAAATAGTAGGAATAGGCTTTCGTATTCTACAGTCCAAGCTATGTCTTCCAATGGTGCGACTGCTGTCGGCATCCAAAGATTATCCAACTTGAATAAACACTTGGAGGTAAGGATGACCGCAGTGGTTTAGTCTACAGCGATACGGCTATCACTTATTATGATGTCTACATAGCACATTGATGCGAATCACACTGATGCTCTCTCATTTAGCTATTTGCGCCTTACGGATTGTGGTTGTTGTGGATGGCTGTTCACAAATCTAAATGTGTATTTGAACCCAATAATGGTTGAATTCAAGAAGTTTAAGCTATCAATCATTGTTTTTGAAACCAGTGGACAGCCAGTGAAAAATGTGCTCTTGCAACAGCTGCACAGTGTTTATTTATTTTCTTCAGTAGTGCACAAAGCATGCCATACCATGAGCGTAGCATTTATTTTTATCAACTCAAATCAATGAGCCCAATAAGTCCTCCATGACAACAAAATCATAAACAACAGAGTAGGGCTGGCATTTTTGTCTTCTTCTAATGCCTCTTAAGGGGAAAGTCATCTAAATGTAACGGAATTACATTTGGAAAGTAACCTACCCAACCCTGTATGTAGCCTACGTGTTTATTATGAATTCTGTTAATCAATTGGTAGTAATTACATAAACATGGGTAAATGGCACACAAATTGAAGACTACATAAAGCAATGGTCTTTTATATGATAAAGCATCTATTTGGAAAGTGCCCTTCCCACTGTTCAGATTCATAATCTCCTTCATCCATTACATGTCTGTTCCTGCATGCTGCATACAGTAGCCCAACGTGTTTAACTACATCTATGTTTGACAACAGGCGTGAGCCATATTCATTCTCTGACATCTTAATTGTGAACAGATGAGATCAGTTGAATGTGTATGACAGAGAACCTGTGGGATATTTTATATACTGTAGATAGATAACTAAGAGATGAGGAAAGGCTTAGCTCTGACAAGCCTGACAATGTTGTTCCACTATACCTAGCTGGATTGGAACACACCCTCATTTTAAGACATAATTGAACACAGTTGACGATTTATAAACTTTAAACATGATTCAACCATTTATTACTAGTTCATGTATGTCCACTTCTTAACTAAACATCCTCCCAAAGAAGCATGAACAAGGCACTATCACATACATTTAAAATGTAAAATGCTACATATAATTAATTTGATTTAATTTCCCATTGATGAGAAAGTAAACAATTAAATAGGGGCATCTGGTATATGGCCTGAGTTATCAGTGATAATAAAGACATTGTCATGCTCTATAGAGACAGGGAAATAATCTGTGATTTATAATCCACTGCTTTACACATTGCAAAGCTTGTTAACACCACATGACCTTAATCAGTACTAATATTAAGTCAGAGGCCTAGTTGATGGTTGCTGCTCGGTCAAAACAAAAGAAGAATAAGCTTATCTGCCTGCTGCTCTTACCGCTGTAGTGCAATCTGTGCATGTATCCTCTCGTGGGGTCCCATACATACAGATAGACGACATAGTCATGACAATGATGTGTGAGTGTGTGTGTGTAGGTTTGTGACTATAGACCATATATCAGTAGACGGGAATTCTAGTTCTATGTGACGTCCTAATAATAGCAGAATCGATTCTAGTGGGAGTTATTTTTTAATCAAACGGGAGTCGACTCCTGATATCGATATTCGAGAAATCAATTAATTTGGAGCTGAGTTTCACTCTCCACCACGACAATAGTTAGTGCTATCCGGGATCCTTGGGACGTTGCTACATCCTAACCTTAACAACCTCCCTAACCTTAACCCTTACCGTAACCATTTTAAATGTCAACTTCAAATAGGGTAGGGACGTCCCAAGGATCCCAGATAGCTAGTTAGCTCAAACTTGCTAGGTTCGAACTGCTATAGATAGCCTAACTGACGTCCTAGAAGAAAACATCAAAAACATCCACTTGAAGAAGGTCTGTTATCTGTCTATTATCTTTTAGTAAAAAGACTTGACAGTAGTTTTAATTAATGCCGAAACATGATGGCAAATGTCTGACTCATTCCTCCATATTTGCCAGCTATCTAACGTTAGTAGTTAGCTATTAACTGCTGCTGTTTTCATCCTACATTTTGAGTTAGCTACAGCAATATTGTCAAACAAACATTTGCCAATTCTTAGTATTTTATTAACCATTATTATTATTAAACCATACTGAGTCATACTGAAAGTAGGGTCTATTTTTCAGATGAGCCCTGCATAAATACAGCAAACATACAGTAACTGTCAAAAGTTTGGACACACCTGCTCATTCAAGGGTTTTTCTTTATTTTACTATTTTTTACATTGTAGAATAATAGTGAAGACATCAACACTATGAAATAACACATGGAATAATTTATAACAAGTGTAGACCTTACCGTGAAATGCTTACTTACAAGTCCTTAACCAACAGTGCAGTTCAAGAAGAGTTAAGAAAATATTTACCAAATAAACTAAAGTAAAAAAGAATAAATAATTAACACAATAAAATAACAATAATGAGGCTATATACAGTACCAAGTAAGTATGCGGGGGTACAGGTTAGTTGAGGTAATTTCTACATGTACACAGGGGTGAAGAGACTATGCATAGATAATAAACAGCGAGTAGAAGCAGTGTACAAAATAAATGGAGTGGAGGGGGTGTCAATGTAAATAGTCTGGTGGCCATTTTATTAATTGTTCAGCAGTCTTATGGCTTGGGGTTAGAAGCTGTTAAGGAGCCTTTTGGTCCTGGACTTGGCGCTCCGGTACCACGTGCCGTGTGAAAGCAGAGAAAACAGTCTATGACTTGGGTGACTGGAGTCTCTGACAATTTTATGGGCAGTTGTGTGTGAACAGGGAGTACAGGAGGGGACAAAGTACACACCCCTGAGGTACACACCCCTGTGTGTTGTTGCCTACCCTTACCACCTGGGGGTGGCCCGTCAGGAAGTCCAGGATCCAGTTGCTGGGGGGGTTGTTTAGTTCCAGGGTCCTTAGCTTAGTGATGAGCTTCGTGGGCACTATGGTGTTGAACGCTGAGCTGTAATCAATGAACAGCATTCTCACATAGGTGTTCCTTTTGTCCAGGGGGGAAAGGGCAGTGTGGAGTGCGATTGAGATTGCGTCATCTGTGGATCTGTTGGGGCGGTATGCGAATTGGAGTGGGTCTAGGGTATCCGGGAGGATACTGTTGATGTGAACCATGACCAGCCTTTCAAAGCACTTCATGGCTACGGATGTGAGTGCTACAGGGCGGTAATCATTTAGGCAGGTTACCTTCACTTCCTTGGGCACAGGGACTATCGTGGTCTGCTTGAAACATGTAGGTATTACAGACTCGGAGAGGGAGAGTTTGAAATGTCAGTGAAGACACTTGCCAGTTGGTCCGCACATGCTTTTAGTACACGACCTGGTAATCCTTCTGGCCCGGCGGCTTTGTGTATGTTGACCTGTTTAACGGTCTTGCTCACATCGGCTACCGAAAGCGTTATCACACAGTCATCCAGAACAGCTGGTGCTCTCGTGCATGCTTCAGTGTTGCTTGCCTCGAAGCGAGCATAAAAGGCATTTAGCTTGTCTGGTAGGCTCTCGTCACTGGGCAACTCGCGTCTGGGTTTCCCTTTGTAGTCCGTAATAGTTTTCAAGCCCTGCCACATCTATCGAGCATCAGAGCCGGTGTAGTAGGATTCAATCTTAATCCTGTATTGACACTTTGCTTGTTTGATGGTTTGTCTGAAGGCATAGCGGGATTTATTAAAAGCGCCCGGATTAGTGTCCAGCTCCTTGAAAGCGGTTGTGATATGTACGTACGGTCACTGTGGGGACGACATTGTCGATGCACTTATTGATGAAGCCGATGACTGAGGGGGTATACTCCTCAATGCCATTGATCCCGGAACATATTCCAGTCTGAGCTAGCAAAACAGTCCTGTAGCGTAGCATCCGAGTCAACTGGGCGAGTCACTGGTACTTCCTGCTTCAGTTTTGCTTGTAAGCAGAAATCAGGAGGATATAATTATGGCCAGATTTGCCAAATGGGGGGCGGGGGAGAGCTTTTTATGCATCTCTGTGTGTGGAGTAAAGGTGGTCTAGAGTTTTTTTCCCCCTCTGGATGCACATGTGACATGCTGATACAAATTTGGTTAAACTGATTTAAGTTTGTCTGCATTATAGAGTTGGTTGAGTGCGGTCTTAGTTCCAGCATCGGTCTGTGGTGGTAAATAGATGGCTATGAATAATATTGATGAGAACTCTTGGTAGATAGTGTGGTCTACGGCTTATCATAACGTACTCTACCTCAGGCGAGCAATACCTTGAGACTTCTGCAATATTAGACATCGCGCACCAGCGGTTATTAACAAATAGACACACATCCCCACCCCTCGTCTTACTAGACGCAGCTTCTCTGTTCTGCCGGTGCATGGAAAAAAGTCTGTGCGAATGCGTGTGCGCGTGCGTGTGTGTTGTAGTGTCAGTTTATTATGTGTGAGTGTGTGGGCATAGAACCAGTGCAAGAATAATCATAAAGCACATTTTTAAAAGAGGGTCAATGCATATAGTTTGTGTAGCCATTTGATAAACTATTCAGCAGTCTTATGGATTGGGGGTAGAAGCTGTTCAGGAGCCTTTTGGTCCAGGTCTCTCCAAGACTGCTTGCCATGTGGTAGCAGAGAGAAGAGTCTATGGCTTGGTTGGCTGAGGCTGAAGTTGTCTGACATTATCCCCTTTTCAACATTGCTTTGTGTTTAGTCATGACCATGTCCAATTGACTAGCTAGCTAATAACAATATGACTAGTTAACAAACTTTCATGGGATAAACTAGATGCTATACCCAAATATTGTTAGATTTGCTTGCCATCTATAGTGGTGATGCCAGTAGTCCGAATGACAACTTTACCAGGACAAGGACTTGCCGAACTCAATTGAGCTCTTTCCAAAAGCCTAGCCAGCTAGCACAGTGGATATGGGGCGATTCCGTCTGAGAGTCGGGGCACTCGACTGAGAGTCAGACTCGGCCGACGTCATGTGGCCCGAGTCTTGGCCGCCTTCGGCAGTATCACTCATTCATTTTGATTCTGGGCCGAGTCCGACACCCGGGCCGATTCCGGGCCGATTCAATCAGTTCCGGCCCCCCAGAAGGGACGCTTCCGGGCCGATTCCTAATTGCTAGCTGTATAATCTCTGATGAAGTAAGCTAAATGAACCGTTGTTTGCTTAGCTAGCTACATGCCAAATTAATAGACTTCCCTCACGTATCTGAAAATACATGATGAATTGATGTTTACTGATCCTGAAAAGCATGCATTTACTTGCTGTATAAATGTGTAATAATCGTATGCTCTTCAAGAGGTGATGATATTAAAAACAAATTGTTATAACATTTACTTAACTATCCCTTGAAAACAGAATGTGGTTTTAGGGCTGGGGGTCAAAAGCTCTCCACCATATTGTGATGTTATATTGATAACGACCTATAAGAACATATACAGTGCCTTGCGAAAGTATTCGGCCCCCTTGAACTTTGCGACCTTTTGCCACATTTCAGGCTTCAAACATAAAGATATAAAACGTATAATGTATTTTTTTGTGAAGAATCAACAACAAGTGGGACACAATCATGAAGTGGAACGACATTTATTGGATATTTCAAACTTTTTTAACAAATCAAAAACTGAAAAATTGGGCGTGCAAAATTATTCAGCCCCTTTACTTTCAGTGCAGCAAACTCTCTCCAGAAGTTCAGTGAGGATCTCTGAATGATCCAATGTTGACCTAAATGACTAATGATGATAAATACAATCCACCTGTGTGTAATCAAGTCTCCGTATAAATGCACCTGCACTGTGATAGTCTCAGAGGTCCGTTAAAAGCGCAGAGAGCATCATGAAGAACAAGGAACACACCAGGCAGGTCCGAGATACTGTTGTGAAGAAGTTTAAAGCCGGATTTGGATACAAAAAGATTTCCCAAGCTTTAAACATCCCAAGGAGCACTGTGCAAGCGATAATATTGAAATGGAAGGAGTATCAGACCACTGCAAATCTACCAAGACCTGGCCGTCCCTCTAAACTTTCAGCTCAAACAAGGAGAAGACTGATCAGAGATGCAGCCAAGAGGCCCATGATCACTCTGGATGAACTGCAGAGATCTACAGCTGAGGTGGGAGACTCTGTCCATAGGACAACAATCAGTCGTATATTGCACAAATCTGGCCTTTATGGAAGAGTGGCAAGAAGAAAGCCATTTCTTAAAGATATCCATAAAAAGTGTTGTTTAATGTTTGCCACAAGCCACCTGGGAGACACACCAAACATGTGGAAGAAGGTGCTCTGGTCAGATGAAACCAAAATTGAACTTTTTGGCAACAATGCAAAACTTTATGTTTGGCGTAAATGCAACACAGCTGAACACACCATCCCCACTGTCAAACATGGTGGTGGCAGCATCATGGTTTGGGCCTGCTTTTCTTCAGCAGGGACAGGGAAGATGGTTAAAATTGATGGGAAGATGGATGGAGCCAAATACAGGACCATTCTGGAAGAAAACCTGATGGAGTCTGCAAAAGACCTGAGACTGGGACGGAGATTTGTCTTCCAACAAGACAATGATCCAAAACATAAAGCAAAATCTACAATGGAATGGTTCAAAAATAAACATATCCAGGTGTTAGAATGGCCAAGTCAAAGTCCAGACCTGAATCCAATCAAGAATCTATGGAAAGAACTGAAAACTGCTGTTCACAAATGCTCTCCATCCAACCTCACTGAGCTCGAGCTGTTTTGCAAGGAGGAATGGGAAAAAATGTCAGTCTCTCGATGTGCAAAACTGATAGAGACATACCCCAAGCGACTTACAGCTGTAATCGCAGCAAAAGGTGGCGCTACAAAGTATTAACTTAAGGGGTCTGAATAATTTTGCACGCCCAATTTTTCCGTTTTTGATTTGTTAAAAAAGTTTGAAATATCCAATAAATGTCGTTCCACTTCATGATTGTGTCCCACTTGTTGTTGATTCTTCACAAAAAAATACAGTTTTATATCTTTATGTTTGAAGCCTGAAATGTGGCAAAAGGTCGCAAAGTTCAAGGGGGCCGAATACTTTCGCAAGGCACTGTATGTAGGGAATGGCATGTAGGGGAGACCGGGTGCAAATGTTGTTTTGCTCAGAGATCACTTGAACTAGGCATGTCATTTTTTATATAAGAAACTTGCATCTGTCTCCTAATCATTCATACCATTTATATGTCTGTACATAAGACATGTCGGATCAAAATATTAATTTGAATCTGTAAAGTCTGGACATTACATTTTCCGCCGTGCCAGGGGCAATTGTATCAGTAGCTGGGGTCAAATGTAACACCTAAAAAATAAAGCTAATAAACTCACTTAACTTTAAAAAATTCATGTTCATGAATTATCATAGACATGTGTTATGATTTTTCAAGAAATATAAGTATTTTTATGTGCGTACCAAATATTAATTTACCCGTTTGTGCATGACCATTAGTTTCCTCTCAAAACATTGTGAATAGTCTGAAGGTGCCCAGACCATACATGTTTACAACTTATTTGGCACTCTACAAGACCCTGAGGCTATTTAAAGTTAGTATTTGTATTATGAATGTATAATTCATACCATCTTAAAGTTTAAATCACTTATTTTCATAATTTAGCTGCAGGGCTCATTGTGTAATAATTGCCCTCAACACTAGCAGTCATGACAAAATCTAGCAAGACATAAGAATAGTGACACATGTCAATGTTTAGCCACCATATAGTGATGAAATGTATGCTAGTTTGAATTCTTGGACATTAATGCTAAGGACAGTATAACAAATATACAGCCGGAGGAAAAACTCCCTTCACCCCTAAAAAACTAACATTTGCCCATAAAATTAGTGAAAAACATTAGGCAAATAGTGAAATATTTGGCTAAACATTGTCAAATGGATATTTGAGTGATATAAAATAAAAGTGAACTATACCTGTCAAGTATGAGTGGTTTTGGTTAATTTCCCATCCTTTGTGGGCTCTGCCTGTCAAGCAGCCGAAGGGCACATTTTCCAATACACTGTTAGCTAATAATGTTTACTTTGCAAGCTACCGGGAGAAACTTTGTACAGTTCGCTAAACTAAGTGGTAAGTAGACCTAATATACTTGTTTCTCCAAGCAACATAGGCCTAACTAGCAAAATTAGCTAACATTAACCCCTTTTCAGCATTGTGTTTAATCACGATTTATGCTGACAGACATAATAGGCTACTACGATTGATGAATCACGTGAAATTGGCTAGCTAGCTAATAACAGATCACATCAACATGGCTAGTTAACAAGCTATGTTTCAGGGGATAAACTAGATGGCTATATTTGCTTGCCATCTATAGCGATTCGTAGTCCAGTAGGCCGACTGCCAACTTTACCAGGATGAGTACTTGCCGATGTCAAGCTCTTTCCAAAAGCCTAACCTCTGATTAAGCAAACTAAAATACACATTGTTTGTTTAGCTAGCTAGACAGATACTAGGGGGCTAGATAGATAGCTAGCTACCCTCACATATCTGAAAATACATGATCAATTGATGTTTACTGATCATGAATGTTTACTGATCATGAAAAGCATGCAGTTACATGCTGCATAACTCTGATGATAGAGCTAAATGTGGAGCAATCGGAAATGTGTAGTTCTGACTATGCTCTTCAAGAGTTGATGATATTACAACCAAATAGTTATAACATTTATTTAACAATACCTTGAAAACAGCACATAATGGTTTTAGCGGAGCTTCTGTCTCCTTGCTCCTCAGCAGCCAAATCCAACGCTTAGCACCGTAATGTGATGTTTTATTGATAACGACCTATTGTTGCTGGTTTAGAACAGGTCCCGGCTAAAATGGCTGACAAATTCTACCATTCTGATGAATAGGGGCTCTATGACATCACCCACTCTATTGTTCTCTCTATGTGTGTAACAACGGGATGGTTAATGTGATCTGAATGGTTACCATGGCCTACACCACACATTCTAAAAGCGTCTCTCTTTTTAAAACCTTGGGAAAGAGAAGAATAATGACAGGTTGAACAGGATGGGACTCTGGATGATTATTTTTATTGGCGCATGACAATGTAGTAAATAGAATACAAACTGAAGACGTAGCCCTGTAATATGGTTGTATTTCTTTCTACTCCTCAATCTGTTCTGTGTAGGTTAACCACATGTGATATAATGGCCAAACCTCATGTGAGGGAATGTATCAATGAGACAGACATTAATCAAGCTACACCGCTCCAGCTCTGTGTGGGGTTCACTGCCTCAGCTTCAAATGAAAGGAGAGATCACTGAGCCCAGGGAGCCAGTGCCAGCATGAGAAACATCAGAGGTTTTGGGAAAGCTAAAAAGTAGTGCGCTGTGTCACCACAAACCAACATTTCATTTATCTATTAATCCTTTTCCATTTGGAATGACACAAAGACATTAATACATCTCATAACAGAAGATAATTATAGGTGATGGTGTTTGTATTTCTGTACATACACTTGTTTTTGCTGACCATGAAGCTTTCAGATCTGAAAATATCTATGTTTCGGGAATCTGTTAAGGAACTATTGTCACGCCCTGACCATAGAGAGCCCTTGTTTCTCTATGGTGTAGTAGGTCAGGGCGTGACTAGGGGGTATTCTAGTTTATAATTTCTATGTTGTGTTCTAGTTTATATTTTCTATGTTGGTGTTTTGTATGATTCCCAATTAGAGGCAGCTGGTAATTGTTGTCTCTAATTGGGGATCATATTTAAGTAGATATTTATCCCACCTGTGTTTGTGGTATATTGTTTTGTGTTTGTGCATGTGCACCACGTAGTCACATTTAGTTGTTTGTTTATTGATTTATTGTTTTTTCTTTAAGTTTCACTTTGCAATAAATATGTGGAACTCAACATCCGCTGCGCCTTGGTCTCAATCTTATGACAATCGTGACAAGTATTGTAACAACCAGTATGTTATTTACAATTAGTGGTCATTTGTATGGCTTCATGTTCCTATGGACGAAGGTTGCAATATATTATAACGTAGGGCAATCCAGTGACATTACTTTTTAGGACTTTTTTATTTTTCTTTCTCTCTCTCTCTCACACACACACACACACACACACACACATCCTATGATCCTATTGGTAAGCTGTAGGGTTTGGACGATGGTCGTCTGATCATGAGGGAAGCTCTGGGAAAATGCAGGGGACATGAACCGACCCTCATGCCCTCATCACCTGCATCCAGCACACGTTAGTCTTTCTTTAGTCTTTCCACAGGTGATCATCCCCTCTGAATGAAAGGCGTTAAACCCTTTCGCCCTCCCTCTACCTGTGGGTTCAGTGTAGATGGGGTATGGCAAACAACTTTGAATCGGCACTTTACCTATAAGCCTGTGCTGTTATGACAAGCGGGACTGATCTTTAAGGTGCTTCAATAGCATGTTTCTTTACTTACTATGGTATGGTACATCTAAGGACCCCGTCTGAGAAAGGAAAAGCCTTGTGACTAAAGCTCATCCACTTTATATCAGCCATTTCAGTGTGTATATTGTGTGTAGATTGTTCATTTTCACATTGAAACAGCGCAGGAGCACTGTTCAGAAAAATTACTTCATTTGTGGATGAATGTTGTGACAGCTGTCCTTGTGATGCTGACGGGGTTAGTGGGTGTAGGGCAGGAAAGGCTTTACAGGATCTCTAGACTACCATTCCCTCAGGCAGCTCTCTGAGTAATGGTGGATGACAAAAGCAACCCTGACTACGTTCAGAGCATAGCTAAACGCTGAAGTGGCGTGAGCTGGCTGAGATTGGCCACACACCTGCACTGAGTGAAAATGATGCAACACGGGGCTGCCTGGATATCTGTCTGTGTGCTTATCCTGTCTCCTTAGGGGGCCAATGAATAAACCTTACCCTACAAGGACAGGCTCACTGGGCTGGGGGAGTAGACTGGGAGGTCTGGGGCAAGGTCTGAGTCTGGTTCTGCTGACCTACATGCTGATATATGATGATGAGAAGGCTTAAGAGAATCTGCACAGCTGGGCTAGGGGAAAGGAGTGAGGTATGGGTATCCAGTGAAACCATGTTGTGTTATCAGTGTTGTGACTGATGTGACTTGGGGAAAAGATTGGGGACCAGCTCTAAGTTAGTGAGACACAAAGCTCTGCTACATCATAATGAACAAAAACATTTGCTCAATTCTTATTGAGTTCAGTAGCTTTAATCAGTCTATAACACAGCAATGAACATTGTTGTGAGTAATAATAGCAATTAATTAGGGCACGTAAAATGTGTATTTCCGTTAAAACAGTCTAACAGTGCTTGTAAACAAAGAGAATACACTTGTTTTTAAGTCAGGGGGAAGCCCATGACGACTCATTTCTCAGAGTAATGTTTTGTAAACTCATATTTACAATTGAACTGCACTTGAGTTGCTATTTGTACCATGTTTTTACCCTAGTGGAACTCTGAGACACATTAGCTATTACACTATATATATATATATACATAAAAGTATGTGGACACCCCTTCAAATTAGTCACATCTGTTACTGCCAGGTGTATAAAATCCAGCACACAGCCATGTAATCTCCATAGACAAACATTGGCAGTAGAATGGCCTTACTGAAGAGCTCAGTGACTTTCAATGTGACACCGTCATAGGATGCCATCTTTCCAACAAGTCAGTTCATAAAATGTTGGCCCTGCTAGAGCTGCCATCTGTAAGTGCTGTTAGTGTGAAGTGGAAACGTCTAAGCGCAACAAAGGCTCAGCCGGAAAGTGGTAGGCCACACAAGCTCACAGAACGGGACAACCGAGTGCTGAAGCAAGTTCCAAATTGCCTTTGGAAGGAACGTCAGTACAAGAACTGCTAATCAGGAGCATCATGAAATGGGTTTCCATGGCCGAGCAGCCGCACACAAGCCTAAGATGACCATGTGCAAAGCCAAGCGTCGGCTGGAGTGGTGTAAAGCTCCCCGCCATTGGACTCTGAAGTAGTGGAAATGTGTTCTCTGGAGTGATGAATCACACTTCACCATCTGGCAGTCCCACGGACCAATCTGTGTTTTGCGGATGCCAGGAGAACGCTACCTGCCCGAATGCATTGTACCAACTGTAAAGTTTGGTGGAGGAGGAATACTGGTCTGGGGCTGTTTTTCATGGTTCAGGCCAGGCCCCTTAGTTCCAGTGAAGGGAAATCTTAACAATGACATTCTAGACGATTCTGTGCTTCCAACTTTGTGACAACAGTTTTGGGGAGGCCCTTTCCTGCTTCAGCATGACAGTGCCCACGTGCACAAAGTGAGGTCCAAACAGAAATGGTTTGTCGAGATCGGTGTGGAAGAACATGACGGCCTGCACAGAGCCCTGACATCAAACCCATCAAACACTTTTGGGAAGAATTGGAACGCCGACTGCAAGCCAGGCTTAATCGCCCAACAACACTGCCCGACCTCACTAATGCTCTTGTGGCTGAATGGAAGGGGGGGACCATCTCCTTATTAATGCCCATGATTTTGGAAGGAGATGTTCGATGACTAGGTGTCCACATACACTACATGACCAAAAGTATGTTAATCTCCATTCTGTAACGCTGCTTTGGTTTGGTCAAACAAAACAACCATTGTAACCTGTTATGACATATCACCACATGACATTACCACCACATAATAGACAGGAAAATAGTAAATTGTTTGTCCATATTCTCCTGAGATGAAACACAAACTGTTTCTGTTTCGAAGTGAGTTTCAAATCAGGTAGACAGAATAACAATTTAATTTGAGGATTAGCAGTACAGGGCTGGACACATGGTGTAAATGTCTATCATCAGTGTCTCTTACATCTTCCCCAAGTAGGTATTTTTAAGCTCTATCCAAAGATTGTGATTCAATGTTTGATTATGAGTTATGCTCAGGGAGGTAGAAAGAAAACAACCAGGATTACAGAGAAATGTCACAGTCTGTCAGCTACAGTATCTGTTACTTCGTTAGTCTGTTGTGTTATGGTGCTATTTTTTCATGGGCATTGACTATAGTCTCAAGACTTGGGGGAGGTGTGTGCATGCGTGTGTCCATCTATGTGTGTCTTACAGTGAAACAAAATTATTTTAATATATTTAGCAAAGGGACATCTTTTGAACAAACCTAATTTTCCGCAGAGCCATATGTACTGTATCTCCATAAAACTTGTGACAAAAATGTGACACATTTTAATTGTAGTTCTACTTTCATAAGGGATGGAGGTGAAAGTCTTTACAGAAGGGGAATTCCCTATGGAAAAATAGAAACAGGACTTTGCAGGAGCCAATTTGTATTTTTGACCCTCTGAGAGAAAACCAAACTTTATGGTATTATTCCATACAGAAAATACACTGGACAAAAATATAAACGCAACATGTGAACTGTTGGTCTCATGTTTCATGAGCTGATTTGTTTACATCCCTGTTAGTGAGCATTTCTCCTTTGCCAAGATAATCCATCCACCTGACAGGTGTGGCATATCAAGAAACTGATTGAACAGCATGATCATTACACAGGTACACCTTGTGCTGGGGACAATAAAAGGCCACTCTAAAATGTGCAGTTTTGTCACACAACACAATGCCACAAATGTCTCAAGTTTTTAGGGAGTGTGCAGTTGGCATGCTGATTGCAAGAATGTCCACCAGAGCTGTTGGCAGAGAATTGAATGTTCATTTCTCTACCATAAGCCGCCTCCAACATCGTTTTCGAGATTTTGGCAGTACGTCCGACCGGCCTCACAATCACAGACCATGTGTATGGCGTCGTGTGGGCGAGCTGTTTACTGATGTCAACATTCTGCACGGACTGCCCCATGGTGGCAGTGGGGTTATGGTGTGGGCAGGCATAAGCTACGGACAACGAACACAATTGCATTTTAATCAATTGACAACTTGAATGCACAAAAATACCGCAACAAGATCCTGAGGCCCAATGTGAGGCCCATTTTTTTAAGGTATCTGTAACCAACAGATGCATATCAGTACTCCCAGTCAATTGAAATCCATAGATTAGGGCCTAATGAATTTATTTCAATTAACTGATTTCCTCATATGAACTGTAACTCAGTAAAATCATTGAAATTTATATTTTTGTTCAGTATACATTTTAAATTGCATTAATAAAAAAACTAGTAGACGAACTAGACCGTCTAACTGATTGTAAAGAAAGCCAAATCCAGGTAAATTTGAAGGAGAATAAACAGAATGAAAGGGTGAGTTTTGCATACAGTTCCGTACAGCCAAGAAGCAAACCGTGTTTTTACCATCCATTCCCCTCTGTGTCTGTGTGACAATTATCTGAGTATCTAAAACAGCTATTATGAAATGACAATCTATACCCAAACACCCCAGACTGTAATTTAAAACAAACGAAGAAGCAGACTGTGGACAAACTCAAGTGGCTGAGCTCCTGCTGAGCTGGCTTTCAACAAAATGCTGTTTCTCATGATAACCAATGGTAAACATAATAAGACTCCTGTATCACCAATTGAGAAACAATTTGGTCATAGCAATAAATAGTGTCAGACAACACTGTCAGACATAATACAAAACGAGGAATGTAGACTAAACAAAGACTGAGTTTCAAACCCTCGTTGCCTCCAGACAGAGTACGACCAAACACATTATATCACAGGGCCACTGCAGTACATCTGTTGAAGGAGGAGCACTAGGCATACTAAAGGCCTACAAATGTCCAATATGTCAATGTTACGTCAATGTTATCTCAATGTTATCTCAATGTTATCTCAATGATATCTCAATGTTATCTCAATGTTATCTCTAATGCTTGATACGTAGGGGGATGGGCTTCTGATTTCCATTGGGGCCAATTGAGTACTAATTTCCTAACTTCCAAACTGTTTTCTGTAAACATACACACAATTGCATGGAGCTGATTTCCCTGAACAGTGTTCCCACATGTGAGGAGTGTAACCTGACCTTGATTCCCATATGAACCTTGTACGCCTGAGTCCTGAGAAGCTACAGCTACAGCTTCAGCTCCGGGTCCACAACCACTCCTTCCACTTTAGAATTTGGCATTACATTGGCACACATACTTCTGAACTTTAAAATTTTTTTAAAAATTAAAAAAATGTATTCAGCTAATAATTATTTAGTAACTGGTTCCACAGCCTTTTAAAGTTTACTCAACATTTCAATCAATGTGTTAGCTGAACTTAAAATATTTAGTTGGCCCATACTTATTTCCAATTTGAGAAAAAAAAAACAGTGATTTTAACATACCGTACAATGTTTCCAAATGACATATTTGACACAAATGACATTGTGCATTGATACAGTAATTATTAAAATGCACCTGTACATAGCCCACCTATAATTTTGCCCAAAAAGTTAATTGCTTTGCCACATTTTTGCAGTATTAATTTAAAGCCTTGTTGCAAACAGGATGCATGCATATAAAAATAAAAATAAATCTGTACAGGCTACCTTCTTTTCACTCTGTCAATTAGGTTAGTATTGTGGAGTAACTACAATGCTGTTGATCCATCCTCAGTTTTCTCCTATGACAGCCATTAAACTCTGTAACTGTTTTAAAGTCACCATTGGCCTTATGGTGAAATCATTTTTCTTCCTCTCCGGCAACTGAGTTAGGAAGGTATAAGGGCACAAGGTGAGAACTAGATGCAGACACAGGAGGCAAATGGTTTGAGTCTTTAATATTTATTACATCCAAAAGGGGTAGGCAAGAGAATGTTCGTGGACAGGCAAAAGGTCAAAACCAGTTCAGAGTCCAGGAGGTACAGTGTGGCAGGCAGGCTCGAGGTCAGAGCAGGCAGAATGGTCAGGCAGGCGGGTACAGAGTCCAGAAAACAGGCAAGGGTCAAAACCAGGAGGACTTGAAAAAGAGAATAGAAAAGGCAGGAGCACAGGAAAAACACACTGGTTGACTTGGAACATACTAGATAAACTGGCACTGAGAGACAGGAAACACATTGATATATACACCAGGGATAACAAGCGACACCTGGAGGGGGTGGAGACTAACAAGGACAGGTGAAACTGATCAGGGTGTGACAGAAGGACGCCTGTATCTTTGTAGTGACTGGGTGTATTGATACACCATCCACAGTGTAATTAATAACTTCACCATGCTCAATAGGATATTCAATGTCTGCACCTACCAATACTGTAGGTGACCCTCTTTTCCAGGCATTGGAAAACCTCTCTCGTCATTGTGGTTGAATCTGTGTTTGAAATTCACTGCTCGACTGAGGGACCTTACAGGTGTGTGTGAAGTACAGAGATGAGGTAGTCATTAAAGAAAATCATGTCAAACACTATTATTGGACACAGAGTGCATCCATGCAAATTATTATGTGAATTGTTAAGCAAATGTTTACTCCTGAACCTATTTAGGTTTCCCATAACAAAGGGGTTGAATACTTATTGAGTCAAGACATTTCAACTTTTCATTTTGTATTAATTTGTAAAAAACATGTATATATCCACTACCGTTCAACGGTTTGGGGTCACTTTGAAATGTCCTTGTTTTTTTAAAGAAAAGCACATTTTTTGTTAATTAAAATAGCATCAAATTGATCAGAAATACATTGTAGACATTGTTAATGTTGTAAATGACAATTGTAGCTGGAAACGGCAGATTTTTTATGGAATATCTACATAGGCGTATAGAGGCCCATTATCAGCAACCATCACTCCCATGTTCCAATGGCACGTTGTGTTAGCTAATCCAAGTTTATAATTTTAAAAGGCTAATCGATCATTAGAAAACTCTTTTGCAATTATGTTAGCACAGTTGACAACTGTTGTTCTGTTTAAAGCAATAAAACTGGCCTTCTTTAGACTAGTTGAGTATCTGGAGCATCAGCATTTGTGGGTTCGATTACAGGCTCAAAATGGCAAGAAACAAAGACATTTCTTCTGAAACTCATCAGTCTATTCTTTTTATGTTTAATGAAGGGTATTCCATGCGAGAAATTGCCAAGAAACTGACGATCTCGTACAACGCTGTGTACTACTTCCTTCACAGAACAGCGCAAACGGTCTTTAACCAAAATAGAAAGAAGAGTGGGAGACCCTGGTGCACAACTGAGCAAGAGGACTTGTACATTTGAGAAACAGATGCCTCACAAGTTTTCGACTGGCAGCTTCATTAAATAGTGCCTGCAAAACACCAGTCTCAACGTCAACAGTGAAGAGGTGACTCCGGGAAGCTGGCATTCTAGACAGAGTTCTTCTGTCAAGTGTCTGTTCTTTTTCTCATCTTACTCTTTTCATTTTATTGGCCAGTCTGAGATATGGCATTTTCTTTGCAACTCTGCCTTTCTAAGTGACCACAAACTTTTGAATGGTAGTGTTTATATAAACATAATTCCACTTCGACATCACAGGCAATTGTGTGTAGGCCAGTGACCAGAAACATCTCAATTTAATCAATTTTATATTGAGGCTGTGACACAATAAAATGTGAAAAAAGTCTAGGTGTGAATACCTTCTGAAGGCACTGTAAATGGGAGAAGGAAAAGAGGAGTAAGGGATGTCCAACTAGAGAAACAAATACTTAAAACATTTTGGGGGTGGCGGAGGGGGGTCTGTGTTTGAAATTGCTTCTACATCTCCACTGCTTGCTGTTTGGGGTTTGGGCTGGTTTCTGTGTAGCTGATGTAAAAAAAGTGCTTTATAAATAAATTTGATTGACATTTGATTGATTGACTCATTTGGAATATCAACTTACTGTTGAGAGTTAGAATAGTAGAATAGAACACACAAGGTGAAATTTAGAAATGTCGTTGTGCATTAGTCGTTTTTCTCTTGTTATGTCAGTCGCTGACAGTCACTAAATGTCAGCTAAACAATTTTGGATTGGAAAATTAGTCTAGCCAGCTATCTAAACTTGTAGTAATCATGGTCGAATTGCTGACATATTACTGAGATATCATATTAAAAACTGCAAACATTTATCTTATGGCAAAATAAGTAGAATTGTATTAAATTAGTTATAAAACATTTTCTCTATGCCACATGGCAAAATTAAAGAAAAACTCTAAAAAAAATAAATCTTTCTATGCTGTCAAGAGGCGGACCATTAAAATGTTTTCCTCGCAAAGTGGGGGGATGGACCCCAACGAAAATGACACTTAGTGCCCCCAAAAAGCTAGAACTGCATGTGTGGATGTTGGTACGCAGACCCGTGACTCGATAAGGCCTCTCAAAATGAGTTCCGATTTTTGTGGCCTCCACCCCCATCAAAGTTGCCCATCCCTGAACTAGAGAGATTGTAGCACAAGGGTCCTTGGAACATAAACCCCATTGAAGAGAACAAAGGTCACGACTCAGAGGACAAGCCCTCAGCCCCTTCATCCCTTTCAGCCCTCCTTTCTATGCCGCTCTTTCTTTCTTTCCCCATTTCTCTCTTTGCTACTCACTGATCCCAACAACCTCCTCCCTCCACACAACGACATACGTAAACAAGGAGAAACTGCATAGCGTTCCATGGTGGTTCCTCTACCACAGCCAAACATCCACATTGCCTCTCCCATTCAGATTTTGTTTTTGGCCTCGACACCCCCTGCCGTTGGCTGAATTCTGTCAGCACCACATACCATACCTCTATCATCACATACTTCAATCGTCGCATACCATACTTCTGTCTTTGTTTTATCACTTCAAAAGACTGCCTCCTCCCACATAAAACCCCAGCTATACCACTGGTTAAAGGGATAGTGTGAGATTTGGGCAATTAAGCCCATTTTCTTTTTACCCAGAGTCTGCATGCTAGTTGTTCCGGGAGACTTCCAGTCACTGCTCTAACACTAGTTAGCAATGGCTCGCGAAGCTAACTTCAACTTCCTTCAACTGCACACAGAGACATAAAAATGGTATCCATGAGTTCCTCGGACTCTGGCTATGTATAAAAATGATAAATTATTTTAAAAACTCACACTATCCCTTTAATACAACAGACATCGATGGGTCATTCCATGCTCTTAATATTCAATATAAAAGTTCACCAAAATGCAATATTGGTGCACAATTTATACTTAAAAATATTGAAGGTACTCTTTCGTGGAACAACCCAGATACTGTTCATCTTATTTGGTGGTCCAACAACAAACACAGACATTGCCAAATCTACTGTAATAGGATGCAGTCTGATTCAGTCATCTTTGATCTGATACCTGTCACAACGGTTTTTGGTGTCATTAAGAACAAGTTTATAATAGTTTAGAAATTTCAGCTCAGCAAACCAACTCAGCCACATTATAGTGTCAACAAAAATTACCTTCTTAATCTGGAGTTTCCCTGAAGAACAGAGGTAGTGTTGTTCTGGTAGTAATTCACTTTGAATACCAACTTTGATATGATGTGATGCGCTAATGATTGTTTACTGTTTAACTCTCCTCCCTTAATGGTGGGTATTATTGGTGAAAGAACAAACAACAACGGATGAAAGACATCCAGAGGATACAACAAGAGAGGAGGAGCGACAAGGAGGGACTGCCCTAACCAACAGGTGTCCGAAATATCCTCACCACTTTTATTGTATTAAAGACTTCAAACTGAAATGTTAATTATTTTCCCCAATATCACAGGCATGACAGGCATTTCTTTCTACCGCAGTGTTTAGTCAGTGTACTTTGGATAAAAAGTTTTGTCCATTCATTCTCATTGACTATGCCAGACTGCTGGTCTGTGTTGGGCTGTGAGGAGGACACAGGAAGCACTGCAGTGTTGCTTATGAGTTCTCCCTGGTCTGCCCTTATCTCAGAGCCTAATCCGATGAGCTCACACTCAGCGTGCTCACTCATGAGTTCTGCATGACTTACGCTGCCCCCGGAGATAAAGGAGGAGAGGAATGGTGTGCCTGCCTGTTCTCCTGGAAGGGGGGAGGAGGTTGGGTAAGGAGGGGAGGTAGAGGAGAGGAACGGGGTGCCTGCCTGCCTGTCCTCTTGGAAGGGGGGAGGAGTTGGAAGGGGGAGAGAGGGGGTACATTCCGCCCTTGGACAGTGACCTCTTTGTACGGTTTATATTATAACTCTGGCTCTGGAGGTGACCTGGACCACTAATCCCTTGACCTCCAGCGCATTAAAGTGACCGTTTGTGGACATGCAAGGCCAGTCTGTACCTCCACTCCTCCTGTCTGCGCCGTACCCCCAGTGGAAATTATGAGGGGGCTAGGGGGTAGTGAAGGTAAGGTATTGGAGATATTGGAGGTATTGTGAGTGTAGTGGTTTTGGGAGGTGTTGGGCGCGGGGGGGGGGGGGGTTCCACACAAGGCCAGGCACGGTCAATACTCAATGTGAGAGTCTAAGGTAGATATTGTTTGGGGAGGGGTGGACTTGAAGTTGCTCTCCCAGGATATCCGCTCCACTCCCTGTCCTCATGATTCCAATTTAACATGCGTAGCGTGCTGGCTTTGGGTTTCTGTTGTAGCTGTGAATGCTATTTGGGGAATAGTTGATTTATTTGATATTTAATTGATAACTTTGAGTCATCTTTTAACAATCGGTAGTCCAATAACCTTTATAATATTTTCGTAATCTTTCATTTTAAAAAAGTATAAAAAATAAGCATAAATGATTTTGCTCTTTAATTTAAAACACACAAAACATTCCAAATCCTTTCAGAAAATCCCATGTGGATTCAAGTCAGAGTTATTTTAGTGTTATAGTTTTATAGGGTGTTTGGTAGGTAATGTTTGTAGGGTGTTTGAAGATAGGTCATGTTCAATGACTGACTTACTCACCTCAAAGCACCGGTTTGTTGTCTCTGGCCAATGCTCATCCACGCAGGGCTCTTAGGGACAGTTTTTGCAGTGATAAAAAGGTACAATAAAACCATGTTTCAGAGCCAGATCAACCAGATCCTCCGGATCCTCTGGCAATGGGGTGAGGTCATTGTTATTAAACACAGCAAACAGTTGGAGCTCCCTCCTTTCAAAGGGGATTAGATTAGGGTCAGGTGCATTCAGACCTTAATTGCCCTTGACATAATATTGGACCATTCTGTTGCCGCCCAGCAGTGTTGGGGAATCTACTCTGAAAATATAGATTATGAAGCTACCAATCACACTGGAAGAAGTTAAGCTACACTAAAGCTACCCTTAAGAAATATATAGTTTACTTAACTAAAGTTAATTTGATAAGGTAGTTCACTACATACAAACTAGTTCTTGATAAATTATCATATCCAAATCTGATCAATGTTCAATGTTTCCATCCACAGTTCTTATGCGAGTAAAGTCATGGCATTTATAAAAATGTATCATGCAAAGTGTAACCAGGTTTTCATCCAACCCTTTCATGCAGATTAGTTACCTGATGCATGAAAATAGTTACGACCGGGCTGATGGAAACAGCAAATGCTAGTACAATCTTATAAATGTTGACAGACTACTTGTTCAGTCGACATGGTGGGATCTTTTTGTGTCTGTAAAATTAATTATGTGAGAAATGGCAGTGTAAATGCCTTTATACAGCGCATTCGGAAAGTATTCAGACCCCTTCCCCTTTTCCACATTTTCTTAAGTTACAGCCTTATTCTAATATGTATTAATTAACCATTTTTCCTCATCAATCTACTCACAATAACCCATAATAACAAAGCGAAAACTGTTTTTTTAGAAAAAAAACTGAAATACCTTATTTACATAAGTATTCAGGCCCTTTGCTATAAAACTAGAAATTGAGCTCAGGTGCATCCTGTTTCCGTTTCCTGTTTCCATTGATCGTTTCCTGTTTCCTGTTTCCTTTGAGATGTTTCTACAACTTGATTGGAGTACACCTGTCTTAAATTGACTGTCAATTATTTGGAAAGGCACACACCTGTCTCTATAAGGTCCCACAGTTGACAGTGCATGTCAGAGCAACAGTGGCGACCCATCATTCAGGGCAGGTGGGGTAGAGCCCCACCTGTTTTGAGCCCCACATTTTTAGGGGGGTGGGTGGGCTTGCCTATTTTGCATGTTATCTTGACATTAATACATGTCACGTATCAGTTTTCAAACAATGTAAAAACATATATATTTCATTGAGTTAATAAAGCCGCATACAAACATGGTCTCTTTTTTGTTTTCTTGAGTAAGGCTGCTCCAAAATGCAATTTCAGCCTTGCTCAGTGCTTTCTGTCGTGGTGGGGCAAGCCAGCAGAAAAGAGGAGCATTGCGCCGTGATTGGCTCAGTGTTCTGTCACTCATGGGGACACTACGTCACAGGCCAAGTCTAAGTCCTTAGTAAGGGTAGACATCGAACATTTAAGCCCTTTGGGTCCAGCCATGGAGTTACATTAGAAGAGACCTTCAAAGAAGCCTCAAGTTCATTGGCCACAGATAAAACGACATCAAATCCCGTTATATGTACATGTAGCTTTGATTGGACTGATCATGTCAACATCTTACTTTAAAAATCTTAGCTAGCAGTCCCCATCATGAATCATGAATCAAGTCGACAATCTACTGGCAAATCCTTTTTAATCCTTGTCATATGAAGATAAATTATAGATAAAACATATCGGTGCTCATCGACCATTGGACATAAACATTACACAACAAGTTGGAAATCGCAAATTCAACAATGAGTGCTTTGGAATCAATCAATGGCTAACTGCAAGCATTGCAAAGCAACCACTAGCCTGCTATTCAGTGGAATAGCTGTGTTTTTTTTCTGAGTTCCCACCATAAACAAAAGAATTCCAGGCTTTGATGACAAAGTTGAATGACAAAATTTGCCCACAAAGGACCACTGCGCCACTTTCTTGTTAAAGTGAGCACAGCACAAGGTGAGTCCAAAAATGTCTTGTAATGTTGTGCTGCTGCATAAATGATGTAATACGCATGGGAGATATGTATACAGTAGCTAAGAAAGTAATACTAAGTGTATGTTGGGTAGTAAGCTGTTAGTAGCCCATATGCCTCACCCTAATAATTTGGTCTATTTTCACCAATGCGGTATTGTAAACATCGTTCGTGGCCTGTGTGTGCTTGTTTGCAGACTTCTTTGATTACAGCTTTGACAGTGCTACTGATAGTAGTGGTGGCACTTGGCTTGCACATGCAAATTCAGAACACACAACATTCTATAATGGAATTGTGTTATTTGACGTGTGAAATTAAAATCTTATTTAAACGTGTCAAAAAGTGTTATTTGGCATGTATCTTTTTTGACATGCAAAGACCCAAATGGCTTTCAATGTGCCTCACCCTAATAATTTGGTCTATTTTCACTTTTTAATTTCACCAGTGGCATCCATCATTCTTAAATGGGAGAAGTTTGGAACCACCAAGAGTCTTTCTAGAGCTGACCGCAGAGCCAAACTGAGTAATCGGGGGAGAATGGCCTTGGTCTGGGAGGTGACCAAGAACCCGATGGTCACTCTGACAGAGGCCAGAGATCCTCTGTGGAGATGGGAAACCTACCAGAAGGACAACCATCTTGGCAGCACTCCACCAATCTGGCCTTTGTAGTAGAGTGGCCAGACGGAAGCCACTCCTCAGTAAAAGGCACATGACAGCCCACTTGGAGTTTGCCAAAATGCACCTGAAGGACTCTCAGACCATGAAAAACAATATTCTGGCCTCCCGGGTGGCGCAGTGGAAAAGAAAAACATTCTCTGGTCTGATGAAACCAAGATTGACCTCTTTGCCCTGAATGCCAAGCTTCAAGTCTGGTGGAAACCTGGCACCATCCCTACGGTGAAACATGGCGTGGCAGCATCATGCTGTGGGGATGTTTTCCAGCGGCAGGGACTGGGAGACTAGTGAGGATCGAGGGAAAGAGGAACGGAGCAAAATACAGAGAGATCCTTGATGAAAACCTGCTCCAGAGAGGTTCTCAGACTGTGGCAAAGGTTCACCTTCCAACAGGACAGGCTGTGCTAAGCACACAGCCAAGGCAACGCAGGAGTGGTATCGGGACAAGTGTCTTAATGTTCTTGACTGGCCCAGCCAGAGCCCAGACCTGAACCCGATTAAACATCTCTGGAGAGACGTGGAAATAGCTGTGTAGTGACGCTGCCCCTCCAACCTGACTGTATTTGAGAGGATCTGCAGAGAAGAATGGGAGAAACTCTCCAAATACGGGTGTGCCAAGCTTGTGCGTCATACTCAAGAAGACTCAAGGCTCTAATCACTGCCAAAGGTGCTTCAACAAAGTACTGAGTAAAGGGTCTGAATACTTAAATAAATGTAATATATATATATATACATATATACATATATACATATATACATGTATATATATATACATATATATATATATAAATACACAGTTGAAGTCAGAAGTTTACATACACTGAGGTTGGAGTCATTAAAACTCGTTTTCAACCACTCCACAAAATTCTTGTTAACAAACTATAGTTTTGGCATCAACTTTGTGCATGACACAAGTCATTTTTCCAAAAATTGTTTACAGACAGATTATTTATCTTTTAACTGTATCACAATTCCAGTGGGTCAGAAGTTTACATACACTAAGTTGACTGTGCCTTTAAACAGCTTGGAAAGTTACAGAAAATTATGTCATGGCTTTAGAAGCTTCTGATAGGCTAATTGACATCATTTGAGTCAATTGGAGGTATACCTGTGGATGTATTTCAAAGCCTACCTTCACACTCAGTGCCTCCTTGCTTGACATCATGGGAAAATCAAAAGAAATCAGCCAAGACCTCAGGAAAAAAATTGTAGACCTCCACAAGTCTGGTTCATCCTTGGGAGCAATTTCCAAACGCTTGAAGGTACCACGTTCATCTGTACAAACAATAGTATGCAAGTATAAACACCATGGGACCACGCAGCCGTCATACCGCTCAGGAAGGAGACGCGTTCTGTCTCCTAGAGATGAACGTACTCTGGTGAGAAAAGTCCAAATCAATCCCAGAACAACAGCAAAGGACCTTGTGAAGATGCTGGAGGAAACAGGTACAAAAGTTTCTATATCCACAGTAAAACAAGTCCTATATCGACATATCCTGACAGGCCGCTCAGCAAGGAAGAATTACTGCTCCAAAACCGCCATAAAAAAGCCAGACTACGGTTTGCAACTGCACATGGGGACAAAGACCATACTTTTTGGAGAAATGTCCTCCGGTCTGATGAAACGAAAATACAACAGTTTGGCCATAAGGACCATCGTTATGTTTGGAGGAAAAAGGGGGAGGCTTGCAAGCAGAAGAACACCATCCCAACCATGAAGCACGGGGGTGGCAGCATCATGGTGCTTTGCCCGCAGGAGGGACTGGTGCACTTCACAAAATAGAGACATCACGAGGCATCATGAGGAAGGGAAATTATGTGGATATATTGAAGCAACATCTCAAGAAATCATTCAGGAAGTTAAAGCTTGGTCGCAAATGGGTCTTCCAAGTGGAGAATGACCCCAAGCATACTTCCAAAGTTGTGACAAAATGAAGGACAACAAAGTCAAGGTATTGGAGTGGCCATCACAAAGCACTGACCTCAATCCCATAAATAATTTTGGGCAGAACTGAAGAAGCGTGTAAGAGCATAGAGGCCTACAAACCTGACTCAGTTACACGAGCTCTGTCAGGAGGAATGGGCCCAACTTATTGTGGGAAGCTTGTGGAAGGCTACCTGAAACGTTTGACCCAAGGTAAACAATTTAAAGGCAATGCTACCAAATACTAATTGAGTGTATGTAAACTTCTGACCTACTGGGAATGTGATGGAAGAAGTAAAAGCTGAACTGGGTCATTCTCTCTACTATTATTCTGACATTTCACTTTCTTTAAGTGAAAGAAACTAACTGACCTAAGACCGGGATTTTTTACTAGGATTAAATGTCAGGAATTGTGAAACTGAGTTTAAATGTATTTGGCTAAGGTGTATGTAAACTTCTGAATTCAACTGTATATATATTTTTTTTTGAATACATTCACAAACATTTCTAAAAAGCTGTTTTTGCCTCATTACAGTGTATTCTGTGTAGATAGATGTGGGGGAAAAAAACAATTAAATCAATTTTAAAATAAGGTGGTAACATAAAATGTGGAAAAAGTCAAGGAGTACATTCCGAATGCACTGCACTGTATATTGTATAACAAATATTGATATAATAACCATCAAATCGAAGTAAACTTGGACTCACGCAATTATTTTATTTTATCAAAATAAGTAGTGTGTAGTTCCAGTAGTACTACACCGCTATATGGCAAACACGTAAAAACACTGAAAACACTGACTTTAGTTCAACTACCACCAAGCTACTGACAGTGCCTGTATTTCTCATGACTGGAATGCCCAAAAAGTTACTTTTCACAAAATTGTCTGTCAAGTCAGAATGGTTTGAGTTACAAACTATTTGGACTCCACTATTGAAAGCTGAGACTTTTACAAACATGGACATGTCTGCTCTTTTGCTCCCATGAGCTTCGCAAGAGTTGTCTGAAGGTAACCCATACTGGGTTGGAAAAATGAACAAACGTGAATGGGAGTTAGAATGTTCCAAAAACCAAGGGTTTAAATATGGCTTTCTTATATCTCATAGACAGGACAGACACTTCAAAACACACCTCCTTTTGATATCTTTTTTTACTATCTGTTTTGACATGTATGAATGCTATTCAATGTGTTTCTATGGGATAATAGCAGTAAGACCAAATCCAAAGTTGGGACTCCCAACAGTGGTTTCATGGCATCTCAGTGCTGGAGGTGTCACTACAGACCCTGGTTCAGTTCCAGGCTGTATCACAACTGGCTGTGATTTGGAGTCCCATAGGGCGATACACAATTGGCCCAGTGTCATTAGGGGTAGGCCATCATTGTAAATAAGAATTTGTTCTTAACTGACTTGCCTGGTTAAATAATTATATATATTTTTTGATACCTACAGGGGTCCTAAAATTCCAAATCAAATAGCTAAAGGATCCATGGTATGACCATCTTAAAACAATTACATATGTTAGCTTAGTAGAACCCCCCCCCCCCCCCACAACCCCAAGGCTTAGATTCGATAGGGTTTTAAGGGGGCATGAGCCGAGAGGTCATGCAGGGTCGACAAGGTCAACACGGGAGGCACACCATCCTGCGTTTAGTCCAATGGCTGCAGAGTTGACTGTCGACATCGCTATGGCAGCAAGGAGCATGCGAGCGAGATGCGTCCCAAATGGCACCCTATTCCCTATATACTGTAGTGCATTACTTTTGACCAGAGCCCTGTGTGCACTATGTAGGTATTAGGGTGTTATTTGGCACACAGTCGGAGTGAAGTTCTAGGAGGAAGGAGCCATTCCAGCGACTCCAGTGAGTGGTCTGGTTCCATTAATTAAAGTAGAGACAGATTGGATTGGAGATGCTTGTCATGATGGGTACATTCACAATTGGTTGGCTGGTTTCTCTGTGACAGCACCACTCTTCCATGACATGCAGTACTGGTCAATATTGATTAAATATCCATGATTGGGTCTGTGTGGTGCCTTATATACCTAAATATTGATGAAAAATGTGAGGCTAAACCAGTAGGATATATTCCATCCAACCATCCAGCAGATTTATACCACAAATTAAAGAGTTCTTTGAGACTGAAGATTTTATATTGAGAGAAATGTACAGAAATAAAGAGAGTAGTTAAAGGACTGAAAGGATGATAGAAATATGATTTCAGTTATTGCTGAACCTGCTATTTGCTCTGTGTTGTGAGAGACTGCTACCCAAACAAGCATGTCCTTCAACAAAGACAAAACACAAACAATATGGCATACAGTATGTCAAGGCAAGCAAGTGTTTATGAAAGTATGCTTCTGCACAATCTCTGCTCTCTCTCACTCCTGATTGTTTTTATTGGTTTACTGTAGGGATGTATGCACATGTCCCTCCCTACAGTACTTTTGCTGCAGCCATGCAAGAAGTCTGAATTTCTCTTTTTTCTCCAAACAGCAAAACAATGTGTGAGATAGTTGATGGTAAAAAAGCAAACAGGTGGACAGCACAGGTTCTGACCAACCATCATCTGACCATCCTCTCTTTTATTTTACCATAATAGGTTATAAAAACACATTTAAAGTATGACAAATATCCAATAAAGTCTGTTCTCTGCCTTCATATATACTAACTACAGGGCCAAACTGTTCCCTTGGCCAGACATACTCCTCTAATCTACAACTTCCATAGAAACACAATTGTTTCAATGCAATAAACCTCTGTCTGACGCAGGTCCAGAGGGCAGACAGCCAGCCCCTGTACATTCCCACTGATTACACTTATATTGTGTCTTCAGACAGATACACAGACACAAAACTAGCACTAAAAGGTTTACACATTATTTCAGAATTGTGTGTGAAAAATGGTTGAGTTTGCACTCACTACTATAAAAAGTTAGAGAGCTATTGGAGTGTGGTGGGATTTTTATCAGTTTGTTATATACTACTGTATGAAAGCCTGAGATACATGGCACACAGTCAAAACATCACTTCAGTAAGTGGCCCGATATAGTCCCATATAGCTCATTTGGTAAAACATGGTGCTTGCAATGCCAGGGTTGTGAGTTTGATTCCTGTCGGGGACCAGCATGAAAATGTATGCACTCACTACTGTAGGTTGCTCTGATTAAGAGCATCTGCTAAATGACTTAAATGTAAATATACAGTAGGCCTATGGCTTTCAAAGTTATGCCTAGTTGCACACTGCAGATTTTGCCACAAAGTAGTTGCAACACACTTTGTGCCATAACTTAAAAAATCTGATTTCAGTGCAACATTTTGTCCTGCTGTTACTGTTTAATTAAGGACCTAATTTACCAACCATTATGTCAATTTTTGTTTACCATTATATCAATGAACTCTTCCATCTCTGTTATGTATAGAAGGAATATAGAGCTGGTGGTCAAGAGTCTGAGTGAAAAATTGTAGTAGGAAAGAATTAAGGAAAGGAGGGATGATATGCCATGTAATTATGGTGTATTATAAACTGAGGTGGTTCGAGCCCTGAATGCTGATTGGCTGACAGCCATGGTATATCAGACCGTATACCATGGGTATGACAAAAACATGTATTTTTCTAATTATGTTGGTAACCAGTTTATAATAGCAATAAGGCACCTCGGAGGGTTGTGGTATATGGCCAATATACCATGGCTAAGGGCTGTTTCCAGGCACTCTGTGTTGCGTCATTGTAATGAACCTCGTCCTCCTCTTCTGAGGATGAGAAGCGAGAAGGATCGGAGGACCAAAACGCAGCATGATAAGTGTCCATAATGTTTATTTTAAAACATAAACTTAACACTATGAAATACAAAACAATAAATGTGAAATGAACTAAACAGTCCCGTGTGGCGACAAACACTGACACGGAAGACAAACACCCACAACCCAAAACTGAAACCCAGGCTACCTAAGTATGATTCTCAATCAGGGACAACAATTGACAGCTGCCTCTGATTGAGAACCATACTAGGCCGAACTCAAAAACCAACATAGAAAAAAAAACATAGACTGCCCACCCAACTCACGCCCTGACCATACTAAAACAAAGATAAAATAACAGAACTATGGTCAGAACGTGACAGTCATACATAAGAACAGCCCTTAGCTGTGGTAAATTGGCCATATACCACACCCCCTTTGTCCTTATTTCTTAAGTAACACATAGTACAAACTGCTCTCAACTATTATGACTTGCATGAAGATATTAGGGAGTATTTCAAGGAGAATTTCTACTTCTCAATATCATAATTATTTGTATTAATTCATGTCTAGTATCTTTATTAACAAAATGGCTAGATAGACATTGAATGACTCATTGAGTATAGCAGTACATAGATACCAACACAGTATCCTTGCATGACATACTCCATATCATATCTGAACCCTGGTCAGCTAGTTATTTGTCACAACAGCAACTCACTGACCCTGTCACCATGTCTGGGTCTCAAATGACACCATATTCCCTACAGTGCCTTGCGAAAGTATTCGGCCCCCTTGAACTTTGCGACCTTTTGCCACATTTCAGGCTTCAAACATAAAGATATAAAACTGTATTTTTTTGTGAAGAATCAACAACAAGTGGGACACAATCATGAAGTGGAACGACATTTATTGGATATTTCAAACTTTTTTAACAAATCAAAAACTGAAAAATTGGGCGTGCAAAATTATTCAGCCCCTTTACTTTCAGTGCAGCAAACTCTCTCCAGAAGTTCAGTGAGGATCTCTGAATGATCCAATGTTGACCTAAATGACTAATGATGATAAATACAATCCACCTGTGTGTAATCAAGTCTCCGTATAAATGCACCTGCACTGTGATAGTCTCAGAGGTCCGTTAAAAGCGCAGAGAGCATCATGAAGAACAAGGAACACACCAGGCAGGTCCGAGATACTGTTGTGAAGAAGTTTAAAGCCGGATTTGGATACAAAAAGATTTCCCAAGCTTTAAACATCCCAAGGAGCACTGTGCAAGCGATAATATTGAAATGGAAGGAGTATCAGACCACTGCAAATCTACCAAGACCTGGCCGTCCCTCTAAACTTTCAGCTCAAACAAGGAGAAGACTGATCAGAGATGCAGCCAAGAGGCCCATGATCACTCTGGATGAACTGCAGAGATCTACAGCTGAGGTGGGAGACTCTGTCCATAGGACAACAATCAGTCGTATATTGCACAAATCTGGCCTTTATGGAAGAGTGGCAAGAAGAAAGCCATTTCTTAAAGATATCCATAAAAAGTGTCGTTTAATGTTTGCCACAAGCCACCTGGGAGACACACCAAACATGTGGAAGAAGGTGCTCTGGTCAGATGAAACCAAAATTGAACTTTTTGGCAACAATGCAAAACTTTATGTTTGGCGTAAATGCAACACAGCTGAACACACCATCCCCACTGTCAAACATGGTGGTGGCAGCATCATGGTTTGGGCCTGCTTTTCTTCAGCAGGGACAGGGAAGATGGTTAAAATTGATGGGAAGATGGATGGAGCCAAATACAGGACCATTCTGGAAGAAAACCTGATGGAGTCTGCAAAAGACCTGAGACTGGGAAGGAGATTTGTCTTCCAACAAGACAATGATCCAAAACATAAAGCAAAATCTACAATGGAATGGTTCAAAAATAAACATATCCAGGTGTTAGAATGGCCAAGTCAAAGTCCAGACCTGAATCCAATCGAGAATCTGTGGAAAGAACTGAAAACTGCTGTTCACAAATGCTCTCCATCCAACCTCACTGAGCTCGAGCTGTTTTGCAAGGAGGAATGGGAAAAAATTTCAGTCTCTCGATGTGCAAAACTGATAGAGACATACCCCAAGCGACTTACAGCTGTAATCGCAGCAAAAGGTGGCGCTACAAAGTATTAACTTAAGGGGGCTGAATAATTTTGCACGCCCAATTTTTCAGTTTTTGATTTGTTAAAAAAGTTTGAAATATCCAATAAATGTCGTTCCACTTCATGATTGTGTCCCACTTGTTGTTGATTCTTCACAAAAAAATACAGTTTTATATCTTTATGTTTGAAGCCTGAAATGTGGCAAAAGGTCGCAAAGTTCAAGGGGGCCGAATACTTTCGCAAGGCACTGTATATAGTGCACTAGTTTTGACCAGGGACCATAGGGCTCTGGTCAAAAGTACTGCACTATAGGGAATAAAGCTGACATGGTCTGGCATGAGAGAGAGGGGACACCGACACAATCACTTCACATCAGCAATATAATACATCATACTGACATGTCTCTTATCATACACTTTTATCCGAACAATTTGCAGTACAGTGAGCTGAGCCACATAGGAAAAATATTGTAGGTGCAGTCTGTCTCCAAACCATTATTGTGTTTAATGCAGTCAAACAAGCCTGCCTGAAAGTTGGCATGAAGGTTTGGGTTGAGTCAGTCGACCCTACTAGAGAAATCCGGGGATCAAAATGATGAGACAGATTACAATTTACTGGGGGGAGGGGTGGTCCAAAATTGGGAGGGTTGTCAAACTTGTTGGTTTTTCTTGCTTTGGGGAGGGTTGTGTGTTTTTTTTATGGGGCACAGAACATGGTAGTGTGTTTTTTTCCTGGTTAACATTCGCTCTTTGCAGGTTTACATTATAATTTCTTCCATCCTAGCTAAATTTCCTCATCTGCTTGCATGCGTCTCCTCTATATCGAGGTGTTTTGGTACTTCCCTTACGTACTACGCTTTTCCACATGTTAACTTTTACTATACCACAGGTCAGTATAGTCTACCAGTCTAATTGTTTATACTGCCCAGGTCAGCATAGTCTACCAGTCCAGGACCCAGTTGCATAGGGAGGAGTTCGGACCCAGGGCAGTGAGCTTTGTAATGAATTTATAGGGCACTATAGTATTGAAGACCGAGCTGTTGTTGATGAACGTGTGTGTGCACCTTCCAACAGGACAACAACCCTAAGCACACAGCCAAGACAACGCAGGAGTGTCTTCGGGACAAGTCTCTGAATGTACTCGAGTGGCCCAGCCAGAGCCCGGACTTGAACCCTATTGAACATCTCTGGAGAGACCTGAAAATAGCTGTGCAGCAAAGCTCCCCATCCAACCTGAAAGTGCTTGAGAGGATCTGCAGAGAAGAATGGGAGAATCTCCCCAAATACAGGTGTGCCAAGCTTGTAGCTTCTTACCCAAGAAGACTCGAGGCTGTAATCACTGCCAAAGGTTCTTAAACAAAGTACTGAGTAAAGGGTCTGAATACTCATATAAATGTGATATTTCTGTTGTTGTTGTTTTTTGCAACAAAAATAACATGTTTTTGCTTTGTCATTATGAGGTATTGTATGTATGTATTGTATGTAAAATCTATTTAAATCCATTTTAGAATAAGTCTGTAAAATACTTGCACTGTAGGTCTTCATGGTGTAGACTCTGATCTCCCCACTCTGCTGTTTTGCTTTACACTGTCTTTGACATGTCAGATCAGCCCCAGATTAGATACGAGTAACCAACAATCCACTTTACTCTCTACATAATGGAAAGGTAAAGGAATTACAGACCCCTTTAGGGTTTCTTTCGTAAAAGGTGTAAACTCTGATTGCTACTGTCAAAGTGACAGCATCTGTTATGAGCTGCTTGGTTTGAAACCCACCCTGGTTTGAATGGCTGGGCAGTTGGGCTGCAGGGGAAGCAGCAGATCCTATTGAGAGGGTGGGTTTTTACGCAGTATGTAGGGTGAATAGATAGCTAGTGTGTCCATGCCCCCCAGTGCCCTTGGAGGTGTGGGAAAGTTGGCACCGAATTCATCTATAGCGTCTTCTCATGTCTGTGAGTTTTGTGTCAGGGTTTTGAAACAGAACAAATTCACACTGAAATGGTTGTACAGTACAAACTAACACACATATGGTACAATGCAAGCATGCAAATATGATAAGGATATGGATCCGCAAGCAAATAACTGTATATACCAGACATATACACACACAGAGACACACACATACACACATACACACACACACACAGAGACAGTAAATTAAAACACCACCTGTTGCCAAAGTGCAAAGATAACCTATAGTTACACTCCAACACTCCATGTACTTTATTGGTGTTACATAGCATGTCTATAGAGCTTAGATACAGGGATACAGTGATACCTCCTCCCTAGTCACCAGGGGAATGAAATGCCTTTAACACTCTTTAAAGTGGAACTGACAGTTTTATCTACTTTGCAGATATAATACAATCATAATATCAGTCAAAAATATAAAATTCCCAGTTTATGCTACAAAACCAACGTTATAAGAGGTTTTAAAAATAGGCCTATTTGACTCAACATTCCATGAGATACACTTCCATGACATACACAGGCATTGATGGCAGAATAGAGGGATGCAGTTCAATGCATGATTAATATAATTCACCAATATATTTCTTGGTAGTCCCAAAAATATTGCTATCAGGTTGTAAATCACAGCTGGCCTGGTACATTGTTTGCCGCCTCCATTTGGACAAAAACGGACGAATGTGACTACGGCTGGGACTGTCAATGCAATCAAACTTCTGTAGCAAGGGCAATGATCACAATTCAGTCATAACGTGGCTAATAGGCTAGCGAATCCATGTATTATGTAGCAAGCTCAAACACGGAGCCTAACGTTAGCTAGCTGCTCAGAGGACGTCATGTCATTGGAGGAGTGGGTGAGTGACTTTTCCCCCTCATAATTTTTTCGGTGCTATACGCAGCTAGAGATGCAGGTGCCATTTGGTTACCTAGCAAGAACTTGAATGACTGTAATCCAGTTAGCATATCTTTTGAGTTTGCAAATTCACTCTGGCTTTCCACTCCGATTTCAGAGCACTCTCGTCTGAGAATAACTGATGAATTTATGAACGTAAGCAACACATCAGTAGTAGTTAGTCAATAAAGTAGTAGTTAGTCAAGAACGCTCTAGATAACATGTTAACAGCCTTGCTAACCAGCTCTGCTAGGGCAAGTAAAATGGTCAGAGTGGAAGAAGCTAGCCAATTTTAGCCAGTTATCTTGGTTGCAGACGAGCTGCAGAAGGACGATAGGCTACAATTCTCCATCGTTTATCACTGCAATTTTGACGGCCAACTAGCTGAAACAGTTTGAGGGTTTCTCTAATTATAAGGGCACTGGTGGCTCCCTGCAGGGAGACAGCGTGGCAGAGCTGTTCCAAGTCTGCTGGGTATGTCATGGCCAGTTCGTACTATAAGGTCACAAGGTGAGACCCAGATGCAGACACGGGAAAAACACACTGGTTGACTTGAACATACAAGACGAACTGGCACAGAGACAGGAAACACAGGGATAAATACATCCGGAAAAATAAGCGACACCTAGAGGGGGTGGATATCAGGGCGTGACACTAATGTTACTTCATTAGATTTTAGCTCATTTGGCTCACATTATTTGTTGATCTAGCTCTATGGCTCACATTATTTGTTGATCTTGTTGTTGATTTTGCATGTCTTCATGGTTATTTGATCAATAGGACTGGGAAGTTCCCAAATGTAAGAGGACTTATTTGCAGAAAGCCATTCAGGTGGCATTTCAAATCAAATTAAATTGTACTGGTCACATATACATGGTTAGATGTTATTGCGAGTGTAGCGAAATGCTCCAACAATGCAGCAATATTTAACAAGTAATCTAACAATTCCACAACAACTATCAAATACACACAAGTCTAAGTAAAGGAATGGAATAGGAATATATAGAAATAAATATATGGATGAGCAATGACCGAGAGGCATAGGCAAGATGCAATAGATGGAATAAAATACAATATAGACTGTACATTTGAAATGAGTCATTCAAGATATGTAAGCATTATTAAAGTGACATTATTAACGTGACTAGTGATCCATTTATTAAAGAGGCCAAAGATTTCAAGTCTGTACGTAGGCAGCAGTGATGGCTGTTTAACAGTCTGATGGCCTTGAGATAGAAGCAAAAGTCTCAGTCCCAGCTTTGATGCACCTGTACTGACCACGCCTTCTTTGGCAAATGCATTCTAATGATCTAAAGTAGCACTGTTGCAACTACCTGTAAACACACAGCCCAGTTCAAAGTGAATGATGGCAGGCCTTTGTGGCAAATGGCTTGTTTGCATAAAGGCCTACTTTAGCTCTGATTGGCTGTGGTGCACCAGTCTGCATAGACTCTGGTCCTGGACTAGAGGCATGTTTTTAATTCGGTTTTATTTACTACAGTGGCTATTAATTATCCAAACGCATGTCTGCTTTCCCAATCTATATTGCTATAGAATTTTCACAAATGCTTTACTGTAATGTAATTCCCAAACATTCTGAGAATTTATGAAAATGTGAAAATTACCATATCTAAGTTTTTTTGTAGGCTATAGCCTTGTAATAATTTAAATAATAGGCTAATAATATAGACTACATCATTCATTTTAGTTCCTTTTTAGGATACCTGTCTGGCTTCTGACCTTCTGTATTTAGTGTTTATTTGCTGTTTAATAAGGCATGTAGCATATTTGAAATGATTAAAGCTTCTTACAGGCACATTTTCATGTAGTTTATTAAAACACTTTTCATTGAAATCATAGGGTTTGGTTTCAATACTTCAAAACCAAATGGTAGGTCCAGGTGGTCACAAAAATAGATGGGTGTTGGTTAAATTGTGATTTTAATGAATTGAGCACATTTGGAGAAGCAGTTTTTTGGGCATGTGAGCTAGGAGAGGTTTTTATAGCAGTGGTTGGAAAGGATGTGTAGTGCCAGAGCGATGCTCTCCTGGAGCGATGCTCTCCTAGAGCGATGAGCGGGATTTCTGACCTCTCAGGTTGGCATACATAAAGCAGTTATTAACATAATAGTTTAATTAAAACTTTGACATGATTTACAAATAGAACATTCTCTTACGATCAAGTTTATATGGACATGTCTGATTGGTTATTTTCTCAATATTTCAAATAGCCTATCAAAATGAAAAATGAACGGCCCATCACAGCGACCATATTATTTTTGGGAACCCTATTTGATTCTGAGTTCAGACATATTTGTATGTGAAATAGTTTTTTTAAGATGCTGCATACTTTCAGATGTTCCGAACACACTTTCATTCTCTCTTAAAGAGGGAGACTCATGAGGATGTGACATGTTTGGGACACTGCTATTTTGAATCGAGCAATGTCCATTTCATCCCTTCGTTTAAGACATTGCTACGGATGTGTTTAAAAAATTTTACTGGCGAAAGAGCGGTTATAGCATGGCTGCCAACTGGAAATGGCAAAAGTTTGATATATCAAGCGTGGTTTGTGCAGTTTGCTCTCCGAGGAACAGTATATCCAGAGCAATGGCTGGAGGATGCTATGCTGTTGGTGGTATGCCCAGCATTACTATCGATAATGGAGGAGCAAGTATTGCATCTTCCTAATTCCAACAAAAGTAGATCCACAAACTTGACACACTTCCAACATTTTGGATGGGGTTGTTCGCAAAGTATTTTTTGGGGACAAAAAACGGCTATGAGAGCTTGTTGTCTGTAGTCTTACACCACAATGTGTCTGTTGTTCCAGCCCCTGTGGATTACTGTTAACTGGCCACTTCTGGTGCTGCAGGGGGCTTAATGACTGAACAGTGGCCAAAGCCTTCCTAGCCAGTGGCACTTAATTGGTTATGGAAGGGCAGTCTTTAGCCCTTATCTCTTAAATGGGCATAATAACACTACAGTGACAGAGCAAAACGTATGAGGATTATTATTTAATAGCTAGGCTAATCTTACTGTGTCGAAGAACATGTAGGCTATGCCAGCCAATGCTGTTGTTTTTATGCTATGTGCTAAGCCTTGAAGTGGTTGAATTGATGTCATTATAATACATTTTACATCCAGAATGACCTCGCTTCAACCATGCAGCATTGCCCACTGGGAACTTGCTGATTTTTTTATGGACCCCAACACTCGCTGTGTTCAGCTTGAGGTGTATGTAGCCTAAATGTTTCCAACATCCAATAAAAAAAATGCACAATTAGCCTCCAGCCTCTTCATGAATTAAATAGTATCTTTGTAAAAGCATATCATAATGCCTTTCATGTTTGTGTGGGCACATGTTGTGACATACACTGTAGATTAAAATGAATTCATATTTGGGATGAAATGACAAGATATCCGAAAGCGCTTTTTAGAATAGAATCTTGCTAACATACACTACCGTTCAAACGTTTGTGGTCACTTAGAAATGTTCTTGTTTTTGAAAGAAAAGCACTTTTTTTCTCCATTAAAATCACTTCAAATTGATCAGAAATACAGTGTAGACATTGTTCATGTTGTAAATGACTATTGTAGCTGGAAACGGCTATTTTTTTTTATGGAATATCTACATAGTCGTACAGAGGCCCATTATCAGATACCATCACTCCTGTGTTCCAATGGCACATTGTATTAGCTAATCCAAGTTTATCATTTTAAAAGGCAATTTTATCATTAGAAAACACTTTTGCAATTATGTGCGCACAGCTTAAAACAGTTGTGCTGATTAATTAAGCAATAAAACTGGCCTTCTTTAGACTAAATTCAGCAAAAAAAGAACCCCTTTTTAGGACCCTGTCTTTCAAAGATAATTCATTGAATTCCAAATAACTTCACAGATCTTCATTGTAAAGGGTTTAAGAAGGCCAGCATCCTGGAGTCACCTCTTCACTGGTCACTGGTGTTTTGCAGGTACTATTTAATGAAGCTGCCAGTTGAGGACTTGTGAGGCGTCTGTTTCTCAAACTAGACACTCTAATGTACTTGTCCTCTTGCACAGTTGTGCATCGGGGCATCCTACTACTCTTTCTATTCTGGTTAGAGACAGTTTGCGCTGTTCTGTGAAGGGAGTAGTACACACATACACACACACACACAGAGACAGTAAATTAAAACACCACCTGTTGCCAAAGTGCAAAGATAACCTATAGTTACACTCCAACACTCCACGAGATCTTCAGTTTCTTGGCAATTTCTCGCATGGAATAGCCTTCATTTCTCAGAACAAGAATAGACTGATGATTTTCAAAAGAAAGTGCTTTGTTTCTGGCCATTTTGAGCCTGTAATCGAACCCACAAATTCTGATGCTCAAGATACTCAACTAATCTAAAGAAGGCCAGTTGTATTGCTTCTTTAATCAGCGCAACTGTTTTAAGCTGTGCTAACATAATTGCAAAAGGCTTTTCTAATTTTCAATTAGCTTTGATGTTATTTTAATGGACAAAAAAAATTGCTTTTCTTTCAAAAACAAGGACATGTCTAAGTGACCCCAAACTTTTGAACGGTAGTGTATGTCCAAGCTGGGAGGTGATGGGGGTTGGGGAGATTTAGAGAGAGGGATTTAGGAAACCATCTGTTGACCAAAGCTTTTGGGAAGAAGAACCCTCATATGGATTTACGATATTCTCTCCACGGGTGGGACCGGTATAAGGACTCCTTGGGTTTCTCTGAGGGACAGTTAAAGGAGATGGGATGGGGAGAGGAGAGGAGAGGGGGAGTGTTAAGAGGGAAACAAGAATGAACAAAGGTACTTAATTATTGAGTTTTTCCTAATCCCTTCCCTCCATTCATTTCCAAGACGCAGGTATGTGACCGCCCTAAAAAATCAATACAATCTAAGTTCACTGCAAACACTATCCACATAACTATCCACAGAGCATTCCATTTGACATTCCACAATGAATCGCAACAACAACAGTTATGTATGGTTTGGCTAGGTTTTGGTTGGCTTTTGTATGAACTGAGACCCTATAACAGGTGTTGGCTATTCTAATATGAGGCTGAGCAGTAGATATAGTGGAAGTAGAAAGAGAGTTCTTCTCGCCAACCATACATAAGCCAGGTTTATTCCTGCAGCAGAAGTCTTGTCCTGGCTTAGGGGTGATTTCCCCCTTTTGCTTACTTGTTTGTTTCAGGCTTGTGCGGCAGCGGAGCTTTAAGCCGTGTTCACTGTGTCTCACTGGGACTTAGAGCCGAGTAGGACAGGCGCTACAGCTGCTCTCACCTAAAGTATTCCGACTGGCTGGCTGGCAGATACAGGACACAGATACAGGACACAGCTAGTACATACCGTTCTGAGAACCATATGTTTCTAAGAGATTGTTGAGAGCATGGTTATCCTATGTTTTTTTTGTTGCATACAACCTTCCCACAACATTCTGGGAATGGTGCAAAATAGTTAGCAGTGTTATTAAAAGTGTTATTGAAAAAAACTCAAGCTAATCTGGAATTTTGGTTCTCAGAACGTTAATAAAACCTCCCAGGGAAATGTTCAGGGAACCATAGAAAAACATTCTCAGAACCACCCTGACACTAAAGTTAACATTTCTAGAACAGGCGAAAGGTTTACTTCCGTTATTCAAAAAAACGTTCCGTTTTACCTGCCATTAAATGTATGGCTTCGTTTCCAGAATCAATGGGAAACCAAAAACTTACATTCCTACAACTTCCAAGGAACCAAATGTGCTAGTTGGAAGTATATATATCCGCACATACAGTAGATTTACATCAAACACCTAACAAGTATGAGATTAATGAGAGGCCAGTTATCTTCTTGACAAGAGATCAATATTGTTCTCACTGTAATATGTAAACAACACTGCTTAACAATATAAATAAATTAAAGAGACCGATGTCTCTTGACCAACAAGCACTCTTAAAATACAAACAGGCACAGTAGTCCCTGTCCTATATGACTGTTTACCTATAACAACACACTACAGATTCTGGCCCAAATTAGGTAGATGTCCATAGATGATGGGAAGGTCCAGAAACTAGCTATTTTCCGGCTCGGGTGCCGATAAATTATGCTCTCCCACTAATCCTGTTCCGAATCCCGGGCCATTCACTGCACCAGACCTTCCTCCTTCCCAATCGAAACTAACGAGGGAGCGATCTGATATTCCAGGAAACGGCAATGTTGAGGAACAGATATGGTTGTTGACCTGTCAGATTGTGTAGAAACATGCCACGAGTTTGGGATTGGGATTCAGCATTGAGTTACGCATCGGAGGGTAGGATGAACATATGTGGAGTCTGTTTTGGACTGTTGCCTCCCTCCTCATCCTCACAAATCATCCTAAATTAGATGGGGTTAATGGATTGAGTGGGGAGGGCTTTCCCTGACACCTTTCTGTTAACTAAGAGATGTAGAACTTTAGGTCAAGTAACCACACTCCAAGTGAGCTATATGAGCACATGTTGAATATACAGCAGTACCAAAAAACTGATGCTCATCCATTGAATATTATGAATTGGAACTTGATGGGCACCACAGGCTCATATTTGTTTGGTTTGTTGATTGTTGCCCATTCATTGATGGGCCCTAAACGGTGATGCTTGTTTGCTGGTTTGATTGTTTGATGCCCTCTTGTATTTAAAAAGGTTCAGACTGGGCACCCCTCCCTGCTCACACTTGTAATTTAAAAGCGTCAGGGATTAATTGATTAATTAGGATAAGGCCCTCAAACAGTCCCGTCCCCCCCCCGCCACACACACACACACACACACACCAGCTCAGTACCCCCACTCCGTACCTTCTAATCAAAATAGTACCCCCCACACCGGCCACAATCAGAGCAGGGGAAAATGGGGTCCAAGATTAATCCTAGATTAGATTAATTTCTGCAACATTAAACCATTAAAAACTTCGGCAAATTATTTGAAGGGGTCTTCGAATGTATTAATGCTCAGCAAAAAGGGTCTAAAGCCCTTATTAGTGGACTTTAGCCTCTGTCCGTTAGGCGTTAGATAGAAATCCGGTTTGCGGTTTGAGAATTTGTGCATGTGCATGTACATACACACACCCACATAAACATGCCTCTGAAGCCACCGCCCACTTAAGGGTTCCGCGATCTGGCTGATTAGTCGTGTTCCTTCCTGATGCTGTCGGATATCCTGCTGCTTTCCTGTAAACCACATGTCTCACACACACACACACACACACACACACACACACACAGTCTTGTATAACTAAACTTGTGGGGACACACAATTCAGTCCCATTCAAAATACTATTTTCGCTAACCCCTAAACCTAAACCTAACCCGTACCCTTACCCTAAGATTAACCGAAAACCTAACCTTAACCCTAACTCTAGCTCCTAACACTAAAAATAACCCTAGCTCCTAACCCTAAACCTAATTTAACCTTAACACTATCCTTAACCCTAAACCCCCTAGAAATAGCATTTGACCTTGTGGGGACCAACAAAATGTCCCCAGTTGGTCAAATTTTTGTTTGTTTACTATTCTTGTGGTGACTTTTGGTACGCACAGTATAGTTAAACATATCCACAAAGAGCTAGCTAACGCTAACTACACTGGACAGCTCAACTGTTCCTCAAGCCCTGTTTCCATAAACACAAGATTCAATTGGATATTGGCAAATTACCTGATCATACATCTCTGTTGCTAGTCTTCATTTAAGCACATCAAAGTCAAATATGAATGCATTACCAGAAAGGGGGAAATCTTCAATGCACATGCTCTTCCGAAGCATATGTAATGGTAATGCTACACAGCATTACGACAACCAGCTCATTCCAGTTTAGCGCTGTAAAATCAGACAAGGAAATACAGTCTCTCACTGTAATTCAAAATAATAGGCTCACTTCCCGTCTCTCAGAAGTTCTTTGATTGTTTAATTGTTTGCAGAGAGACTATGTGGGTGAATTGACTGGAATCCTATAACCATCAGTTAGTTATATTTAGTCTTGGTCGACTGGAATAGTATAGCCGTCAGTTATAAATGCTTTACAGGGGATTAACTAAACACACATTGGACTGGAGGAAACAGAAACAGTCGTCTGAATAGTCAATCAATTGATTTAGCAGTTGGCATGATTAATCGATTGATTATTAACTGATCCTTTGTAAGAGCGTGTCCAATCAATTGTCAGATTGATCAATAAATCAATACATTGATTTATTCTGACAAGGCCACACACCGAACCATGATGTATCACTTCAGTGTTACCTCATACAGGCTGAGTGTACTGTGATGAGATAAAGTGAGACAGTGTCAGTCTATGTCCCAAAGGGTTATTCTGTCACATGGTCATTCTGTGTCACAGGGATGTTGATGAACATCCACTTGATACAACAAGAGGTTACTTATTGTAAAATGACTCCGATTCCAGGTATGGGTCAATACCAGGGATGGAAATTAAGATAGCCATGGGTTAGTGGGCTAATACTTTTTTGGACCAGGCTAGTAGAAAATGTGCCTGCTAGTGAAATGTTGTCTTTTCAAATATTGAATGGCACATATTTTGGACCCGGGATAGTTACAATTGAATCTACTAGCCCTGCTGGCAAGTGCCCAAAATACTTAAATTCCATCACTGGTCCCTACTATCATCCCTGTTCTCTACATTGTGTTCTACCTTGTTAAGTAACATATTATGTCGTTCAACTACAGTATAGAGTAGCCATACAGTATGCAATGTTTTAATCATGTGCTTCTGTCCGCATAGAACTCTTTGGTGAAATATTTTGATGTGACCTCATGCATTACAATGTGTTATGATAACATTTAAGCCTATTGAATCAGTGCTTTCACCTTTGAACGTGAGTACCTCGTGCGGGTCATCTGTTGTAACAAACCTGGACCGCACTGTGTGTGCTGATATGGCATCACACTGTAATCATCGTCACTATACGGTAATAAAAAAGGTGACAATACTTGACAAGACAGCAATACAAACTCATTACTTTGAAATTACTAATGTCGGTCACACTTTATTTGGATAGTCAAGATAGTCCATCTGTAGATGTTCTACAGATAGTTTGTTGATAATATGACCATCTGTTGATAAGCAACTGCTTTCTATGGTTACGGTTAGGGTTAGGCTTAAAATAAGGGTAAGGGTCAAGGTTAGGGTAAGGGTTAGGATAAGGGTTAAAGTTAGGGCTAGTGTAAAGATAAGGGTTAAGGTTAGGGTTAGGGTAAGGGTTGAGTTTAGAGTTAGGATAAGGGTTAAGGTTAGGGTTAGGGTATGGGTTGAGTTTAGAGTTAGGATAAGGGTTAAGGTTAGGGCTAGTGTAAAGATAAGGGTTAAGGTTAGGGTTAGGGTAAGGGTTGAGTTTAGAGTTAGGATAAGGGTTAAGGTTAGGGATAGTGTAAAGATAAGGGTTAAGGTTAGGGTTAGGGTAAGGGTTGAGTTTAGAGTTAGGATATGGGTTAGGGTTAGGGTATGGGTTGAGTTTAGAGTTAGGATAAGGGTTAAGGTTAAGGTTAGGGTAAGGGTTGAGTTTAGAGTTAGGATAAGGGTTAAGGTTAGGGTTAGGGTATGGGTTGAGTTTAGAGTTAGGATAAGGGTTAAGGTTAGGGTTAGTGTATGGGTTGAGTTTAGAGTTAGGATGAGGGTTAAGGTTAGGGCTAGTGTAAAGATAAGGGTTAAGGTTAGGGTTAGGGTAAGGGTTGAGTTTAGAGTTAGGATAAGGGTTAAGGTTAGGGTATGGATTGAGTTTAGAGTTAGGATAAGGGTTAAGGTTAGGGTTAGTGTATGTGTTGAGTTTAGAGTTAGGATAAGGGTTAAGGTTAGGGATAGTGTAAAGATAAGGGTTAAGGTTAGGGTTAGGGTAAGGGTTGAGTTTAGAGTTAGGATATGGGTTAGGGTTAGGGAATGGGTTGAGTTTAGAGTAAGGATAAGGGTTAAGGTTAGTAGATAGTTAGTTGAAATGTTCATCTGTATAATCATCTGATCATCTGTATGTCGTCTGTAGAGCATCTACAGATGGACTATCCAAATAAAGTGTTACCCTAATGCATAAGGGTCTTGGGGGATCTTTTTTTGATGGGGAAAACATCTGGGCTATAAAGATACATAGTGTTGGGTCATCTTGTTTGACTATACAGCTTGGCTCTAAAGAGTGGATAGTAAAGGATCAGAGATAAGCATGTAAATGATAGTATAGCTGTAATTCATGTTGGTTGCATATAGGTTGACTGAAAATAGTTACACTGCATCTCATTTACTCTTCTTTTGCAAACACACACACACACACACACACACACACACACACACACACACACACACACACACACACACACACACACACACACACACACACACACACACACACACACACACACACACAGCCCACCATAATAATGAGAGATATTGCACTTTTGTCATTGAACCAGTATTGTGACTGTATTAGATTACTTCTCTGTGCTGTGGTGGAGAAGAAGATGACCTTTCTGAAGTTTCTGGTTGAGTTTCATAAAAGTTATATGAGCAGTAGCAGGAAACTGGATATGGACTGGAATGTGGGCACTGAGCATTCCTGTCGCTACCACAGGGCTCTGGTCAAAAATTATGTACTACATAGGGAATAAGGTCCCGTTTGGGATGCAATCATTGATATTGGCTGTTTTATGACAAACCCTCATAGTTTAGTGCAACCATCCATCCACTTCAAATTATGAGTTTGTCTTTTAGGCTAGTTGCAGGCTAGAAGAGACAAAAGTACAACAGCCGAAATACAGTATAATGTGTACTGACTGACTTACAATTTCTCTTTTCAGCATTTCAAAAACATCAACCATCCTGTAACTGTACAACTGAGTCAGCGCTCGAGACAGACATAATTACTGCTGTGGGATTTAAAGCTTGTAATAAGTGTTGCCTTTTGGCAGTTTCCCCCTCTCTGCTCAAGGACTCAGTCAGAAGAGTGGAGGATAGTCTGTAGGGGCTACATTGACTGTGAGAGAGGTCAAGAAGTCATTTCTGGAGTTTTGGAGGGAATATTTGTACCTTTTTTTTCAGAGGGGCAGTACCAAGATTTACGAGGGATGATGCGTGCCTGCACTTCTTAGCATTCCCTCCTGATATTAAGCAGCTTTATTTTTATAGTCTAACTCATAAACAAAGGCTTTAAAAACAGTCTGATGTTATTCTCCCCTGGCCTGGCAGCGGCAGCACACTAAAGGCTTACATTTATGACTGCGCAATTTATTTTCCTAAGCAGATTTGTCCCTCATTCCCTATCCCTTTGAAGTGTGAAACAATATAGTTGTTGTACATTCATAATACCATCAGTTCTAGTTTGGTAAGTTTGAATAACAGCTGTTTGTGTAAACAGCTCTTTGCCACTAGCCGTTTAACAGCGGAATAAAACAGGCTTTGGCCTTCATGTTTTTTTTATAGCTGCCGTGCAGGCAGGGGCTGATCCCAAACCCCTGGATTTCAAAGCCCACTGAGCAGTGCACAAAACTCCCTCCTCAACCCCGCAACCCCTGCATAGGGGCACTCACAATAGGCCCTCATTCAGGCTATCTACTTTTAAATGCCAATAAAATATTTTACATTTCCTCACAAGGCAGTTAAATTCAGCTGACTGCTGTGTCCCACCCCTCTATCCCTCTAACATTACCAGAACCCCCCTTGCTACCTGTCAAGAATGTGTTTCCTTATTTTATGTCTGTTGCTTTCTCAGCTCAGGTTTTGTATTCCCTTGTATTCTGTTAACCCCATTATCTCCAGTATCATCTGAATATGTAACTGAACATGTTAACTAATTAACACAAATCAAATAATCATGAATTAATCATGAATAATGATGATTGGGAAAGTTAGAGGCACAAAGATCATACCCCAAGACATTCTAACCTCTCATCATTACCAATAACAGGGGAGGTTACCATTTTGGGGAATGGAAGGATATTAATGGCACTAACTTTCTCACTCCTCATTATTTAGGATTCATTCATGATTATCCATAATCATGGTATCATGGCAGGCCCTGGAAACCATTACAGACTACAAAGGGAAGCACAGCCGAGAGCTGCCCAGTGACACGAGCGTACCGGACGAGCTAAACTACTTCTATGCTGCGTCGAGGCAAATAACACTGAAACATGCATGAGAGCACCAGCTGTACCGGAAGACTGTGTGATTACGCTCAACTTTAGACAGGTCAACATTCACAAGGCCACAGGGCCAGACGGAGTACCAGGACGTGTACTGCGAGCATGCGCTGACCAACTAGCAAGTGTCTTCACTGACATTTTCAACCTCTCCCTGTCCGAGTGTAATATCAACATGTTTTTTTTCTACCCCCTTTTCTCCCCAATTCCCATTTCGTGGTGTCCAATTGTTAGTAGTTACTATCTTGTCTCATCGCTACAACTCCCGTACGCGCTCGGGAGAGACGAAGGTCGAAAGCCATGCGTCCTCCGAAACACAACCCAATCAGCCCTCACTGCTTCTTCACACAGTGCGCATCCAACCCGGAAGCCAGCCGCACCAATGTGTCGGAGGAAACACCGTACACCTGGTGACCTGGTTAGCGTGCACTGCGCCCGGCCCGCCACAGGAGTCGCTAGTGCGCGATGAGACAAGGATATCCCTACCGGCCAAACCCTCCCTAACCCGGACGACGTTAGGCCAATTGTGCATCGCTCCACGGACCTCCCGGAATACCAACATGTTTTAAGCAGACCACCATAGTGCCTGTACCCAAGAACACTACGGTAACCTGCCTAAATGACTGCCAACCCGTAGCACTCACATCTGTAGCCATGCAGTGCTTTGAAAGGCTGGTCATGGCTCACATCAACACCATCATCCCAGAAACCCTAGACCCATCCAATTTGCATACCGCCCCAATAGATCCACAGATGATGCAGTCTCTATTGCACTCCACACTGCTATTTCCCACCTGGACAAAAGGAACACCTATGTGAGAATGCTATTCATTGACTACAGCTCAGCATTCAACACCGTAGTGCCCTCAAAGCTCATCAATAAACTAAGGACTCTGGGACTAAACACCTCCCTCTGCAACTGGATCCTGGACTTCCTGATGGGCCACCCCCAGGTGGTAAGGGTAGGTAACAACACATCCGCCACGCTGATCCTCAACACAGGGGCCCCTCAGGGGTGCGTGCTCAGCCCCCTCCTGTACTCCCTGTTCACTCATGACTGCACGGCCAGGCACGACTCCAACACCATCATTCAATTTGCTGATGACACAACAGTGGTAGGCCTGATCACCGACAACAATGAGACTGCCAGGACAATAACCTCTCCCTCAATGTAATCTAGACAAAGGAGATGATTGTGGACTACAGGAAAAGGAGGACCGAGCATGCCCCCATTCTCATCGACGGAGCTGCAGTGGAGCAGGTTGAGAGCTTCAAGTTCCTTGGTGTCCACAGCACAAACAAGCTAACATGGTCCAAGCACACCAGGACAGTCATGAAGCGGGCACGACAAAACCTATTCCCCCTCAGGAGACTGAAAAGATTTGGCATGGGTCCTCAGGTTCTCAAAAGGTTCTACAGCTGCACCATCGAGAGCATCCTGACTGGTTGCATCACTGCCTGGTATGGCAACTGCTCAGCCTCCGACTGCAAGGCACTACAGAGGGTAGTACGAATGGCCCAGTACATCACTGGGGCCAAGCTTCCTGCCATCCAGGACCTCTATACCAGACGGTGTCAGGCGAAGGCTCTAAAAATTGCCATAGACTCCAGCCACCCTAGTCATAGACTGTTCTCTCTGCTACCACACTGCAAGCGGTACCGAAGCGCCAAGTCTAGGTCCAAGAGGCTTTTAAACAGCTTCTATTCCCAAGCCATAAGACTCCTGAACATCTAGTCAAATGGCTACCCAGACTATTTGCATTGCCCTATGCATATTCACTTTAATTAACTCTACCTACATGTGCATACTACCTCAACTAACCGGTGCCACCGCACATTGACTCTGTACTGGCACCACCTTGTATATATTGTTATTTTTTACTGATGCTCTTTAATTACTTGTTACTTTTATCTCTTATTCTTATCTGTATTTTTTGAAACGGCACTGTTGGTTAGGGGCTCGTAAGTAAGCATTTCACTGTAAGGTGTACCTGTTGTATTCGCTGCATGTGACTAATACAATTTTATTTGATTTTGTTGGTTCACATTAACATAGAAGTGTTCCAAAAAATATTATATTCTTATGTGCAATAAAAATGTGACTTGAAAATTACACAATACTTTATTCACCATTCATTTTTATTAGGGACAACATCATCTGGAATACAACCAAAAACAACCTGCAAATGCATCCAACAAGTTTGTAGTCATATGGGACCAAACACAAAACTTTGGACTAATTTAATACACATAAGTACATTTGCCCATAATATGGGCAAATGCACTGATATCATTGCATATGTCTGAAATGATAAACAGTTGAAGTCGAAAGTTTACATACACCTTAGCCAAATACATTTAAAGTCAGTTTTTCACAATTCCTGACATTTAATCCTAGTAAAAATCCCTGTTTTAGGTCAGTTAGGATCACCACTTCATTTTAAGAATGTGAAATGTCAGAATAATAGTAGAGAGAATGATTTATTTAAGCTTTTATTTCTTTCATCACATTCCCAGTGGGTCAGAAGTTTACATACACTCAATTAGTATTTGGTAGCATTGCCTTTAAATTGTTTAACTTGGGTCAAACATTTCAGGTAGCCTTCCACAAGCTTCCCACAATAAGTTGGATGAATTTTGGCCCTTTCCTCCTGGCAGAGCTGGTGTAACTGAGTCAGGTTTGTAGGCCTCCTTGCTCGCACACCGTTTTTCAGTTCTGTCTACACATTTTCTATGGAATTGAGGTCAGGGCTTTGTGATGGCCACTCCAATACCTTGACTTTGTTGTCCTTAAGCCATTTTGCCACAACTTTGGAAGTATGCTTGGGTCATTGTCCATTTGGAAGACTCATTTGTGACCAAGCTTTAACTTCCTGACTTATGTCTTGAGATATTGCTTCAATATTTCCTCATCATGCCATCTATTTTGTGAAGTGCACCAGTCCCCCCTGCAGCAAAGCACCCCCACAACATGATGCTGCCACCCCCGTGCTTCACGGTTGGGATGGTGTTCTTCGGCTTGCAAGCCTCCCCCTTTTTCCTCCAAACATTATGGTGGTATAACAATGGTCATTATGGCCAAACTGTTCTATTTTTGTTTCATCAGACCAGAGGACATTTCTCCAAAAAGTATGTGCAGTTGCAAACCATAGTCTGGCTTTTTTATGAAGGCTTTTTCCTTGCTGAGCGGCCTTTTAGGTTATGTTGATATAGGACTCGTTTTTACTGTGGATACAGATACTGTTGTACCTGTTTCCTCCAGCATCTTTACAAGGTCCTTTGCTGTTGTTCTGGGATTGATTTTCACTTTTCTCACCAAAGTACGTTCATCTCTAGGAGAAAGAACGCGTCTCCTTCCTGAGCGGTATGACGGCTATATGGTCCCATGGTGTTTATACTTGCATACTATTGTTTGTACAGATGAACGTGGTACCTTCATGCGTTTGGAAATTGCTCCCAAGGATGAACCAGACTTGTGGAGGTATACAATTTTTTTCCTGAGGTCTTGGCTGATTTCTTTTGATTTTCCCATGATGTCAAGCAAAGAGGCACTGAGTTTGAAACGTAGGCCTTGAAATACATCCACAGGTACACCTGCAAATGCAAAAACAACCTGCAAATGCATCCAACAAGTTTGTAGTCGTATGGGACCAAACACAAAACTTTGGACTAATTTAATACACATAAGTACATTTGCCCATAATATGGGCAAATGCACTGATATCATTGCATATGTCTGAAATGATAAACAGTTGAAGTCGAAAGTTTACATACACCTTAGCCAAATACATTTAAAGTCAGTTTTTCACAATTCCTGACATTTAATCCTAGTAAAAATCCCTGTTTTAGGTCAGTTAGGATCACCACTTCATTTTAAGAATGTGAAATGTCAGAATAATAGTAGAGAGAATGATTTATTTAAGCTTTTATTTCTTTCATCACATTCCCAGTGGGTCAGAAGTTTACATACACTCAATTAGTATTTGGTAGCATTGCCTTTAAATTGTTTAACTTGGGTCAAACATTTCAGGTAGCCTTCCACAAGCTTCCCACAATAAGTTGGATGAATTTTGGCCCTTTCCTCCTGGCAGAGCTGGTGTAACTGAGTCAGGTTTGTAGGCCTCCTTGCTCGCACACCGTTTTTCAGTTCTGTCTACACATTTTCTATGGAATTGAGGTCAGGGCTTTGTGATGGCCACTCCTATACCTTGACTTTGTTGTCCTTAAGCCATTTTGCCACAACTTTGGAAGTATGCTTGGGTCATTGTCCATTTGGAAGACTCATTTGTGACCAAGCTTTAACTTCCTGACTTATGTCTTGAGATATTGCTTCAATATTTCCTCATCATGCCATCTATTTTGTGAAGTGCACCAGTCCCCCCTGCAGCAAAGCACCCCCACAACATGATGCTGCCACCCCCGTGCTTCACGGTTGGGATGGTGTTCTTCGGCTTGCAAGCCTCCCCCTTTTTCCTCCAAACATTATGGTGGTATAACAATGGTCATTATGGCCAAACTGTTCTATTTTTGTTTCATCAGACCAGAGGACATTTCTCCAAAAAGTATGTGCAGTTGCAAACCATAGTCTGGCTTTTTTATGAAGGCTTTTTCCTTGCTGAGCGGCCTTTTAGGTTATGTTGATATAGGACTCGTTTTTACTGTGGATACAGATACTGTTGTACCTGTTTCCTCCAGCATCTTTACAAGGTCCTTTGCTGTTGTTCTGGGATTGATTTTCACTTTTCTCACCAAAGTACGTTCATCTCTAGGAGAAAGAACGCGTCTCCTTCCTGAGCGGTATGACGGCTATATGGTCCCATGGTGTTTATACTTGCATACTATTGTTTGTACAGATGAACGTGGTACCTTCATGCGTTTGGAAATTGCTCCCAAGGATGAACCAGACTTGTGGAGGTATACAATTTTTTTCCTGAGGTCTTGGCTGATTTCTTTTGATTTTCCCATGATGTCAAGCAAAGAGGCACTGAGTTTGAAACGTAGGCCTTGAAATACATCCACAGGTACACCTCCAATTGACTCAAATGATGTCAATTAGCCTATCAGAAGCTTCTAAAGCCATGACATCAATTTTCCAAGCTGTTTAAAGGCATAGTCAACTTAGTGTATGTTTTCTTCTGACCCACTGGAATTGTGACACAGTGAATTCTAAGTGAAATAATCCGTCTGTAAACAATTGTTGGAAAAAGTACTTGTGTCATGCACAAAGTAGATGTCCTTACCGACTTGCAAAGACAATAGTTTGTTAAAATAAATGTGTGGAGTGGTTGAAAAACTAGTTTAAATGACTCCAACCTAAGTGTATGTAAACTTCCCACTTGAACTGTACTTATGACACCTTCAAATGGGGGGACTAGATACATAAAGTGCTTTCATTTCTAAACGTGGTAAACAGTATGAAAATACTTTCAAATAAAAGGAGACACTCTGTACTGTTGCCTCTTTAAAAAAAAATCCAAAATGCTGTAGTATAGATCCTAATTAAACGTTTTAGCTTCACTGTCTAAATAAATATGTAGGGGAGTGAAGCTATTAAACTTACAACCAGAGATCAAAAGGGAGGATATTGTTATTTTACAAGCCAGAGAGGCTTTGTGTGCATTGTTTATGTTCTCGGCTTGCCTTTTGGCACGCCTGGGATTCTTTTTGACATGTGAGAAGGGTGCCAGGCCTTTCACAGCTTCGGGGCCATTTGTGCTGCACTTGGTGTTATGAGGGGAATGTGCATGCTGTGCCTCTGTTCCCAGCCCAATCACGAGTACAGCGCCTTCATGACAGCCAACCTTGCCATGCAGGTGTCCATTTCATACCCATGACCAACTGTTGGGTGGTAGACCAAGATGGGGTTATAATATCCATCAACTCGCTCTCTCACTAGGCTGCTGCTGCTTTCTATCCTTAGTATCTACAATACCTGTTTTTACCGTTTTTTACTTGGCTCAACTTCTCATTCTGCTGTTCTGTTCACTAGTCCCATCTCACAGTCTTACTAGCACTATCTCAGTCTCAGTCCTCACAAACTCACATGAGGCTTTACTCTAATTCTTTACAATACCCTATGTGACTAAAGCCCATAACTTCACAGAACCTTCACACGGGATGGGGTGGGGATGTAGTAAATGTTAATGACCTGACATGGCACTTGGATGTCAAGGTCAAGAGCAGGAGTGGATGAAGAGTTGGGGACTGAGAGAGGAGCTAGGCAAGATGTCAGTTTTGAGCACCTCTAATGGCTATTTTGTTCCATAAGACATCCAAAATGACCAGTTGAACATAGCAAAAATAGTTTTACCTGAATCCTTTTAATCCTCTTAGACAGACAGCAGAGATCCTGGACACAGTCATGGAGGTGCTTGACAGGGTGTTGGAGGATTATTTCTCCTCAGGATGGACCCATGACATCTTTTATGACAAGGTCAGGTCACATGGTTGATCTCTGACCCATCAGTGAAGAGATTTGCTGCTGGACTGAGGCTGGCTTCTAGAAGCTTCCAGGGGTGAGGAGGCCTGAGGATCAGTATAGTGTCTGTCAGACTCACCCTATAGATACACATAATCACTGCACATGAAGAGCATTGTGGGCATTGAAAACCATTTTACCCTAGACACTTTGTTTGATGACTATCCCAGAAAAACTAAAAAAAGAAAAGAGGCATATGTCTGCAATGATCACATGTTGTTGTGTTAGAAATAATGCATGTTAGGCTGTCCATTGTCAGGGAATGACAGCGCACTTCTCACCTCATGTGGCACAAACTGGTTGAATCAATGTTGTTTCAGCGTAGTTTATCAACGTATTGTGACATGGGATCTAAATGGAAAATACATTGGATATGAAAAAAGTCATCAATGTTTTGAGGGTGAAATTTCAACCCCAGGATAATGTAATCGTTGTTACCAATTTTCAACATAGACAAACCTTGTATAAAATATGTTGAATTTGTACCTTTGAAACAAATGTCATATCTTCAAGGTTATATCTACTATCAGAAAAAAATAGGCTGGGTAGCACCTCCTAGAGAGTTGATCTACAACTATTAATTTGGTCTCCCATCCAGGTTTTTAACCAAGCCCAGCATTGTTTAGCTTTTATATTTGTCACTGACTACTACCAATGTGCTATCATGAGAATGATTATTAAGCTATCTCTTAATAAGTAAATATATTCACTGTTACTATCGAAGTCATTCCAAAGGCCTATATAGCATTTGCAAAGTTTCATTTAACTAGGCAAGACAGGTAAGAACAAATTCTTATTTACTAATGACAGCCTACTCCTGGACAACGCTGGGCCAATTGTGTGCCGCCCTATGGGACTCCCAATCACATCCGGATGTGATGCAGCCTGGATTCGAACCAGGTACTGCAGTGACGCCTCTTGCACTGAGATGCTTTTAAATGGTTGAAAGTGCAGCAATAACACATTTAGATGACAACTAAACCCAAAATCTAACATTGTTTTTCCATTGGAATTTGGTTGTGCCTTTAAATGGTTGAAAGCATAGTGATAACACATTGGTAATTCAACAAACTTCTGTCTGTCTTTTTGAGTGGGTGAATAAAGGTTGAAATCAAATAAATCAATGTCTCAACCAAATGTTACCCAAATTCCCACAATGAAATTATGTTGTGTTCCCAGTGGTTAATCACTCATATCAAACTAGGATATCATATGTTGATCAAGCATTGTACTAGACATATGTATATTTACATATACATATACTACATATTTACATATACATATACTACATATGTGTATACATATACATATACACTCTGAGTGCTCCAAGATGGCATAGCAGTTCAGACATATTTTGTCCTCGTCTTGTCGTGTCCCGTATATATATACAGTGCCTTGCGAAAGTATTCGGCCCCCTTGAACTTTGCGACCTTTTGCCACATTTCAGGCTTCAAACATAAAGATATAAAACTGTATTTTTTTGAAGAATTAACAACAAGTGGGACACAATCATGAAGTGGAACGACATTTATTGGATATTTCAAACTTTTTTAACAAATCAAAAACTGAAAAATTGGGCGTGCAAAATTATTCAGCCCCCTTAAGTTAATACTTTGTAGCGCCACCTTTTCCTGCGATTACAGCTGTAAGTCGCTTGGGGTATGTCTCTATCAGTTTTGCACATCGAGAGACTGACATTTTTTCCCATTCCTCCTTGCAAAACAGCTCGAGCTCAGCGAGGTTGGATGGAGAGCATTTGTGAACAGCAGTTTTCAGTTCTTTCCACAGATTCTCGATTGGATTCAGGTCTGGACTTTGACTTGGCCATTCTAACACCTGGATATGTTTATTTTTGAACCATTCCATTGTAGATTTTGCTTTATGTTTTGGATCATTGTCTTGTTGGAAGACAAATCTCCGTCCCAGTCTCAGGTCTTTTGCAGACTCCATCAGATTTTCTTCCAGAATGCTCCTGTATTTGGCTCCATCCATCTTCCCATCAATTTTAACCATCTTCCCTGTCCCTGCTGAAGAAAAGCAGGCCCAAACCATGATGCTGCCAGCACCATGTTTGACAGTGGGGATGGTGTATTCAGGGTGATGAGCTGTGTTGCTTTTACGCAAAACATAACGTTTTGCATTGTTGCCAAAAAGTTCAATTTTGGTTTCATCTGACCAGAGCACCTTCTTCCACATGTTTGGTGTGTCTCCCAGGTGGCTTGTGGCAAACTTTAAACAACACTTTTTATGGATATCTTTAAGAAATGGCTTTCTTCTTGCCACTCTTCCATAAAGGCCAGATTTGTGCAATATACGACTGATTGTTGTCCTATGGACAGAGTCTCCCACCTCAGCTGTAGATCTCTGCAGTTCATCCAGAGTGATCATGGGCGTCTTGGCTGCATCTCTGATCAGTCTTCTCCTTGTATGAGCTGAAAGTTTAGAGGGACGGCCAGGTCTTGGTAGATTTGCAGTGGTCTGATACTCCTTCCATTTCAATATTATCGCTTGCACAGTGCTCCTTGGGATGTTTAAAGCTTGGGAAATCTTTTTGTATCCAAATCCGGCTTTAAACTTCTTCACAACAGTATCTCGGACCTGCCTGGTGTGTTCTTTGTTCTTCATGATGCTCTCTGCGCTTTTGACGGACCTCTGAGACTATCACAGTGCAGGTGCATTTATACGGAGACTTGATTACACACAGGTGGATTGTATTTATCATCATTAGTCATTTAGGTCAACATTGGATCATTCAGAGATCCTCACTGAACTTCTGGAGAGAGTTTGCTGCACTGAAAGTAAAGGGGCTGAATAATTTTGCACGTCCAATTTTTCAGTTTTTGATTTGTTAAAAAAGTTTGAAATATCCAATAAATGTCGTTCCACTTCATGATTGTGTTGTTGATTTTTCACAAAAAAATACAGTTTTATATCTTTATGTTTGAAGCCTGAAATGTGGCAAAAGGTCGCAAAGTTCAAGGGGGCCGAATACTTTCGCAAGGCACTGTATATATATATATATATATATATATATATATATTTACAACTTTCTTTCCATACCTTTTTTATATATATTTTTCATAAACTCATCTTCAAAACACTCTCCTGCAACCCACCTCACCAATTTATATTTAAAAAAAATAAAGTATTATTTACCTCAAATCTGTAATCCTCCATAGAAGCTAACCAGAAGCTAGCCAGAAGCTAGCCCAGAAGCTAATCCAGAAGCTAGCCTGAAGCTAATCAGAAGCTAGTTAGCTTCTTTACTGGCTAATCGTTAGTATTCAGCTAACCACGGTTTGTGGTCATCAGCTATCCTTTAACTCGACGGCGCGGCTCGGAACGGAACATATCGGACCTATTTTTCTGTCCATGTCCCCGGATTTCAACCGCTAACTCTGGACATTTATACCTGGATCTCGCAGCTAGCTAGCTGCTATCCATGTGACTATCGTCTTTCGTCGATTCCGGAGCAAACATCAATTATTCCGGAGCTAGCCAGCTGAAGAGTTCCATCAGTCACTCCTGGGCTACATTCACCTATCCGGACCCGTTTTCCTGCCAACGCGGAGCCCCACCGGGCCTTCACAACTGGACTACCGACGTTATCTACGGGAGGGAGTTATCCGGCTGGCTCCTCCGTCGCGACGTTGCCTGAACGCCCATCTGCGGTACGCTAATCGTTAGCTGTCTTATCGGCTGCTATCTGAATAGACCTATCGGACAATTTATTTTTATTTTTTCTATTTTTTTTTCTTGGGCCTCTATAACTATATCTATTGTTTTTTTGCAAATTAGATTCATCCCCTCTACCACGGAACCCCACTAATCCTACCAACGGAAATGCACGAGGTGGCTAATAACAGACCTCCATCCTATGCTAGCTTGCTACCTATGGCCCGGCTAACTGTCTAAATCGCTGTGACCCCAACCAACCTCACTACTCACTGGACCCTTTTGATCACTCGACTAAGCATGCTTCTCCTTAATGTCAATATGCCTTGTCCATTGCTGTTCTGGTTAGTGTTTATTGGCTTATTTCACTGTAGAGCCTCTAGTCCTGCTCACTAGACCTTATCCAACCTATTAGTTCCACCACCCACACATGCGATGACATCTCCTGGTTTCAATGATGTTTCTAGAGACAATATCTCTCTCATCATCACTCAATACCTAGGTTTACCTCCACTGTATTCACATCCTACCATACCTTTGTCTGTACATTATACCTTGAAGCTATTTTATCGCCCCCCAGAAACCTCCTTTTACTCTCTGTTCCAGACGTTCTAGACGACCAATTCTTATTGCTTTTAGCCGTACCCTTATCCTACTCCTCCTCTCTTCCTCTGGCGATGTAGAGGTGAATCCAGGCCCTGCAGTGCCTAGCTCCACTCCTATTCCCCAGGCGCTCTCTTTTGATGACTTCTGTAACCGTAATAGCTTTGGTTTCATGCATGTTAACATTAGAAGCCTCCTCTCTAAGTTTGTTTTATTCACTGCTTTAGCACACTCTGCCAACCCGGATGTTCTAGCTGTGTCTGAATCCTGGTTTAGGAAGACCACCAAAAATTCTGAAATGTTCATCCCAAACTACAACATTTTCCGACAAGATAGAACTGCCAAAGGGGGCGGTGTTGCAATCTACTGCAAAGATAGCCTGCAGAGTTCTGTCCTACTATCCAGGTCTGTACCCAAACAATTTGAACTTCTACAGTTAAAAATCCACCTCTCTAAAAACAAGTCTCTCACCGTTGCCGCCTGCTATAGACCACCCTCTGCCCCCAGCTGTGCTCTGGACACCATATGTGAACTGATTGCCCCCCATCTATCTTCAGAGCTCGTGCTGCTAGGTGACCTAAACTGGAACATGCTTAACACCCCAGCCATCCTACAATCTAAGCTTGATGCCCTCAATCTCACACAAATTATCAATGAACCTACCAGGTACCTCCCCAAAGCCTTAAACACAGGCACCCTCATAGATATCATCCTAACCAACTTGCCCTCTAAATACACCTCTGCTGTCTTCAACCAAGATCTCAGCGACCACTGCCTCATTGCCTGCATCCGTAATGGGTCAGCGGTCAAACGACCTCCACTCATAACTGTCAAACGCTCCCTGAAACACTTCAGCGAGCAGGCCTTTCTAATCGACCTTGCCGGCGTATCCTGGAAGGATATTGATCTCATCCCGTCAGTAGAAGATGCCTGGTTATTTTTTTTAAATGCCTTCCTAACCATCTTAAATAAGCATGCCCCATTCAAGAAATGTATAACCAGGAACAGATATAGCCCTTGGTTCTCCCCAGATCTGACTGCCCTTAACCAACACAAAAACATCCTATGGCGTTCTGCATTAGCATCGAACAGCCCCCGTGATATGCAGCTGTTCAGGGAAGCTAGAAACCATTATACACAGGCAGTTAGTAAAGCCAAGGCTAGCTTTTTCAAGCAGAAATTTGCTTCCTGCAACACTAACTCAAAAAAGTTCTGGGACACTGTAAAGTCCATGGAGAATAAGAACACCTCCTCCCAGCTGCCCACTGCACTGAAGATAGGAAACACTGTCACCACTGATAAATCCACTATAATTAAGAATTTCAATAAGCATTTTTCTACGGCTGGCCATTCTTTCCACATGGCTACTCCTACCCCGGTCAACAGCACTGCACCCCCCACAGCAACTCGCCCAAGCCTTCCCCATTTCTCCTTCTCCCAAATCCAGTCAGCTGATGTTCTGAAAGATCTGCAAAATCTGGACCCCTACAAATCAGCCGGGCTAGACAATCTGGACCCTTTCTTTCTAAAATTATCCGCCGAAATTGTTGCCACCCCTATTACTAGCCTGTTCAACCTCTCTTTCGTGTCGTCTGAGATTCCCAAAGATTGGAAAGCAGCTGCGGTCATCCCCCTCTTCAAAGGGGGGGACACTCTTGACCCAAACTGCTACAGACCTATATCTATCCTACCCTGCCTTTCTAAGGTCTTCAAAAGCCAAGTCAACAAACAGATTACCGACCATTTTGAATCTCACCATACCTTCTCTGCTATGCAATCTGGTTTCAGAGCTGGTCATGGGTGCACCTCAGCCACGCTCAAGGTCCTAAACGATATCTTAACCACCATCGATAAGAAACATTACTGTGCAGCCATATTCATTGATCTGGCTAAGGCTTTCGACTCTGTCAATCACCACATCCTCATCGACAGACTCGACAGCCTTTGTTTCTCAAATGATTGCCTCGCCTGGTTCACCAACTACTTCTCTGATAGAGTTCAGTGTGTCAAATCGGAGGGTCTGCTGTCCGGACCTCTGGCAGTCTCTATGGGGGTGCCACAGGGTTCAATTCTTGGACCGACTCTCTTCTCTGTATACATCAATGATGTCGCTCTTGCTGCTGGTGAGTCTCTGATCCACCTCTACGCAGACAACACCATTCTGTATACTTCTGGCCCTTCTTTGGACACTGTGTTAACAACTCTCCAGGCAAGCTTCAATGCCATACAACTCTCCTTCCGTGGCCTCCAATTGCTCTTTAATACAAGTAAAACTAAATGCATGCTCTTCAACCGATCGCTGCCTGCACCTGCCCGCCTGTCCAACATCACTACTCTGGACGGCTCTGACTTAGAATACGTGGACAACTACAAATACCTAGGTGTCTGGTTAGACTGTAAACTCTCCTTCCAGACCCACATCAAAACATCTCCAATCCAAAGTTAAATCTAGAATTGGCTTCCTATTTTGCAACAAAGCATCCTTCACTCATGCTGCCAAACATACCCTTGTAAAACTGACCATCCTACCAATCCTCGACTTTGGCGATGTCATTTACAAAATAGCCTCCAATACCCTACTCAACAAATTGGATGCAGTCTATCACAGTGCAATCCGTTTTGTCACCAAAGCCCCACCATTGCGACCTGTACGCTCTCGTTGGCTGGCCCTCCTTTCATACTCGTCGCCAAACCCACTGGCTCCATGTCATCTACAAGACCCTGCTAGGTAAAGTCCCCCCTTATCTCAGCTCGCTGGTCACCATAGCATCACCCACCTGTAGCACGCGTTCCAGCAGGTATATCTCTCTGGTCACCCCCAAAACCAATTCTTTCTTTGGCCGCCTCTCCTTCCAGTTCTCTGCTGCCAATGACTGGAACGAACTACAAAAATCTCTGAAACTGGAAACACTTATCTCCCTCACTAGCTTTAAGCACCAACTGTCAGAGCAGCTCACAGATTACTGCACCTGTACATAGCCCACCTATAATTTAGCCCAAACAACTACCTCTTTCCCTACTGTATTTATTTTATTTATTTATTTATTTTGCTCCTTTGCACCCCATTATTTTTATTTCTACTTTGCACATTCTTCCACTGCAAATCTACCATTCCAGTGTTTTACTTGCTATATTGTATTTACTTTGCCACCATGGCCTTTTTTTGCCTTTACCTCCCTTATCTCACCTCATTTGCTCACATCGTATATAGACTTGTTTATACTGTATTATTGACTGTATGTTTGTTTTACTCCATGTGTAACTCTGTGTCGTTGTATCGGTCGAACTGCTTTGCTTTATCTTGGCCAGGTTGCAATTGTAAATGAGAACTTGTTCTCAACTTGCCTACCTGGTTAAATAAAGGTGAAATAAAATAAAATACATTTAAAATTCCCGATAATGGAAAATGATAATACAAAGTTAAGCCTGAAACAAAACCTATAAAATGAACATGACATTTATTAAGTCTTGGCACTTACTGCCTTGACAATCCAGGTGCGCAACTTTCACTGGGACATGTCGTCCCCCCCCCCCACATTCTGAAATTGTATTTTTAAAGGTTTGCTTTAGGACCATGCGGACGGTAGACTGTTTGCAGTGTTCATCTGACTGGATAAAATATTTTAATGAATATATCCCCCCACTTCTAAAACCTAAGTGGCTCTTAAGCCATTGTTTTGTCTTTGGACCAGTGGTGTGTATTCATGGATGCTAAGGGAAGCCAGGCTTCCCAAAACAAAATTACCAAGAGAAAAAGAAAAACACCAAATAATTTATCTTTTGTCTCTCTGTGTTTCATACATTTCCTTCAATTTGCAATTGGCTGAATGTATCTCACCGGAGAAAACATCAGAGTGAACGATGTAACCCTCAGTGGTTCTAAATAAATAGTTGTTTAGCAGTCCGAAAATGTCGGAAACATTAACTTGCTTGACCATGCTGTAGTTCATGTAACTGTTTGTTACATGCAATATGTTTTGTGGAATTCAGATGTAGCTCTTTGGTTTTGTGATGAAACAAGGGTGTGGTTAAATGTATTCTTCCACTGTGTCTTCTTATTGTCTCCCAGTGTCAAGGCATATGAACTAACAGGTTATAGGGCAAACAATGCAATTATCACAACACATTAGCCCACATTAACAAATAGCCCTTACACAGCCTGGAGGTGTGTTGGGTCATTGTCCTGTTGAAAAAAATGTATAGTGGGACTAAGCGCAAACCAAATGGGATGGTATATCGCTGCAGAATGCTGTGGTAGCCATGCTGGTTAAGTGTGCCTTGAATTCTAAATAAATCACAGACACCAGCAAAGCACCCCCACAGCATCACACCTCCTCCATGCTTCACAGTGGGAACCACACATGCTGAGATCATCCGTTCACCTACTCGGTGTCTCACAAAGACACGGCGATTGGAACCAAAAATCTCCAATTTGGACTCATCACACCAAAGGACAGATTTCCACCGGTCTAATGTCCATTGCTCGTTTTTCTTGGCCCAAGCAATTCTGTTCTTATTATTGGTGTCCTTTAGTAGTGGTTTGTTTGCAGTAATTCAACCATGAAGACCTGATTCACACAGTCCCCTCTGAACAGTTGATTTTGAGATGTGTTTGTTTCTTGAACTCTGAAGCATTTATTTGGGCTGCAATTTCTGAGACTGATAGCTCTAATGAACTTATCCTCTGCAGCAGAGGTAACTCTGGGTCTTCCTTTCCTGTGGTGGTCCTCATGAAAGCCAGTTTCATCATAGCGCTTGATAGATTTTGTGACTGCTCTTGAAGAAACTTTCAAAGTTCTTGACATTTTCCGTATTGACTGACCTTCATGTCTTAAAATAATGGACTGTCGTTTTTCTTAGCTTTTTTTGAGCTGTTCTTGCCAATATATGGACTTGGTCTGTTACCAAATAGGGCTATCTTCTGTATACCATCCCTACCTTGTCACAACACAATAGATTGGCTCAAACACATTAAGAAGGAAAGATATTCCACAAATAAAGAAAAACCTTTGAATGAGTAGGTGTGTCCAAACTTTTGACTGGTACTGTATATAAAATGTAACATAAGAACGATTGTTTGTGCTGGCTTACATAGCTCAATAGACTGTCTGAATAGCCCAGCGAGAAGCCGTCCTTCTGCAGGTCTGACAATCAGTGTGTGGGCGGTGAAATTAAAGACCTTGATGCGCCCACACCATAATGTTACTCCCTAAAGCAACAGACAGCCCTGGCTCTCTCTCTCTCTGGTTACTATCTTTTGGATAATATTTGCTCGAGCTGATTGCAAAAATAGAGGAGAGTGAATATTAAAATGTTCCATAAAATTTTACTTGCAAATTGAGAAAATAAATCAATACTTTATTTTTGAATTCCCATCAAATGTTTCAACTGTCAGTGTTGTTAGTTGTACATCGTAATTTAGTGAGAGAAATAAAATAACGGCACCCAACATATTAAAAGACAATATATTTCCAAGCTTCTGTGATTGTACAGTTTGGCACCACCATCACACTGCGTGCTTTACCTCTCCTTCCCCTGTTTAAAGTATAAACAGGGTGACAGCCAGAAAGGAGTAGCTAGTACATAGTGCGGACAGGGCCAGTATGGACCACAGCTGGGACTGCTCACTGCTAGTCAGCTAACTCAGTACATTTAAACACACAAAGTAGCAGCGGAAAACTTTGAAAGGCAATGGATACGTTTCAATTGCTTTTAGGAAGTAAACAAATTGTGACGCAGCCGTTCAAAGTACCAAAAACAAAATGACCATGTTCCTGTCATGGGTCATACCTTGCACGGTCTTTAGCCAGGAATGTGTAGTAGAAAAAAAGTACTTTATGTTGATATAAGCTTGGCCTGGGAGCAGCATGCATGCTAGTAGTCTGCTACCTGCTGCCATTGTCTTGGTGAGTGTTGGTGTCTTGGAGATATATTATAAAGTATTTTACAAATAAACTGTCCATAACTATTTAAGAATTCAACCCAAAGTGAAAGCTGGAACTGTCTTGTATTACATATACCGTAGAGTTTTTGGAAGAGGCACAGTTAGCCAAAGAGACATTGCATTTACACTGAAACCCTAACAGAAACCATCTCTGTACTGCATAAACCATTAACATAAAAAAGTATTCATACCCCTTAACTTATTCCACATTTTGTTGTGTTACAGACGAAATTCAAAATTGGTTAAATATATATTTTTCTAAACCTCCCCGATACACTCAACCCTCTCCAATTCGCCCCGACAGATCAACAGACGACACCACCCTCACACACCTGGACAAAGGAATGCATACTGTATGTGAGGATAATTTACTAAAGCTCGGCCTTCAACACCATTAGTGCCCTCTAAGCTCCCCACAAAGCTCACGGCCCTGGGACTGAACTCCTCCCTATACTCAAATCAAATGTTATTGGTCACATACACATATTTAGCAGATGTTATTGCAGGTGTAGCAAAATGCTTGTGTTCTTAGCTCCTACAGTTCCGTAATATCTAACAACAATACATCAATCTAAAAGTAAGAAATATATAAATATTAGGACGAGCAAATGTCGGATTGACATTGACTAACATACAGTAGAATAGAATATAATATATATGTGTGTATGTATATGTGATGAGTATAGCAGTATGTAAACATTATTAAAGTGGCAGCAATTTAACCATGAAGGCCTGATTCACATAGTCTCATCTGAACAGTTGATGTTGAAATGTGTCTGTTTCTTGAACTCTGAAGCATTTCTTTGGGCTGCAATTTCTGAGGCTCTATTGAACTTATCCTGTGCAGCAGAGGTAACTCTGGGTCTTCCATTCCTGTGGCGGTCCTTTTTTGCGACTGCACTTTCAAAGTTCTTGACATTTTCCGTATTGACTGACCTTCATGTCTTAAAGTAACGATGGACTGTCATTTATCTTTGCTTATTTGAGCTGTTCTTGTCATAATATGGACTTGGTATTTTACCAAATAGGGTTACTCCCCACACACACACACACACTTTGTCACCAAACAACTGATTGGCTCAAACACATTAAGAAAATTAACTTTTAACAAGGCACACCTGTTCATTGAAATGCATTCTAGGTGACTACCTCATGAAGCTGGTTGAGAGAATGCCTAGAGTGTGCAAAGCTGTCAAAGGCAAAGGGTAGTACTTTGAAGAATCTGAAATATAAAATATATTTTGATTTGTTTAACACTGTTTTGGTTATCACATGATTCCTTATGTGTTATTTCATAGGTTTGTCTTTATTACTATGCTGCAATGTATAAAATTGTACAAATTAAGAAAAACTCTTGACTGGTAGTGTATATAAGGCAACAGCCTCTAAGGTGCAGGGTTGAGTAACCGGGTGGTAGCCGGCTAGTGATGGCTATTTAACAGTCTCATGGCCTTGAGATAGAAGCTGTTTTTCAGTCTCTCGGTTGCAGCTTTGATGCACCTGTACTGATCTCGCCTTCTCGATGATAGCGGGGTGAACAGGCAGTGGCTTAGGTAGTTGTTGTCCTTAGTGATCTTTTTTGCCTTCCTGTGACATCGGGTGCTGTAGGTGTCATGGAGGGCAGGCAGGGTGCCCCCAGTGATGCGTTGGGCAGACCGCACCACCCTCTGAAGAGCCCTTCGGTTGTTGGACTAGCAGTTGCCGTACTGTAGTTCTGTCAGTGTGGTCACTGGGTTCTTGGTCACCTCCCTGACCCAGTTTGGTCAGACGGGCAACTCTTGGCAGAGTCTGTGTGGTTCCAGAATTAGTAATTTTCCCAATGTTGGAGGCCACTGTGCTGTTGGAAAATTTCAATTAAAATTGTTTTATACCCTTCCCCAGATATATGCCTCATCACAATTCTACCTCGGACTTGGGGTCTGTGAAGAGACCTCTTGTGGCATGTCTTGTGGGGCATGCATGGGGGTCCGAGCTGTGTGCCAGTAGTTTAGACAGACAGAACGGTGCATTCAACATGTCAATACCTCTCATAAACGAAAGTAGTGATGAAGTCAATCTCTCCTCCACTTTCAGCCAGGAGAGATTGACATGCATATTATTAATATTAGCTCTCTGTGTACATCCAAGGGCAAGCCGTGCTGCCCTGTTCTGAGCCAATTGCAATTTTCATGAGTCCTTTTTTGTGGCACCTGACGACACGACTGAACAGTAGGCAAGGTGCGACAAAACTAGGGCCTGTAGGCCCTGCCTTGTTGGTATTGTTGTTAAGAAGGTAGAGCATCGCTTTATTATAGACAGACTTCATCCCATCTTAGCTACTACTGCATCAATATATTTTGACCATGACAGTTTACAATCTAGTGTTACTCCAAGCAGTTTAGTCATCTCAACTTGCTCAATTTCAACATAATTTATTACAATATTTAGTTGAGGTTTAGGGTATAGTGAGTGTTTTGTTCCAAATACAATGCTTTTAGTTTTAGAAATATGTAGGGCTAACTTATTCCTTGCCACCCACTCTGAAACTAACTGCAGCTCTTTGTTGAGTGTTGCAGTCATTTCAGTCGCTGTAGCTACAGTCGCTGTAGTAGCTGACGTGTATAGTGTTGAGTCATCCGCATACATAGAAACTCTGGCTTTACTCAAAGTCAGTGGCATTAGTAAAAATTGAAAATAGCAAGGGGCCTAAACAACTACACTGGGGAATTCCTGATTCTAACTGTATTATATTTGAGAGGTTTTCATTAAAGAACACCCTCTGTGTTCTGTTAGACAAGTATCTCTTTATCCACATCATAGCAGGGGGTGTAAAGCCATAACACATACTTTTTTCCAGCAGCAGACTATGATCAATAATGTCAAAAGCTGCACTGAAGTCTAACAAGACAGCCCCCACAATAATTTTTATCATCAATTTCTCTCAGCCAATCATCAGTCATTTGTGTAAGTGCTGTGCTTGTTGAGTGTCCCTTCCATATAAGCATGCTGAAATTCTGTTTGTCAATTTGTTAACTGTAAAATAGCTGGTCAAACACAATTGTTTTTCTTCCAGAAGTTTACTAAGGGTTGGTAACTTAGTAAACCATCATTTTTTCTCTCGTTCACTCTCTTTCACTCTCTCTCTCACATACAAATACTTTTCTCTCTCTATCTCTTTCACTTTTTCTCGCTCTGCCTCTCCTCTCTCTCTCTCTGTCTCTCTCTCTTTCTATCTCTCTCTCTGGAGAGAGAGGAAAAGACTTGAGTCTTAGTTACACCATGCTGTAACTGTCCACCTCATGCTGACTGCGAGTTCACTCAGCGCAAAACACAATTAACTCTGAATGGGACGAGGCCCCTCGTTCAATACCAGGACAATACGTTGCTCAATGCACAGGATATGCTAAAGAGAAGGAGGATGGTAAGATACACACTACAGACATGCATGAATGAAAACATATCATTGTGGGTAAGCATGCATACAGACACTCATTCACACATAATGTACACAATCATTTCTGAAGACTGCATCTCTGTGCGTCTGTAAATTAAAGTGTGTATGTGTGTAGGGTGGGCATAATTAGAAGGATGGAGGAGGGAGGGAGGGTGGGTGGTGGCATAGCACAGAGGGCTTAGTGGCAGCTGCCTGGAGTGACTGCAGGAGTGGGGAGTGGGAGAGATGGAGGGGCAGGGAGCAAATGAGGGAGGGAGGGATGTAGGGCTTGCAGGAGGGAGGGTGGGAGCGTGGAATGGAGGGTGGGAGCAAAGGAGGGAGGTAGGGCTGGAAAGGGAGCAAGAGGGTCGGAGAGAGGTTTGCAAGTGCAGGAGCGAGTACGGGGCGGTAGGGAGGGAGGCTAACGGGGGAGTGAGCACGGGGGAGGGAGAGCTGGAGGATAGGGTGTGTGGCGTCCAAGCTAGGGCCCCAGCTGCCCGAGTGACAGGGTTAGTGGGTCTTGAGCCTCACAATAATCAGCTTTATTAGCGCTGCCTGCCGCTAAAACCAATTTACCAGCAGACTGAGGGATCAGACGGACCAGCTGGCTGGGCCAGTGCCTCCCTACAGCACACACACACACACACACACACACACACACACACACACACACACACAAAGAGCTATGTTTTACTATACTTGTGAGGACTTTTTGGGGACCAACAATTGAGTCCCATCCAAAATCTTAGCTTAACCACAAACCCCTAACCTTAACCCTTACCCTAATTCTAACCCTAACCCCAATACCCCATAATGTCCAAGTGGAATTGTGTTTTTTGAATTTTCTACAAATTAATACAAAATTAACGGCTGAAATGTCTTGAGTCAAGAAGTATTCAGCCACTTTGTTAGGGCAATAATAAATACGTTCAGGAGTAAACATTTGCTTAACAAGTCACATAATAAGTTGCATGATAAGTTGCACATAATAAGTTGCAATTACAGTGTTTAACATGATTTTTGGATGACTACCTCATCTCTGTACCACACACATACAATTATCTGTAAGGTCCCTCAGCCGAGCAGTGGATTTCAAACACAGATTCAACCACAAAGACCAGGGAGGTTTTCCAATGCTGCGCAAAGAAGATGGGTAAAATAAAAAAGCAGGCATTGAATAATCCTTTGAGCATGGTGAAGTTATTAATTACACTTTGTATGGGGGGTATGACCATTGTGATCAATTGTATGACCATTGTTTTAAGATGGTCATACTATGGATCATTTAGCTATTTGATATTGAATTTTAGGACCTCTGTAGGTATCAAAAAAACATTGCTGTTATAGCCCATAGATCCGCATTGAATAACACATTCTTAAATGGCAGAGTAAAAAACAAATATCAAAAGGAATAAGGTTTAAATGTCTTTCCTATATAAAGGTGATATTTTAGTTTTTTGGACACATTTAACCCCTTTGTTAGGGGGGACACGAAACTACCTCCATACTTTTTTTTTACCAAATCAAATCAAACTTTATTTGTCACATACGCCGTGAAATGCTTACCTATAAGCCCTTAACCAACAGCGCAGTTCAAGAAAGAGTTAAGAAAATATTTACCAAATAAACTAAAGTAAAAATTAATAAAAAGTAACAATAATGAGGCTATATAGATGTCTGGTGGCCATTTGATTAATTGTTCAGCATTCTTATGGCTTGAGGGTAGAAGCTGTTAATTAAGGAGCCTTTTGGTCCTATACTTGGCGCTCCGGTACAGCTTGCCGTGCGATAGCAGAGAAAACAGTCTATGACTTGGGTGACTGGGGTCTATGACAATTTGTTAGGCTTTCCTCTGACACCGCCTAGTAAATAGGTCCTGGATGGCAAGAAGCTTGGTCCCAGTTGTCATGACGTTGGCCTCTTTGGGTATAGCAAGCCCCATCCCCCTCTCCCTGCCTCCCCCTTTCCTCCTTCAACTAGGTTGCTGTGGTCAGAGAGACGTCGTAAATTCCTGAGGATCTCCTCATGGACACACAGTATAGATTTTCATAGAGGACAAAGGAAATCCTTCCACCTCACAGAACTTGAGGTACGAACAAATTTCATGTTCCGGGGAAAGTATAAAAGATCGGTGAAGAATCCAGCTACGAACTGGTCCGTTTGTCACAACTTGGGGAAGCTCATGGGAGACGGTGTGTCCACATTACCATAATGCTGTTTATATAATAGCCTCAGATATGAGGTTTACATCTAATTGTTGTATAAGATGAATGAGTGAGTTTGATACTGTTTGTATAATTGTGTAACATTTTTTGGACTGTTTAATGAAGAAAAATACAATTCTCTTTTGATTTGAACTAAATCAGAGGACCGCCCCTGAGCCCAGTTAGGGTCAGGCCTCCTGGGACAGACCTTTTTCGGCCCTTCCGAATAAAACCCCCACTCGGGTTTTCGATCAGCAGACGGAGCTTACCTCAATTACGAGATGGCTAAAGGTTGCAGACCATGTTTTTCTCCATTAGGAGAGTACAAAGGTTGTAGACCATTGCTGAATCTTTTAACCATACCACGTGGTTAAACTCTTAGACTATCGATACTGACAGAATAAGAACAAGTCTTTGATATTAATTACTAGTCTGCAGCTAGGAATTCGGTGTCATTGAACGCGAAGAACGACAACCGCCGAAACATCCATTCTATAACGAAACGAATGAATGTCACTCTGAACTCGCCACTATAACCACGTCAGAGAGAGAGAGGGAGAGAGACGGACAATTCTACAAAATAAACAAACTTTTCACCTGCGATCAAGACGACACACTGAGTGTAAATATATATATATATGTATTGATTGCAATTGTTCCCGAATGAGTGAGTGTTCATGTGCAAAGGATTAGCATTTCAATTGTTATAATTATCACTCTGTAGTGACTTCTTAGTCGACCCCCACTTCCCCTTTTGTCTAACAAGCCACCATGCCGGTTTAGCCCACTAGGGCACATTCTCCTATCATTTCATGTAACCACATTTACCTTGTTTGTTTATGCATTTCTGTGAATTACTTAGTTGGTAATAAATAATTATTAAATAAATTATGAAGTGAGAGTGCTGACCATCACCAATAATATGTTTGGGAACACTAGATAGCCTTGTCCTCATTCAAGCCATCCAGCTACAACTAAGTAGTTCTAGCTCCAGTTCTCCCATTTGACCGAACAAACACACACACACACACACACACACACCTTGAGGTAATGAGCCCACGATCCTGACAGTGACCCCACATGGGATGACCTCACACTATTTCCTTGAGCACTGCCAGCCACTTAACAGTTTTGTGGAGAAAGAAAGATAACGCCATATTAGCCAGAGAGCCCAGTAGGTTACATGAGACACCAAGACAGTGGCCCAGAACTTTACGAAGTCTTAAGTCATTTTCCTGTCTGAGAGAAAGGGAGAGAGCAAAAGAGAGAGGTTAATTTCTCTTTACTGCTGCTCTGCCATCTCAGCCTAAACCTCAGCTTCAGCGTCAGCCACAACATTTAGATACAGACCTGCCTCTCCTCTCCCAAGTGGGTTGCAAGGCCAGATTAGCCAGAAAGGGCAAGTGAAAAACAGGACACACATGATCATTCGATAATAGACTTGACTGTCTGGCTCTGGGAAGTTTTCAACACTAGTGTCTGGATGCTGTTGACTCTTATAACTCCAAGGATGAGTAACCCTCTCGTGGTACATGTTATATAATGTCAAAGTACAATCATTCAAAAGTTATTGTGGGGAAAGAACATCATGTTCCCATCCCCCACCCAACCCCAACTCTGTGAAGCAATATACTGTTACAGATCTTGAATACATCCTTGCACAGCTCCTGTGTGTGTGTGTGTGTGTGTGTGTGTGTGTGTGTGTGTGTGTGTGTGTGTGTGTGTGTGTGTGTGTGTGTGTGTGTGTGTGTGTGTGTGTGTGTGTGTGTGTGTGTGTGTGTGTGTGTGTGTGTGTGTGTGTGTGTGTGTGTGCGTGCGTGCGTGTGCGTGTAATCCCTTGCAGGCAGGGCGCTGCTGAACTGAACAGAGATCCTTCAGGTCTTCAGGAGACCAGATCCCACTTAATCCACAGTTAACGGCTGTTTAAACAACCTCCTAAATGTAAACTGGGCTGACTATACCTGTTTCAATGGCAGGCATTTAGTTCATGCAAAAACAGGCTGTGTGTGAGAGCCTCTGGGGTCTCTGAGACAGGACATTTAACGTGTGTAAGAAGGCAGCCATTATCAGCCACAGCACAATGACACAATTCACACTGCAACTACACTGACCTGTGTTAGCCCATTTGGTTCACATCAGCTTCAGTCTATGTGCTGCTTGCTGATGATTATTTGATTGGAATATATTGTTAGTTGAGGCCCCGAAGAGTTTCCCTAGAGCCTAGTCTAGTCAGATTGAGGCAAACTTGATAGCGGTTTTGGTTTCATCCTTCATGATAGTGACTGTTTTGTTATGAAAGTGTTGTAGTCAGATGACTCCAGTGAGTACACAGTGTGTGAGCAAGGGTAAGAAAGAAATAGAGAAATGTGTATGTGTGTGTTCACGGTTGGGTGCGCGTTTTTGCTACTCTCTCACCCAACGTAAGTGTCTACCATCCACAAAAGCTTTGTCTGATCACGCTTGTGTCAAATTACTGAAGAAAACCACATCAGCAAAGCTACCACCTCATCCTGGACTGATGAAACACCATCACAGGTGTAGGCTAGTAAGCCTACTTATGTAGCAGCTGGTACTAGCTGCCTCCCAGTCCTGACAGAGACCTCACTGCCTGGGACCGGCAATGACAGTAGCCTTGTTCCTCTTCTTCCTCCCCTCAAGAATAGTGACAGTTCCTTTAGTGAGTGTGCCAGCCCTCCTTCTCCTCTCCCAGAAAACTAAGCTGACGACTACCAGAGACCCAACTGAGCTCATGAGAGCGACCCCCTTCTATGAACACTGGTAAGTCTACAAGTGATGAGAAGGGTGATGAGACGTATAGCCCCGACAGCGGGGAGTCCGAGTTCCAATGTGTATTATAAATAGGCTACCAGCTAAATACTGTATATAGCTATAGGTAGGCTAGTAGGCTAGACAGCATTGTCTGCATAATGAAACTAAGCTATTGGAATGATTGTAATATGTGGCATTAATAGACTGGTTTTTACACAGCACAAACTCTCTATTTATGCTGCGAGAGGACGGCTAAGGTAGGCTATAGGCCTACAGGACAGTTGTATATTCAAAACATATGTAGATTGGTTATTGAGTATCCTGTCGCACTGAAAATTCAATTTACCATCTGAGTGTTTGAATTTACCACTTTAATTACTGAATAAGTAAATACATTATTGCTGCCAGCAATTCTAAATAGCAACAATGCGAAACCGTAGGTCTATAGCTTGGTGAAACGCACACGTTAGACTTAACATCAGAAAAGTATCCATTAAAGCAAAACTATAAGCTATTACAAGCACTAGCACCACATAATCTGATAGCCTAACGATAGGCAAATGGTCCGCGGATGCTTTGCAAATTCGGACTCCGACTTTGCGGGAGGGGTGGTATTCAGACCCCTTGACTTTTTCCACATTTTGTTATATTACAGCCTTATTCTAAATTGATTACATCGTTTTTTTCCTTCATCAATCTACACACAATACTCCATAACGACAAAGCAAAAACAGGCTTTTAGAAAATTTTGCAAATGTATTACACTTTTTTTTAAAGGAAAATATCCCATTCAGACCATTTACTCAGTACTTTGTTAGAAACCTTTGGCAGTGATTACAGCCTCAAATCTTCCTGGTGTTGATGCTACAAGCTTGGCACACCTGTATTTGGGTAGTTTCTCCCATTCTTCTCTGCAGATCCTCTCAAGCTCTGTCAGGTTGGATGGGGGGCATCGCTGCACAGCTATTTTCAGGTTTCTCCAGAGATGTTCGATCGGGTTCAAGTCCAGGCTCTGGCTGGGCCACTCAAGGACATTGTCTTGGCTCTGTGCTTATGGTCATTGTCCTGTTGAAAGATGAACCTTTGCCCCAGTCTGAGGTCCTGAGGGCTCTGCAGCAGGTTATAATCAAGAATTTCTCTGTACTTTGTTCCGTTCATCTTTCCCTCAATTAATCTTTCCCTCATCCCCAAAGCAAGAGGATGCTACCACCATGCTACCCCATAGGGATGGTACCAGGTTTCCTCCAGACGTGACACTTGGCATTCAGGCCAAAGAGTTCAATCTTGGTTTGATCAGAACAGAGAATCTTGTTTCTCATGGTCTTAGAGTCCTTTAGGTGCCTTTTGGCAAACTCCAAGCGGACTGTCATCAGCCTTTAACAGAGGAGTAGCTCCATCTGGCCACTCTACCATAAAGGCATTATTGGTGGAGCGCTGTAGACATGGTTGTCCTTCTGGAAGGTTCTCCCATCTCCACAGACACACTCTGAAGCTCTGTCAGAGTTACCATCGAGTTGTTGGTCACCTCCCCTGATTGCTAAGTTTGGCCGGGCGGACAGCTCTAGGAAGAGTCTCTGTGGTTCCAAACGTCTTCCATTTTAAGAATGATGGAGGCCACTGTGTTTTTGGGGACCTTCAATGCTGCAGAACATTTTTGTTACCCTTCCCCAAATCTGTCTCGGAGCTCTATGGACAATTCCTTCGACCTCATAGCTTTGGTTTTGCTCTGACATCCACTGTCAACTGTGGGACCTTATATAGACTGTTGTATGCCTTTCCAAATCATGTTCAATCAATTGCATTTACCACAGGTGGAATCCAATCAAGTTGTAGAAACATCTCAAGGATGATCAATGGAAACACGATGTACCTGAGCTCAATTTCGAGTCGCATAGCAAAGGGTCTGAATACTTATGTAAATAAGGTATTTCAGTTTTTTATTTTTAATACATTTGCAAAGAATTCTAAGAACCTGTTTTCTATTTGTCATTATGGCCTATTGTGTGTAGATTTAATCCATTTTGAAATATGACTGTAACGTAACAAAATGTGGAAAAGTCAAGCGGTCTGAATACTTTCCGAATGCACTGTATGTGACTGATGCATCTGTCCACAGCTCTGCCTTCACCCCAGCCTGTCCCATATCTCGCTCATACGAATGGTCAAGGTGGACACGAGTTAGGCTACAGTACAATGCTGTAACCATTGGCAGAGTGTGAGGTGAGCACAAGTTTGGCAAAAGACAGAGAGGCAGGGCAAAGCAGGGCAGGACTGGCACGGAGGGGGTGGAAAGTGTCAGGGAGGGGGCGGTGGGGCTCACTGCTTACTTAATAAGTATTAGGAGACTGTCGGTGGGGATTCACCTCGGCTAATCCCTTCTGAGGATCTTAATTGTATCTGCTAGTGTGGGTTAGCTGGCAGCTCCAGGAGCTGAGGTACACTGCTTTCCTGGACTGGCCAAGGCTGCATCCAAAATGTCTCCCTACATAGTGAAATACTTTTGACCAGGGCCAATAGGGTGACATTTGGGACACACCCCCTACCTGGCCTGACCAGTTGTCCTATGGAGTTATGAAGAGTCAGGAGGGTTGGGTCTGAAGGGATAAGGGAGTATTACTGTCCAACATTCTCACTACACAACAATGGAGATGTATTGCTTTCTAGGTAATAAGGGTTTGGTCAAGTTTCCAATTACAAGAACTTTGTAAAGAGATGAGAGTGTATCCAATATGAAGCTGAATGAAATACAACCCAACTAGCACATTTGGTTCCTTGGAAGTTGTGGGAATTTATGTTTTTGGTTTCACATTGGTTGTGGAAATGAAGCTATACGTTTCCTGACCGATAAAACGGAAAACATTTTTTAACGTTCTGAGAATAGAAGGGAACATTCAGTTCAGGTTCTGAGAATGTTTTACTCTGGTTCCTTGAAAGTTTTCCTTTAACACATGGAAATGTATTTCCTTAGGCATTAATCATGGAAACACATACAAAAAATGATTGACACTCATCAGAGTCTTCTGTTCTTCATCCATGGAATTAGTCCACTGTCCCACTGAGATGGAGCTAGCAAGCCAAGTCTATTCAAACAGATCCCATTTAAAAGGAAACAAGCAGTCATTAAGATCAGGTGTGGCCACTAATTGGAATGTTGGAACGTTTTCTTAATGTTCTCGGAACATTCTTGAGAACATGACTTTAAATAGAACTATGATAAAAACTGTAGGAAACTATGCTGATGTACTGAAATTCCCATAGAATATAGTGTTTTCTTAACATTCTCTGAACTATTTGAGAACATTCCCAATGTCAAACTAGTTGGAGAACATTCCTAGAACATAACCAAAATGTTTATTAAATGTAACCATTTTTGAACTTTTAGGAAATGTTCTGTTAGAGTAATGAAATACCAATAATATAAATGCTTTTTTAAAGTTTCTTAAATGTGCTGAGAATGTTCCAAATGCAAGCAACTCTCCCAGAAGGTTGTGGGAAGGTTGTATGCAAAATAACCATAGAACAACCACTCTCTCACCAAGCACCAAGACAGGGGTTCTTAAACCTTTTCAGCTCGAGACCCAAATGAGAACTTGACCATCATACAACGACCCAATTTACAAAGAAATAGTGTTGATTATAGATGTATTCTCATAACTCACGACGCACCTCTCACATGCCCAGGGCCCGCTTTGGGTCCTGACCCATAGTTAAAGAAACCCTACTCTAAGAAACATATGGTTCTCCGAATGTTATATGCTAGCTGGGAAGTGACCGACTCCATTCATAGAGGGCACAGTTTCAGGCTCCTCTCCTCTCCTGCAATGAAAGATAGATGTCAAGAACATAAGCCTACATTGTATAACACTGTTGGCATAACACTGTTTGTGCCTCAAATGGCACCCTATTCCCTATATAGTGCACTACAGTTGACCAGAGCCCATAAAGGCCCATAGGGTTCTGGTCAAAAGTAGTGCACTATATAGCGAATAGGATTCCATTTGAAACGCATTAACTGTTTTGTGGATAGAACAGAAACTGTGCTGTGTCGACTCAGCCTAGTGTTGGTGTAGTGATACCCCAATGTCCTCAGGGAGGTAACACACACTAGCATGACATATCTCTCGGAGGAGTTGCAGAGTTATAGAAATCAGAAATATGCAGCGTGTCATGACTTAAACCTGGGACAATACCTTTATAGTTCACATGTTATCGATACGACAGGGAAACACAATGGGATGAGTGGCCAAATCACATTATGGGAGATATAAACTGGGCGCTGGTTCTCTGCAGGGAAGACCTTTTGGCCTCTTGTACCATTGGAACAGAGTAGAGAAAGAACACACAGTTATTGGAACATAATTGACCATTCGTTGAGCCATGCCCCTTGGTTACTGTTGCAACCTCTGCCAACATTTTCCCAGGAAGCCCAATTCCCATGCAAAACCCCTGGAGAACACCCCTCACAATGATCTCAATCTGTGTATGTAATACGTAGAACCTTAGAACCTCTCGGGGACAGAGAAGTCAAAAGAAGTCAAACTGCCTAAGGCTACATTTTAATTGATCTCCCTGTTGTAGATGAGAAACACTAAAAAACACTCAGAAATACTGAGAAACACTGTAGCTCTACCCCACTATCGATAACAGGGCCAATAGATGGCAGGTGAAGATGGAGCTATGACAACATTGCAATAAGAGCCCACCTCTGGCAGCTGGCCAGATCTCTCTCTTCAGTCCCCTTCTGCAAATAAAGTGGTGATATTTAGCAATGCAAACGCCCTAAAGACATCTGGATAATAATCGAGGGCCAGGGGTACCCCTTCAGTCTGTTCTCAGCTATCAATAAAACAAAGCATGGTGATGAACAGCAAAATCAGAAGCATGTAAAGAATATAAATACTTTAGGCCTACTTGTTATGTTGTGAGATATTTTGACCTGACTGCATCTGTAGCCTACATCACCATGTGTTGTCAGTGCTTGAGATGGCCTGGCTCCTCGTAGAATATTGGCTATAAAATGTTACATTAAAATTACCAGCACCGAATTGATTTATTTACCCATATTTTACTAGGTAAGTTGACTGAGAACATGTTCTCTCTTATTTCAACGACCTGGGGAAGAGTTACAGGGGAGAGGAGAGGAAATGAAAGATCCAATTGAAAGCTGGAATTGGGAGTTTAGCCAGGGGTTAATTGCAATGTGATCTTCTTACGACAAGTGCAATGGGATCTTTAGTAACCACAGAAAGTCTGGACACCCATTCTTACATCCCATCAGAAAGATAGCACCCTTTTCAGGGCAATGTCCCCTTCGCTGCTCAGGAACATTGGGATCTCCTTAGACTAGAGGACCTCCAACATCACTTTCAGCAGCATCTATTGTCCCATCCAGGAACCGACCGTAGCTTCAGAAGCTTCAGAAGCAAGCCAGCTTCAGAAGCAAGCCAGCAGTGAGATGCTGCCGGCATGAGTACCATTTTTAAAGTACTCTAAAATGAGTATGGTTGTGTACTTTGTTGGTGTACTTTTATAGTTGAGATGATTGTTTGTGCTCATCATAAGGACAGCCCCATTGCCCTCAGTTTGGAGGAACAAACATGTTCTATTTAATCCACGTGTTCCCATCTGGAACATTGTCTTCCTCATAAACCAGACTTTCCCAAATACAAATCAATCAGTTTTGCTCAAAAACAAGGTCCTGGAAAGCAGAAAAATTAAAGTGCAACAAAATCCAGTAAATAAACAAACAGGGGGTGCATACATAAATACCAGAATATGAAACAGCTTAGCAGTCATTCATAGTATTTTTTAGAAAGATTACCAATCTCTGTCTGGCCAGCAGCCAGTTAATGTTCCGCACAGATTATAGCAGTGATTTTTATTTTTGTGGGATTAAGCTTTGGTTGACGGTAGAACTGCTGTTTGAGTGAGTGATGCGCAGTCACACATGCACGGACGTGCACGCGCTAACACACACACAGATGTTGCTATTAGACACCTAGGAGGTTATTTGTCATCATGGAGTCACAGCTTGGAGTTTGTTAAGAGTAGAGAGATCATGCAGTCTGTCAAGACTCTGGTACCGCTATAATGGGATTTACTGTCATTAATTAAGCTAGGAGTCATATTAGAATGTAGGCCAGCTACTGTATCTGGGTAGCTTGGTCAACAGTATAAATCTTCCATGCCAAGGTCCATAGAGTTGTGGTCAAATATAGTACACTACAGGGAATAGAGTGCAATTTATACTGAACAAAAATAGAACTGCTACATGTAAACGCAAAATGTTGGTCCCATGTTTCATCAGCTAAAGTAAAAGATCCCAGAAATGTTCCATATGCACAAAAATATTATTTCTCTCAAATTTTGTGCACAAATTTGTTTATATCTCTGTTAGTGAGCATTTCTCCTTTGCCAAGATAACCTGTCCACCTGACAGGTGTGGCATATCATGAAGCTGATTAAACATCATGATCATTACACATGTGCACCTTATGCTGGGGACAATTAACTTTCACTCTAAAATATGCTGACTGTAGGAACGTCCACCAGAGCTGTTGTCCAGTCATGTGAAATCCATAGATTAGGGCCTCATTTATTTATTTAGTTGACTGATATAGTTATATGAACTGTAACTCAGTAAAATCATTGAAATTGTTGCATGATGCATTTATATTTATGTTCAGTAATATATTTTTTAAATATATTCTCTATAAAACTGCTATTAAGTAAAGTAAGTAGCCTTGCACGAGCCGGAAAGGCTTCTTCTCTCATGAGCCAATCTCCTGTTTCTCTAGCGTGAGGCAGCTTGATGTACAAGTACACCCCATGAACAGGACGCATCGGGTCCCATTTTCAGATTCTTTGGTATGACTCGGCCGGGAATCAAACTCCCAACCTTTCAATCTCAAGGCAGACAATCCACAAAGTTGGTATAGCCACTAAGTGATTAAATGTGTTATTTAATTTAACCTTTATTTTGACAGGGAAGACGTATTGAGACTTAGGTCTCTTTTACAATTGTGCCCTGTGCTTTCAACATACTGTGCAATCAGAAAGTATTCAGACCCCTTGACTTTTTCCACATTTTGTTACGTTACAGCCTTATTCTAAAATGTATTAACACATTTTTCCCTCATCAATCTACACACAATACCCCATAATTACAAAGTGGAAACAGGTTTTTTGAAAATGTTGCAAATATATTTAAAAAATGTAGTCAGACCCTTTGCTATGAGATTTGAAATTGAGCACAGGAGCATCCTGTTTCCATTGATCATCCTTGAGATGTTTCTACAACTTTATTGGAGTCCACCTGTGGTAAATTCAATTGATAGGAAATTATTTGGAAAGGCACACACCTGTCTATATAAAGTCCCATAGTTGACAGTGCATGTCAGAGCAAAAACCAAACCATGAGGTCGAAGAAAATGTTCGTAGAGCCCCGAGACAGGATTGTGTTGAGGCACAAATATGGGGAAGGGTACCGAAAACTTTCTGCAGCATTGAAGGTCCCCAAGAACACAGTGGCCTCCATCCTTCTTAAGTAGAATACGTTTGGAACCACCAAGACTCTTCCTAGAGCTGGCCGCCCAGCCAAACTGAGCAATCAGGGGAGAAGAGCCTTGGTCAGGGAGGTGACCAAGAACCCGATGGTCACTCTGGCAGAGCTCCAGAGTTCCTCTGTGGAGATTGGAGAGCCTTCCAGAAGGACAACCATCTCTGCAGCACTCCACCAATATGGTAGAGTGGCCAGATGGAAACCACTCCTCAGTAAAAGGCACATGACAGCCCGCTTGAAGTTTGCCAAAAGGCACCTAAAATCTTTCAGACCATGAGAAACAAGATTCTCTGGTCTGATGAAACCAAGATTGAACTATTTTGCCTGAATGCCAAGTGTCACGTCTGGAGGAAACCTGACACCACCTGTATGGTGAAAAATGGTTGTGTGTGCATCATGCTGTGGGGATGTTTTTCAGCGGCAGGGCCTGGGAGACCAGTCAGGATCGAGACGAACATGAACGGAGCAAAGTACAGAGAGATCCTTGATGAAAACTTTCTCCAGAGCACTCAGGACCTCAGACTGGGGGCGAATGTTCATGCTGACCAGATCGCACACCCGCGTGTGTCCACGTGTGCCATCGTGCGCAAGTTGATTTTGTCCACCCACATCAGACGCAATCAGGACACGCAGGTTAAAGTAATAAAACAAACTCTGAACCAATTATATTAATTTGGGGACAAGTCAAAAAGCATTAAACATTTATGGCAATTTAGATAGATAGCTTGCTGTTGCTAGCTAATTTGTCATGGGATATAAACATTGGGTTGTTATTTTACCTGAAATGCACAAGGTTCTCTACTCCGACAATTAATCCACAGATAAAACGGTCAAAGTTCATTTCTAGTAATCTCTCCTTCTTCCTTCAGGCTTCTTCTTCTTCTTTGGACTTGATATGGCAGTTGGCAACCAACGTTTAGGTATATTACCACAACTGACTGGAGTGTGGACTTCAGTTTGTCTTTTAATCACCCACGTGGGTATATGCTCCTACAAACCAATGAGGAGATAGGAGAGGCAGAACTTGCACCAAGTTCTAGTTTAGCGCCTGGCTACACAAACACACGCGAGCAATGGGGGTGGGGGTGCAATGATTGAATAGCATGTATGTTTAAATTTATTTTTCTACACTTGCACATGCAATGTGTCCGATCTGGTCAGCATGTAAGCACACAGCCAAGACAAGTCAGGAGTGGCTTCAGGACAATTCTCTGAATGTCTTTGAGTGGGCCAGCCAGAGCCCGGACTTGAACCCGATTTGAAAATCTCTGGAGAGACCTGAAAATAGCTGTGCAGCAACAATCCCCATCCAACCTGACAGAGCTTGAGAGGATCTGCAGAGAAGAAAGGGAGAAACTCCCCAAATAAAGGTTTGCCAAGTTCATACCCAAGAAGATTCGATGCTGTAATCGCTGCCAAATGTGCTTCAACAAAGTATTGAGTAAAGGTTCTGAATACTTATGTAAATGTTATATTTCAGTTTTTTATTTGTAATAAATTTGCCAACATTTCTAAACACCTATTTTTGCTTTGTCATTATGGGGTATTGTATGTAGATTGATGAGGGGAAAAAACAATTTAGTACATTTTAAAATAAGGCTGTAACATAACAAAATGTGGAAAAACTCAAGGGGTCTGAATACTTTCCGAAGGCACTGTAACTAAATTAAAATCTAGGTAGTGTTTTCAGTAGTTTTTTTTCCATGTAGCGCAACAATTCGTAGTATTCTATATGTAAATCTGTATGATATCTTACATTACGTTACATTATTAGGATACATTATGAATGGAATGGAGGTCGTATAATATCTTACTTCTTACCCGGTCATGCAATAGCATATGAATTGGATAAAGTAACTTATAATACGGCTTTTAGGACGTATAGTATTATACATCTTACTCTGAGACCAGGTTGCTTTTTGCGTTGTAACAACAAAAGAGAATTACAAGGAAAATTGACGTTAATGGTAAGGTGAATTAACGACAAAGTTTAGGATCATTTACATGAAAGGTAAGAGAACTAAAACAACAACGGTTAGGTGAATTTACGTAGCAGGTTAGGTGATTTTGGGTTAAGTTTAGAATAAGGGTTAAGGGTAGGGTTAGGTAAAATGCTCCCGTTGTCCCCGACGTGACTCGAAACATGTAAGCTGCAACCTTTGTATTGCTAGACGGGCAGGCATTACACCCAACCATCCTCCCAGACCAACCTCCCTACTTTATTTTCTGTCTAAAGTAACTAGACCATTAGTAGGTACCATACGTCTTGGAGGTGCTCAGAAATACGTAAAATATGGTCAAGCTGTGTAGTGGTGTAGCTAACTAACTACACCCAAACATTTTTGCACATCAGTCCTGCCTAATATCACTTGAAACATGTTTTTGTTTGTTTAATTAGCTAAAAGTGATCTGTTTTTTGCAATTTGAGGTCTATGATATTTCAGATTTACATAATTTTAGTAGTTTGGATGAAGTGAACTACTTTTTTAAAGTACTTTAGTTTAGTAAAATATATATTTCTTAAGGGTAACTTTAGTGTAGCTTAACTTCTTCCAGTATGAAGTAATTGGTAGCTTGGTAAACTATATTTTCAGAGTAGATTCCCCAACACTGGAAGCTGAAACTGTCAACAGCATAGTGGCTGATTCTCTTTCATCCAACCTCACTTGTCTGAGAAGACAGATGACAGTCTTTCCAAAATCTTGTGTAAGGCGACATCAAAGTACCTTTGGTTAATCACTAAAGCTGTTGGAAGAGATCACAACAAAAGACAGAGAGAAGAAGATGAGGGACTCGCTGACCTCTGACATTCTCTCTGTTCAGACACCCCCATGAGGAATCATAGCTTTCAGATCTGAACCAGGGTATGTGTGCGTGTGTGTGTATGTGTGTACATGTACGCACGTGTGTGCGTGGGCACGTGTATGTGTGTCAGTGTGTGTGTGTGTGTGTGTGAGACATACTCCCATGAGGACTCATGGCTCTCAGATATGGCATATATGACCCCCTGTAATATCAAGTCTACCCTTTATGGCACTAACTGACTGAGGGGTCTTAAGCTAAGGGAGGTGGTAGGTGGGTTCTAAGATATCACAACTGGATCATATCTGAGAGAATAAATACAACAGGATACTCACCTTATACACCGGGGCTCTCTGAAGAAGAAATTACGAGAGACCTAGTCAGTCTCATTTCCTCATCTGTCTCAGACGAAGGCTTTCAAGACGTTTGGTCATATAGGAAAAACAGACAGGTAGGCTATCCCGCCTGCTGTGTAGTATCGCAGGCTAATGTAATGAAAAGCGTAGGAGAGGGAGTGAGGGGGAGAGCCAGGCATGTCAAAGGGGAAATGCCTTGATCTCCAATGTCTGCATAGTGTTGTTTTCAACTGACTCAGAGTCAGCCATGTATAAAGGTATCTACAGACAGAGAAAACAATGACCAACTGAAAAAAGGAATAAAAATGTATTGCACTTCTTAACTTTGGCAGAAGAGTAAAGAGAGAGCCAGCAGCACAGACAGGGGAGTGTCTGAATCTAAATCTCCTCCAGGCATTGCTTTCAACTCTGGAGCCTCACCCAAAGACACACAGAGAAAGAGAGTGAGAGAGAGAGAGAGAGTCTTTGTACAAAGGATAGTTGGGAGGGTTAAAGGTATGCAAAGACTTACACTGAGTCTCAGAACCATCATGAAAGAGGTAGAGCAAGGGAAGAGTTTCCTCTCCTCTCCCTACATACACATAGACCAGCTAGAGATGTGTATCAGTATCTGCCTGGGCTGGCTATCTAGATGGAGCCCTCCCAGGGGTTCCACTAGCTCTCCCCGGTGTTTGGGTCTGCTTGAAAGACAGCAGATAGTATTCAAAGCTCCATGACAAGAGAGTGACGCACAAAGTCGCTGCTCTTTATCTCGGCATCAGCAGCTAGGAGTGTGGCTCCAACACATGCCCATCAACTCACATTTCTGCAGACACAGGCTCACGCTGCAGGGCCCAAAATATGGTCCATCGCATAACATCATGACATAACCGCACCTCCTGCACGGCCCTACTGAAGGCATGAGAGGGAGAAAGAGAGAGAGATCATCAACTAGATTCAGCCTTAGGCCAATTTTTTTTTTTAACAGATGGTCTGGTTTCCGGAACATAATTCCAAATAATTTGTCCACTAAAAATGGACAGCAAGAAGCCTAAACAAATACAGTACCAGTCAAAAGCTTGGACACACCTACTCATTCAAGGGTTTTTCTTTATTTTTACTATTTTCTACATTGTAGAATAATAGTGAGGACATCAAATAACACATATGGAATCATGTAGTAACCAAAAAAGTGTTAAACAATTCAAAATATATTTATTATTTTAGTAGTAGACGCCCTTTGCCTTGATGACAGCTTTGCACATTCTTGGCATTCTCTCAACCAACTTCATGAGGAAGTCACCTGGAATGCATTTCAACTAACTGGTGTGCCTTGTTAAAAGTTAATTTGTGGAATTTATTTCCTTCTTATTGCGTTTGAGACAATCAGTTGTATTGTGACAAGGTAGGGATAGCCCTATTTGGTAAAAGACCAAGTCCATATTATGGCAAGAACAGCTCAAATAAGCAAAGATAAACAACAGTCCATTATTACTTAAAGACATGAAGGTCAGTCAATCCAGAAAAACCATCAAGCGCTATAATGAAACTAGCTCTCATGAGGACCACCAAAGGAACGGAAGACCCAGAGTTACCTCTGCTGCACAGGATAAGTTCATTAGAGTTAAATCCACCTCAGATTGCAGCCCTAATAAATGCTTCACAGAGTAACAGACACATCTCAACATCAACTGTTCAGAGGAGACTGCGTGAATCAGGCCTTCATGGTCGAATTGCTGCATAGAAACCACTACTAAAGGACACCAATAATAAGAAGAGACTTGCTTGGGGCAAGAAACACAAGACTGGTGGAAATCTGTCATTTGGTCTGATGTCCAAATTTGAGATTTTTGGTTCTAACCACTTTGTCTTTGTGAGATGCAAAGTAGAGGTGGAAAGGGGAGGAGGAGGTGTGATGGTGTGGGGATGCTTTGCTGGTGACAGTGTTGGTGACATATTTAGAATTCAAAACACACTTAACCAGCATGGCTACCACAGCCTTATGCAGCAATACACCATCCCATCTGATTTGCACTTATTCCCACTATCATTTGTTTTTCAACAGGACAATGATCCAACACACCTCCAGGCTGTGTAATAGCTATTTAACAAAGAAGGAGAGTGATGGGGTTCTGCATCAGATGACCTGGCATCCACAAATCACCCGACCTCAACCCAAATGAGACGGTTTGGGATGAGTTGGACCGCAGAGTGAAGGAAAAGCAGCCAATAAGTGCCCAACATATGTGGGAAATCCTTCAAGACTGTTGGAAAAGCTGGTTGAAAGAATGCCAAACTTTTGACTGGTACTGCATATTTTACTAATTATTTCAAACCTTGCTTACATTTGTATACGATCACATATATCTCTCTATTATGCATGGGAATACTTTGAAAGAGATTTCCAAAATTAAAATTACTTGGAGCTGATTTGCTGGAGTTTTTAGTGTTTTATGTCCAACAATTTACTCAGAAACTTGGGGGGGCCAAATGGCATAGGACAATGAATGGGGGATCAATACATGTAAACAGAGACACAGTGACATTATGGTGTGAGCTAAAGTGAGAAACTTTAATGGTTTTGAAATACAACAAACTAATATTCAGACTTTTCAAGAAGGACAACAAAGTAACAACTCTAGTGTGAGCCAATGCATGTTATTGAGAGAGGAACATTTGGTTTGGAAATATACTTTTTTTTAAATATCCCAAGTTTGTTATCCAAGTAGATGTCTAGATTCTTGACTTTTTGCTCCTTGCACAACAAATACAGAATATTATTTGGGTATTTACAGTAAATGACATTCAAAAGGTAACTTTACTTTTGTGACTTTATGAGAAGCCCATGCCCTGAGGTAGTCGGCTGTTTACATTAATTGTCTTAATGTGTTTAAGTGGTTTAAAGAAGATAATTTCAAACAGATATCCAGTTTGAAAACAACAGGATACATGCACTAATTGAGCCTAAAGGGTATTTTTCTGTGGTAGGTAATATCGGGAAAGTCTGCCCATAGTCACTGTAAAATTAGAATTCTGAAAAGTGAACTTGATGTCCTTTTCAAACAGCCGTAGATAAAGATGTTTGTCTATCTAACTCCTTGTCTCGTGTGTGTGTGTGTGCGTGCGTCTCGACTCTTTGTTCATGTGACCACTAAGGATATAGGGAGAACGTCAGTGGCATAGGGGAAACAGCTAACTTCCTATAATTGTACATATTTTTCCATGCGGCATAGAGAATAATTAGCAGTTTAATAGCTAATCTCATGCTATTTTAGACATTTTGCCATGAGGCTGAGAGAAAATAATGCTGTTTTAAAGCTAATTTCCTGTAATTTATATTTATGACAGCTTTTCTCAAACTCGGTCCTCGTACCCCAAGGGGTGCACAATTTGGTTTTTGCCTTAACACTACACAGCTGATTCAAGTGATCAAAGCTTGATGATTATTTGAATCAGCTGTGTAGTGCTAGGTTAAACAACTAAGCGTGCACCTCTTGGGATCCCGAGTTTGGGGAAAGCCTGGCTTATGACCTGTTCATATGCTACCTTATCTGGGGAGTTCTACACGTATTGCCATGGGGCAGAGATAAATAATTTCAGTTTTATATCTAATCATGCTATTCTACAGATTTTACAATGAGGCTAAATCATTTTGTATTTTTGTCACCCATCCACACACAAAGCTAGGCCAATAACTAGGCCACTCAGGAACATTCAATGTTGTCTTTTTTAGCCCTTTTTCTTAATATCCAATCGGTAGTTACATTCTTGTCCCATCGCTGTGACACAGCCTGGGATCAAACCCGGGTCTGTAGTGATGACTCCAGCACCGTGATGCAGTGCCTTAGACTGCTGCGCCACTCGGGAGGCCCAATGTCATCTTGTTAAGCAATTCCAGTGTATATTTGGCCTTCTGTTTTAGGTTATTGTCCTGCTGAAAGGAGAATTTGTCTCCATGTGTCTGTTGGAAAGCAGACTAAACCAGGTTTTCCTTATAGATTTTAACTGCGCTTAGCTCTATTCCATTTATTTTGATCCCCCAAAAAACTGCATAGTTCTTGCCGATGACAAACCCCCATAACATGATGCAGCCACCACCATGCTTGAAAATATGAAGAGTGGTACTCAGTGATTTGTTGTGTTGGATTTGCCCCAAACATACCATTTTGTATTCAGGACATAAAGTTTTTGGGGCAGTTTTATTTTAGTGCAAACATGTTTTGGAATATTTTTATTCTGTACAGGCTTCCTTCTTTTACTGTGACATTGAGGTTAGTATTGTGGAGCAACTACAATGTTGTTGATCCAGTTTTCCACTGTCACTGCCTTTCAACTCTGTAACTGTTTTAACCTTTTACTGCAGTGGGCTAAATCAGGGTCACACAGAGTGTTTCTTAGTAGTCTTAAACAAATCTACTTTAAAACAAAAGTGTACACCTCACACACATATTTATGGGCTTACAAAAAGAAGACAACTGTACCATGTCAGATATACATCAACCGGAAAGCCTAGACCCACTCCAATTTGCTTACCGCACCAACAGATCCACAGATGACGCAATCTCAATCGTACTCCACACTGCCCTTTCCCACTTGGACAAAAGGAACACCTATGAGAAAATGCTGTTCATTGACTACAGCTCATGGTTCAACAACATAGTGCCCACGAAGCTCATCTCTAAGCTAAGAACCCTGGGACTAAACACCTCCCTCTGCAACTGAATCCTGGACTTCTTGACAGGCCGGGCAGTAAGGGTAGGCAGCAACATATCTGCATGCTGATCCTCAACACTGGGGCCCATCAGGTGTGTGTGCTTAGTCCCTTCCTGTACTCCCTGTTCACCCACAACTGTGTGGCCAAACATGACTCCAATACCATCATTAAGTTTGCTGATGACACAACAGTGGTAGGCCTGATCACCGACAACGATGAGACAGCCTATAGGGAGGAGACCAGAGACCTGGCAGTGTGGTGCCAGGACAACAACCTCTCCCTCAGTATGAGCAAGACAAAGGAGATGATTGTGGACTACAGACAGGAAATTGCGGGCCAAACAGGCCCCCATTAATATTGACGGGCTATAGTGGAGTGGGTCGAGAGTTTCAAGCTCCTTGGTGTCCACATCACCAATGAACTATCATGGTCCAAACATACCAAGACAGTCGTGAAAAGGGCACAACAAAACCTTTTCCCCTCATGAGACTGAAAAGACTTGGCATGGGTCCCCAGATCCTCAAAAAAATCTACAGCTGCACCATCGAGAGCATCCTGACCGGTTGCATCACCGCCTGGTATGGCAACTGCTCTGCATCTGACCGTAAGGTGCTACAGAGGGTAATGCGTACAGCCCAGTACATCACTGGGACCAAGCTTCCTGCCATCCAGGACCTATATACTAGGCAGCGTCAGAGGAAAGCCCATAAAATTGTCAGTCTCCAGTCACCCAAGTCATAGACTGTTTTCTCTGCTTTCGCACGGCAAGTGGTACCAGAGCACCAAGTCTAGGACCAAAAGGCTCCTTAACAGCTTCTACCCACAAGCCATAAGACTGCTGAACAATTAATCAAATGGCCACCGGACTATTTACATTGACACCCCAACCCCCATCCATTTATTTTGTACACTGCTGCTAATCACTTAGCAGCAGTGCTATGCATAGTCACTTCACCCCTACCTACATGTACAAATTACCTCAACTAACCTGTACCCCCGCACACTGACTCAGTACCGGTACCCCCTGTATATAGCCTCGTTATTGTTATTTTATTGTTACTTTTTATTATTTTTACTCTAGTTTATTAGGTAAATATTTTCTTAACTCTTCTTGAACTGCACTGTTGGTTAAGGGCTCCTAAGTAAGCATTTCACGGTAAGGTCTACACTTGTTGTATTCAGCGTATGTGACAAATAAAGTTTGATTTGATTTGATATAGAGTTGAAATGAATTCCATTTTGAGTTTGCATCCCTATATGAAACTTTAAATACATCACAGAAGACTGAAATATAACAAAACCTTTTGACATAGAAACACTGGATTTTTATCATGTTGATTCCTTCTGAAATGATGAAAAGGTATGAATAACTTTCCACCCATAAAGCCACGAGGTCATTTGACTGCATGAGAGGGCTACAGTCACCATTGGCCACATGGCCAAGTCCCTGTTTTCTTCTTCTCCGGTTGGAAGGATGCCTGTATCTTTGTAGTGACTGGGTGTATTGAATAACTTCACCATGCTCAAAGGGTTATTCAATGTCTGCTTCTTTTTTTACCCAGCTATCAATAGGTGCCCTTCTTTATCAGGTATTGGAAAACCTCCTTGGTATTTGTGGTTGATTCTGTGTTTGAAATTCATTGCTTGACTGAGGGACTTTATGGATAATTGTATGTGTGTGGTACAGAGATGAGGTAGTTATTCAAAAATCATGTTAAACACTACTATTGCACACAGAGTCCACTTGTTAAGTGCATTTTTACTCCTGAACTTATTTATTCTTGCCATTACAAAGGGGTTAAATACTTATTGACTCCAGACATTTCAGCTTTTCAGTTACAAAATTCATTTGTAAACCTTTCTACAAACATAATTACACTTTGACAGCATGGAGTATTTGTGTTTAGGCCAGTGACAATCTCAATTTAAACAATTTTAATTTGAGGGTGTAACACAACAAAATGTGGAAAAAGTCAAGGGTTGTGACACTTTCTGAAGGCACTGTATATGTACAGATCTACCTCGATTACCTCATACCCCTGCACAGTGCCTCGGCACTGGTACCTTGTTTATATAGCCAAGTTGTTGTTACTCATTGTGTATTTATTATCTTGTTTTTCTTTTTCTTTTTGTTCTTATATTTTTCTCTCTGCATTGTTGGGAAAGGCCCGTAAGTACACATTTCATTGTTATATCCATATAGACCTGTCGCCCAGTTATGAACAGCATACATATTTTAGTCAAATTGACGATCAAATAAATAAACTGTTTTATTTGTCAGATATGCCTCGTAAACAACTGGTGTAGACTTTCTCGTAGACCAATCCAGGTAAATAAACATAGATGTGAGCAGGATGCAGGAGGAATGGGATGTACACTGTTAAAATGAAGTGCTTTGTAACACCAAAACTACTGGTAACTGAGCTGCCATCAACGTGAAGGAGACCAAACCTTAACTTCTCTGGAGTGTTGAAACACATCATCCTGATATGTTTTGAAACATTACATGGTGTGTTGTAATAACACTTCATCAAGTGTTGTGCAACACCTTGCCAGGGACTGGGAGCACTACGGAAAAGGTTTTAAACACTATTTTGGTGTTTCGAGTCCTGTGTAGTGCAGAATTAGATCCCTTTTCTTTAAATGTGGTTTCCTCGCTATAGCTTCTAAACACTATAATGGTGTTTCAAATTGTGTCTAGTGCAGAATTAGATCACTTCTTCTGGTCTATTTTAATGTTTAACATGGATTTATGATTCTGATCATTTGCCAGTATAACCCATTTTGACAGGCATTGTCGAGCACAGTATTCAATCCCCCAACAGTATCTAACAGTTTTACAGCTGGTATTGCAGGGTAGTGTGTTTACCTGCATCATTAAAGGTAAACTCAGCAAAATGGTGTTGCCAGAAACAACATCACAGATATTGAGATGAGCAAGATGCAAGACTACACTCTCACACAGTCACACAGACTACCTGCGCATTTGTAGGGGTTCGCTTCACGCTGTTCACATCGTGGTAGCTAGAGCACCAAAAAAGCGGAGAAGTTGAGCCTTGCACTTCAACACTCTTAGCTGTTGTGAAAATTGACCCTCTGTGCTGTTTACTTTCTGCACCTACGTCATAACTCTGAGTCTACCTTTAATTGTTGGTGACGTGGGATTGTGTCGTTTCATCACTGAATGTAATTTTGTCTCATGGTTTTCATTGTGTAAAATAATCATGAATTCTAAAAATGTTGAATTACCCACAGTTCTCTAAAAACTGAGCCATTCAAGATAGGAAGTGCAAGGAGATAAAAACCAGACTTGAGTTCAACCACTCAATTTTCTCTATCTATGGTTATCCTCATAAAATATACTTATATTTTGAGCAACATATTCAATTTGATTTATTATTACATTTTTGGGTCAAATAAAATTGACAAATTATTGAAACAATTTACATAACTTTTTATTAAGTCTATGTTTTATTTTCATTGCGGCTGTGTGGTTGTGAGTGAAAAAATATTTAGTTGTTTTTGGTTTCGATGCTGCCTTTTACATGTACCCACCAAAAAGTGTTTTCACAACACTCTTAAAACAATTCAGATTGAAGAACCACTTTTGGGTGTTTCAGAGTATTTCTATTCTGTTTTAAACCCCTTTCTGTGTATCATAACATTTCCATTGAGTTACATTCAAACACCCTCCAAACACCAGATTTCAGGTTAGATGCACTACTTTTCATGGTTTTATTACACAATCATGGCGTTTTGAGTCTTTTTATTTTGACAGTGTGGCATAGGCTGTTGTAACCTGATTCTCTCTCTCTCTCTCTCAGACAGTCTCTCTTTCCATTTTCTTAAACTGTGCCCTTTTCTTAACTGGTTTCAAACCTATAAAAGGCTGCATTGAAAGAAGAGAGAATGCCCCTCTAAAGGATCCCTATGCAAATACTGAGGAACAGGTACGGTAGGTATTACAGTTAATCATGAAACATGGTGTAGTTCGGGGCTTTCTATGTTGGGCCTCTGAGGGGAGATAGAGTCAAAGGTTAGGACCGTGACACACACACACACACATACACACTCTCTCTCATACCAGAGGAAAAGGTTTCTCATACAAAGTGGGGAGGAGAAAGAGGAGGTAGGGGGTGTAAAGTGAGGGCAGGGAGGACTGGTTGTAACTCACACACCTGTCAATGGGTGAGCAAGGAGGAGGTACAGGCCAAGGGGTCACCAGGCAATTTGTTCAGTTGTAGTTTGGTTTCCCGAAAATGGTATGGTCAAGGTGCACAGTAATTTATTTTTGAGTGAAGAACTCCCTGCCTTCAGTCATGAGCTGGGGTCTGACATCATACCAGTGAGAGAGTCTGCCTGCTCAGCACTGGAGTCAGCGGTCACCTGCAGCTACAGATCCTTCCCTCATGAACAGTCCAGTGTTCTTTAGTTTATTTGTAGATCTGTGTGCGTTATTGCCAACAAACCACATGTAACAAAGATTACAAAGCACACATACTTCAAGCTACATTTATATTAAAGAGTTGACAGTGAATCCGGCTTGCAGAGTTTTTCTGACAGTAGACACTGGCTAGAGTAGCACTCCCAGTGCATAACGCATATGGTATCCTGCAGTGACAGTCAGCTCTCTGCCCTGCTCTGCTCCCCTGCTTTTCTTACTTCAAGGTTTCACACACAATCACTGTGAGACCCCAACCTGGTGTGTGTGTGTGTCATCAGATATATTTTTATCAAAAATGTTAATCAGTCAGTTTGATCAGAGTAAATCAAAACAACAATTAATGGAAACAATGAGTAAGAAGTTTATTTGTATTACAATGGTAGTTCCCCCACTGGCAACTTATTGTTGGGCATTAAAGACTGTAAAAACACCAGGAAAACAGCTCCAAGTGATTTTAATTTTAGAAATCTGTTCCCAAGTATTCCCACGCATAATAGAGAGAGATACATGTGATCGAATACAAATGTAAGCAAGGCTTGAAATGTGTATGTTTTAGTGAACTATTATATCTGTTTGAGATTGTTATGGACAAATTGCAAACTAGAAATTATTTGTAATTATATTCTGGCCCCTACTATCTGCTTAAAAAAAATTGTCCCGTGGCCGTTTCTAGTTGATTATCCCTGGACTATTAGCATCAGACAGCTCATTGCTGCCCCCTGGTGTTTGTTACCAGTACTACCAACACCCCACACTTGTTGACCTCTGTTGACAGTGAATCAGTGGAAATCTCAACATAGCAACAATGCAGTAAAACATCATTACCATCACTGCTCTAAAACCGTGGTTTCAAACACCAACTCCTAATGATGCCATGCTTTACGGTAACACAGGGTACACTATACTGGGTCATTGCCAAACTTCACCGAGTTCTGTAGACTTCTACCTCCTCTCAGAGAGACGCAGTTTTTCATTAGTGGGGAGGATGTATGTTACATGGTCCATAGCAAATGTTTAGCACGATACCAGAGGGCAATAAAAGACGAATGGGATGTGAGTCAGAGAGAGAGAGAGTCAAAAGGAGAGTTGGGAGGGATAAAGGTACACCAAGATTTACACTGAGTCTCAGAACCGCCATGAAAGAGGGAGAGCAAGGGAAGTTTCCTCTCCCTTACCTTGCCCAGCTTATTTCATGGCATGATTACTCTAGGGCACAGCTACAGGTTGACTGCTACTGTTACTGTACCGAACCTGCAGTGTTGGCAGCCTGTGGCCGGTCGGCTGGGTCTTCAATGTTCACAGGACTAGTCTATGGGCCTGAAGGGGGAAGAGAAGGGGGAGAGACATTTAGTGGTTAGTGAGTCATTTGAGGGGACAAAACCCTTAACCCTTCCCTGTCTTCCATCCCTCCCAGAGGTTTGAAGTGGTGGCAGTGTGCAAACAATATAAACTCTTCCCACAACAAACGTTGTGATTTGCCACTTAAAGCAAAGATCTAGGAAATGGACACAAACCCTGATAACATGGCCTGTTCCACTTAGTTTATTGGGGCATTCTGTAGCTCCTACTCGACCGGAGGACTTACTGTGGGGCAAAAAAGTATTTAGTCAGCCACCAATTGTGCAAGTTCTCCCACTTAAAAAGATGAGAATGTAATTTTCATCATAGGTACACTTCAACTATGACAGACAAAATGAGAAAAGAAATCCAGAAAATCACATTGTAGGATTTTTAATGAATTTATTTGCAAATTATGGTGGAAAATAAGTATTTGGTCACCTACAAACAAGCAAGGTTTCTGACTCTCATAGACCTGCAACTTCTTCTTTAAGAGGCTCCTCTGTCCTCCACTCGTTACCTGTATTAATGGCACCTGTTTGAACTTGTTATCAGTATAAAAGACACCTGTCCACAACCTCAAACAGTCACACTCCAAACTCCACTATGGCCAAGACCAAATAACTGTCAAAGGACACCAGAAACAAAATTGTAAACCTGCACCAGGCTGGGAAGACTGAATCTGCAATAGGTAAGCAGCTTGGTTTGAAGAAATCAACTGTGGGAGCAATTATTAGGAAATGGAAGACATAAAATCTCACCCCGTGGGGTCAAAATTATCACAAGAACGGTGAGCAAAAATCCCAGAACCACTAGGACCTAGTGAATGACCTGCAGAGAGCTGGGACCAAAGCAACAAAGCCTACCATCAGTAACACACTACGCCACCAGGGACTCAAATCCTGCAGTGCCAGACGTATCCCCCTACTTAAGCCAGTACATGTCCAGGCCCGTCTGAAGTTTGCTAGAGAGCATTTGGATGATCCAGAAGAAGATTGGGAGAATGTCATATGGTCAGATGAAACCAAAATAGAATCAAATCAAATCAAATGTATTTATATAGCCCTTCGTACATCAGCTGATATCTCAATGTGCTGTACAGAAACACAGCCTAAAACCCCAAACAGGAAGCAATGCAGGTGTAGAAGCACGGTGGCTAGGAAAAACTCCCTAGAAAGGCCAAAACCTAGGAAGAAACCTAGAGAGGAACCAGGCTATGTGGGGTGGCCAGTCCTCTTCTGGCTGTACCGGGTGGAGATTATAACAGAACATGGCCAAGATGTTCAAATGTTCATAAATGACCAGCATGGTCAAATAATAATAATCACAGGCAGAACAGTTGAAACTGGAGCAGCAGCACGGCCAGGTGGACTGGGGAGAGCAAGGAGTCATCATGCCAGGTAGTCCTGAGGCATGGTCCTAGGGCTCAGGTTCTCCGAGAGAGAGAAAGAAAGAGAGAAAGAGAGAATTAGAGAGACCATACTTAAATTCACACAGGACACCAGATAAGACAGGAGAAGTACTCCAGATATAACAAACTGACCCTACCCCCCGACACATAAACTACTGCAGCATAAATACTGGAGGCTGAGACAGGAGGGGTCAGGAGACACTGTGGCCCCATCCGATGATACCCCCGGACAGGGCCAAACAGGAAGGATTTAACCCCACCCACTTTGCCAAAGCACAGCCCCCACACCACTAGAGGGATATCTTCAACCACCAACTTACCATCCTGAGACAAGGCCGAGTATAGCCCACAAAGATCTCCGCCACGGCACAACCCAAGGTGGGGCGCCAACCCAGACAGGAAGATCACATCAGTGACTCAACCCACTCAAGTGACGCACTCCTCCTAGGGACGGCATGAAAAAGCACCAGTAAGCCAGTGACTCAGATAACACAATGTCTATTGTCTCCTCAACCCCTCTTGCTAACCTGTAGAGCACCTAGGCCTATGATATGGTGCAATGGTAATAACACAATACGAACACCTTGAAGGATCAGCCTAGGCTACATTCCTCCGCACACTTGCTTTGTCTCTTTCTCTACTCAAATGCACCTTTGTATTTTGGCATTGTGCCAGATCAAGTCCATGGAAATACAGTTAGCAACAGCTGTATCTTTTAGTATTTCAGATTGCATATAGCGTTCACTTGCATTGTCGCTGAAGTGCTTGCTACACACAGCAATGTAAGGTTGGCTGTAGGAGTTTGTACATCGTATTTACGTGAAGTGTGAATTTGGTGCCTTCTTCCCTTGGTTTCCTGTATAAAGTGCAGCCAGGAACTGAACAACAGCTTGCATTTGCTGCCATCTCTTTTTCCACTTTGCGTAACTAACTTTACATGCAATAGGCCTATCAACTTTCGCTCCTTTTTCCATCAAATAAAACTGTGACATCCCCCATGACAGCACTCATGCATGGTTGTTATCCATCTCCGCTGCTGTGGCAGCTACATAAAATACTGATTCCAAACCGATAGAAGTTTTTACAAAAATAGCTAATTCGGCTATACGCTTTCAATAAAACAATGCATTTTTCCACAGTTTTCAGATTTGTGAATCATAGTTTCACTGACAAAGGAGCAGAGCAAGGCCTGCATCCAGCACTGTCACGAGTACCGTGACCTGTTTTTGCAGCTGTCTCAGTTCTGCAATCAAGGGAGTGAGAGGGGGTGAGGGCAAACTCCACTGAACTAGTTTCAATGTATGGAATTCACTTGGGAGTTTCTGAATTTTGGGTAAACTTCTCCTTTAACAAAATGGTATTCAAGTGCAGAATGGTTTAGGCCCTACTTACAGTGCATTCGGAAAGTATTTAGACCCCTTCACTTTTTCCACATTTTGTTACGTTACAGCCTTATTCTAAAATTGATTAAATCCTTTTCGTCCCTCATCAATTTACACACAATACCCCATAATGACAAATCAAAGCAGGTTTTTAGACATTTTTCCACATTTATATATAATTTTTTAAAAAGAAACAAAAACGTATATAAGTATTCATCCCCTTTGCCATGAGACTCCAAATTGAGCTCAGGTACATCCTGTTTCAATTGATTATCCTTGAGATGTTTCTACATCTTGATTGAAGTCCACCTGTGGTAAATTTAATTGATTGGATATGATTTGGAAAGGCACACAATCAAATCACATTTTATTTAGCAGATGTTATTGCGGGTGTAGCGAAATGCTTGTGTTTCTAGCTCCAACAGTGCAGTAATATCTAACAATTCACAACAATACACACAATACACAAAACCTAAAAGGAAAATAATGGAATTAAGAAAAATATAAATATTAGGATGAGCAATGTCAGAGTGGTATAAACTAAAATACAGTAGAAAATAATACAGTATATACATATGAGATGAGTAAAGCAAAAACATGTAAACAATATTAAAGTGACTAGTGTTGGCAGACCGCACCACCCTCTGGAGAGCCCTGCAGTTGCGGGCGGTGCAGTTGCTGTACCAGGCGATGATAGAGCCCGACAGGATGCTCTCAATTGTGCATCTGTAAAAGTTTGTGAGGGTTTTAGGTTCCAAATAAAATTTCTTCAGCCTCCTGCCGTTGAAGAGGCGCTGTTGCTGTTTCCTGAAGTCCACAATCAGCTCCTTTGTTTTGGCGACATTGAGTGAGAGGTTATTTTCCTGGCACCACACTCCAAGGGCCCTCAGCTCCTCTCTGTAAGCTGTCTCGTCATTGTTGGTAATCAGGCACATGTCTATATATGGTCCCATAGTTGACAGTGCATGTCAGAGCAAAAACCAAGCAATGAGGTTGGGAATTGTCCGGAAAGCTTCAAGACAGGATTGTGTCATGGCACAGATCTGGGGAAGGGTACCAAAACATTTCTGCAGCATTGAAGATCCCCAATAACACAGTGGCCTCCATCATACTTAAATAGACGAAGTTTGGAACCACCAACTCTTCCTAGAGCTTCGGCTTCGGCCAAACTGAGCAATCAGGGGAGGGGGGGGGGGTCCTTGGTCAGGGAGGTGACCACCCGATGGTCACGCTGACAGAGCTCTAGAGTTCCTCTATGAGTTCCTCTATGATGGGAGAACCTTATATAAGGACAACCCTATTTGCAGCACTTCACCAATCAGTTCTTTATAGTAGAGTGGCCATACAGAAGCCACTCCTCAGTAAAAGGCACACGATTCTCTGGTCTGATGAAACCAAGATTAAACTCTTTGGCCTGAATGCCAAGCGTCACGTCTGGAGGAAACCTGGCATCATCCCTTTTTCAGCGGCAGGGACTGGGAGACTAGTCAGGATCGAGGGAAAGATGAACAGAGCAAAGTACAGAGAGATCCTCATTAATTAATTATTAATTAATTTTTCTCCCCGATTTTGTGGTATCCAATTGGTAGTTACAGTCTTGTCTCATCGCTGCTCATCGCTGCGACTCGGGAGAGGCGAATGTCGTAAGCCGTGCGTCCTCCAAAACACAACCCAACCAAGCCGCACTGTTTCTTGACACAATGCCTGCTTAACCCGGAAGCCAGCCACACCAATGTGTCGGAGGAAACACCGTACACCTGGCGACCGTGTCAGCGTGCATGCGCCCAGCTCACCACAGGAGTCACTAGAGCACGATGGGACAAGGACATCCCTACCCGCCAAACCCTCCCCTAACCTGGACAATGCTGGGCCAATTGTGCATGGCCCCATGGGTCTCTCGGTCACAGCCACCTGCGACAGAGCCTGTGATGCAGTGCCTTAGACCACTGTGCCACTCGGGGGGGCCCCATACAGAGAGATCCTTGATTAAAACCTGCTCCAGATTACTCAGGACCTCAAATACAGGTGTGCCAAGCAGCGTATGTAGCCTAGTGGTTAGAGCGTTGGACTAGTAACCGGAAGGTTGCAAGTTCAAACCCCCGAGCTGACAAGGTACAAATCTGTCGTTCTGCCCCTGAACAGGCAGTCAAGAGGTCTGATTAGCCTGGTGGGTAGCACTGTTCCTAGGCCGTCATTGAAAATAAGAATTTGTTCTTAACTGACTTGCCTAGTTAAATAAAGGTAAAATAAAGTAAAAATGTAGCATCATACCCAAGAAGACTCAAGGCTGTAATCCTGCCAAAGGTGCTTCAACAAAGTGTTGAGTAAAGGGTCTGAATACTTATGTAAATGTGATATTTCCGGGGGGGTTTTCTTCAAAATTTGCAAAGACTTCTAAAAACCAGGTTTTGCATTGTCATTATGGGGTATTGTGTGTAGATTGAAGAGGCAAAAATAAGGCTGTAAACAAATTGTGGAAAAAGTCAAGAGGTCTGAATAGCCTGGTGGGTAGCAGTGTTCAGTAACCAAAAGGTTGCTTGATCGAATCCCTGAGCTGACAAGGTAAACATCTGTCATTCTACCCCTGAGCAAGGCAGTTAACCCACTGTTCCCTGGGTTAGGTGTGGATGTCGATTTAAGGCAGCACCCCACACCTCTCTGACACATTTTAGTTGAATGCATTCAGTTGTACAACTGACTAGGTATCCCCCTTTCCAAATGCACTGTACATATGAGTGCAGGATGTCCACGTGTAGGTTAGAGAGAGTAAAGGATCAAAAATAAACAAATATATGAAGGCCTACACAACACCAAAAAGTTAACTGACATGACAAACAACTGTTAGCTGAATGACCTTTTCAAGATAATTAAACAGCTAAATAGAAATGCAACATGGCACACCTCACAACACGTTTGTTTGGCAACCATATTAGGTGTGCACTGTTCTTTTAACTTCATTAGGTAGGCTAAGGCTATGATTGATAAACACCTCATCATAAACAGGAATCTCCATACACAGTAAATATTCAAGCCTTCAGTATTCATATTTACCAAAAAACAACACAACAATAAACCTAACCAAGGCATAATTGAATAGCAGGTCAAATGGTCTCCCTCAAGGACGTCACACCAAACAACAACTGTGCACCTCTGGCCAAGAACACCATTTGACCAAGTGCTGGAAAACAGCTGATAAAGCCAGGAAGTAACTGTGAGTTAAACAATGGCGAAATAGCTGTAGCCTACATTGCGGTAGTTCTCCCCCAATAAATGTTTGCAAGTAACTGCAACATCTATGTGTGTTTCCTACTGAAGTGTAGTGACTTGTGAGCCAGAAAGGTCTAAACTTTATATTATTTTCTCTGCAAACTTGTCCACAAAATTCACTGGACAAGTTAATGGAAACTACTGACAGCATCCTGCCCAAGAGACTGAAGAACATCATGAACGACAAGGTCTACTACAACTGTGGGTGCACAGGTGAGGTGATAGAGGCATATGCTTATGATACATTGTTTTAAGAATGGTCAAGCCTGAAGTTGTGGGGGAACAGAACAGTTATGTGATAACTGGCATTGATACTGTTAGTAAACTGACTGTGTGTGTGTGTGCGCACGTGCTTTATTGTGTGAACCTTCTCAGGTCAGTTTGAGAGACACAAACCACTGCTTTTCAACTTGACCATAAATATTGAGCAGCCAGAGGGGTGAGTATCCTGAGTTGCCCAATGCATTGTCAGCTGCAGGCAGGGGCGTCATGCACCCTAAAAATCTGACGAGGCACAAAGTACGCTAGGATGGCTTGGGGTAGTGTTGCGTTGCCAAACCTCCAAAATCACGTCGTTGTCAAACCTTCCATGGAGGTCTGGAGAATTTTGTATTACAAAAATGGGTTGAATGGTCCTCAAGATTTTTATTGGATGTTACATTTCAAGAACCATCCCAACACATGCCAGTTGAAGGGGGTGGAACATGTTGTGTTCGTCACTGTTTCCCCCCGGATAGTACACATTTTGTAGAAAGTTGTTCCGTATACTAGCTCATTTGCAACATTGCAGAAAAAGGAAGAAAATTTGAATTCTGTTTTGCCAGAAATGTGCTCTATACGAATAAATGAAGGCATTACAACTCCTAATATTATGTTGCACCCCGTTTTGCCCTCAGAACAGCCTCAATTCGTCAGATGCTGGCCCATGTTGACTCCAATGCTTCCCACAGTTGTGTCAAGTTGGCTGGATGTCCTGTGTGTGGTTGACCACTCTTGATATTTACACGTAAAACCTTTGAGGGTGGAAAACCCCAGCAGCTTTGCAGTTCTTGAAACACAAACCAGAACACCTGACACCTACTACCATACCCTGTTCAAAAGCACTTAAATCTTTTTTCTTGCCCATTTACCCTCTGAAAGTCACACACACAATCCATGTCTCAATTGTCTCAAGGCTTAAAAATCCTTCATTAACCTGTCTCCTCCCCTTCATCTACACTGATTGAAGTAAATGTAATCTTAGTGATCCCTTGGTGTGCCGGGATTGATTTGACAACACCCAGTGAAATAGCAGCGCGCCAAATTCAAAAACAGAAATACTCATAATAATAAATCATAAATCATACAAGTGTTATACATGGGTTTAAATATGAACTTCTTGTTAATCCAGCCACAGTGTCAGATTTCAAAAAGGCTTTACGGCAAAAGCAAACCATGCTATTATCTGAGGACAGCACCCCATCAAACATACACATGAAAATCCTAATTCAACCCACCAGGCACTACACAAAAGTCAGAAATAACATATAATGCATGCCTTACCTTTGAAGATCTTCTTCTGTTGGCACTCCAATATGTCCATTAGACATCACAAATGGTCCTTTTGTTCAATAAAGTCTGTCGTTATATATCCAAAATGTCCATTTATTTGGCGCATATGATTCAGAAAATACACCGGTTCCAACTCGCGCAACATGACTACACATTATCTAATTAGTTACGTGTAAACTTGATCCAAACATTTCAAACAACTTTCCTAATCCAACTTTAGATATTTTTAAACTTAAATAATCAATCAAATTTAAGAAGGAATAAACTGCGTTCAATACCGGAGTAAAAGAAAGTGGAGCGAGCTTTCAGGTAACGTGCCCCAACCAAAACAGTACACTTCACTCGACCCTCGTTCTGAACAGGGCTACTTTTTCATTTCTCAAAGGAAAAACATCAACCAATTTCTAAAGACTGTTGACATCTAGTGGAAGCGATAGGAACTGCCTTAGAATTCTAGACTCCCATTGAAAACCCATTGAAAAGAGAGTGACCTCAATTTCCTGGATGGTTTGTCCTCTGTGTTTCGCCTGCTGAATAAGTTCTGTTATACTCACAGACATCATTCAAACCGTTTTGAAAACTTTAGAGTGTTTTTTTTCTATCCACATCTACTAATAATATGCATATCCTAGCTTCTGGGCCTGAGTAGCAGGCAGTTTACTTTGGGCGCACTTTTCATCCGGACGTGAAAATAGCGCCCCCTATCCTTAAGAAGTTTTAACAAGTGAAATCAATAAGTGATCATAGCTTTCACCTTGATTCACCAGGTCAGTCTATGTCATGAAAAGAGCATGTTTTGTACACTCAGTGTATTTCTGATCAACGATTTCATGGCCATCCTTACGCACTGTTGCACCTACGACACTAATCTATTGAGCACCTTGCCCAAGCAAGGTATTTGATTTGTTTGATGTGTTGCGAGGCGTCACTGATTTACACCAGGTTCCCAAAAATGTTTTACAGATTTTGTGCCATGGACTTCCCCAGGTTTTCCATTTAGGGAAACCTAGTTCTCGATCAAGGGGCCAGGGTTCGGTCTAGAAGCACGGTTTTGATTGCTCCTTTTGATTCGGTACTGCAGTTTAACTGAAGCCCGGCCCAGAAAGACAATTTCCATACACGGCCACATAGAGAAGTCAGATTTTTAAATTCCTAATAAGACACTTTAGTCATCACCTTGGTGCACAAAACATCCATTGAATTATTTGAATAATTGTCGCTGAAGCTGATTATTTTTGTCACACCCTGATCTGTTTCACCTGTCTTTGTGATTGTCTCCACCCTCCCTCCAGGTGTCACCCAACTTCCCCATTATCAACTGTGTATTTATACCTGTGTTCTCTGTTGGTCTGTTGCCAGTTCGTCTTGTTAGTAAAGTCAACGTTTTTGTGTCTCAGCTCCTGCTTTTCCCAGTCTCTCTTTTTCTCCTGTTTTTGACCTTTGCCTGTCCTGACTCTGAGCCCGCCTGCCTGACCACTCTGCCTGCCCCTGAGACTGCCTGCCGACCTGTACCCCTGCCCCACCTCTGGATTATTGACCTCTGCCTACCCTTAACCTGCCTTCCGTCCGGTACTGTTGCCCCACCTCTGGTTTACTGACCCCTGCCTGCCTTGAGCTGTCTATTGCCTGCCTCTGTTGGATTATTAAACCATTGTTAATTCGACATTGTCTGCTTCTGGGTCTTACCTTCATATCTGATAGTTGGAACTGGCCATGAGTGACCCAGCAGACCCAGTCCAGCTGTGCAATGCCATCTCCTCCCAAGGAGCCTCCATTGGGAGGCACAAGGAATTGCTTTGTGGTCTTATGGAGGGGGTCCAAACGTTGGCTGAGTGCCATGACCGGGCGTTGGACATGCTGCTGGAGCTATTGCACAGGTTGTCTGGGGGGCAGCCTGCCACGGTGGTAACCCCACCGCCTCTCAATAACTTGGTGGTTAGCAGTGCAGCCCACTGGCCACTCCACATTCCCGGGAGCCCCGACTCCCGGTGGACATGGCCTCCGACCGGGGTCCGCAGTTCTGGTTCTGTAAGACATTCTGCACGCTCGTTGGGTCGTCGGCCAGCCTGTCCTCCGGATTCTACCCCCAGTCCAACAGCCAGTTGGAGCGAGCCAACCAGGATGTGAGACGACTCTGCGCTGCCAAGTCTCCGCCAAACCTACCACCTGGAGACAGCAACTGGTATGGGTTGAGTACGCTCGCAACACCCTTCCTTGCTCTGCCACTGGTCTCTCACCCTTCAAGTGTTCCTTGGGATAACAGCCTCCGCTCTTCCCCGAGCAAGAGGAGAAAGTCTGCAATCCCTCTGCCCAGATGTTCATCCGCCGCTGTCACCGGACCTGGAAGAGAGCCCGGCTGCTCTGCTGAAGACCACGTCCAGGTATAGGATGACAAGCGGATCACCACCGGACCCCTGCTCCGCGCTTTCAGCTCGGGCAGAGGGTGTGGCTCTCCACCCGGGACCTGCCCCTCCGGGTGGAGTACAATAAACTTTCCCCCCATTTCATCGGCCAGTTCTTCATCTCTAGAGTCATTAGCCCCACTGCTGTTTGTATTTTGTTACCCCGTACCCTGCGTGTTTACCCTACTTTATATGTGTCTAGGATTAAGCCCGTGTCTCACAGCCCTTTGTTTTACCCCACCAGGCATGCCAGCAGAGGTATTTTCACAGTCCCCAGGTCCAGAACAAACTCAAGGAAACGTACACTATTAACTCTCTTCCATCTTATATAGTGCAAGTGAACAGAAAACCTGGTTTCAAAAAACAAATAAAGTAACACCTCCCCCATGTGACCTACTTGTTGTGTGTATGTACTGACATGTATGTGTAACTGATAGATGCTCACATACACACACTCACTGCATGTGCATGTTTTTAAATATATGTAAATTGTAAGGTATTTTGTCTGTAACGTCTTTTTCGTTATGTGCCAGTTAATGGGGATCCTAATAATTCAAATGAATAAATCAAATCAACCAAAGTACTAGTACCGAGTCAATGTGTACAAGTTAATTTAGGTAGGTATGTACATATAGCTACTGACTAGGCCAGGATAAATAATAAGCTGTAGGAGCAGCATATGTGATGAGTCAAAAGAGTTAGTACAAAAGGAAGTCAATGCACATAGCTGTTTGATTAACTATTTAGAAGTCTTATGGCTTGGGAGAAGAAGCTGTTCAGGATCCTGTTGGTTCCAGACTTGGTGCATCAGTACTGCTTGCCGTGGTATAGCATAGAGAACAGTCTATGACTTGGATGGCTGGAGTCTCAGGCCTTCCTCTGACACCGCCTGGTAAAGAGGTTCTGGATGGCAGGGAGCGCAGTCCCAGTGATATACAGGGCCATCCGACTTCCATTTCAAGACAATACATTTCTTGGCAATCGCTAGCAATATTTCTGTTAGCTTTATAGTATGGCTTTGCCTAAGATTGGAGTTAGTAAAGTTACCCAGTAGACAGACCTCCGGGTCTAAAGGGAATGCAACCCCGTGAATTGAGGATATGGTATCGCATACCCCCTGCCAGAAACCGTGTAGTTTTGAACACTGCCAAGTGAAATGGAGGAATGTTCCTTCATCTGAGCCACTTCTAAAACATAGGGAGGAGATATCAGAGTTGAACTTGTGTCATCTAGATGGGGTGATATAGAGCTGATGTAGGAAATTAAACTGGATCAGTCTGTATCTGGAGTTCAATGTGGATGTAACACCATCCCTGCAAAGGTCACTCCATAGACCCTCATCAAGATCAATACCCAGATCTTTTCCCATCTAAGTCAGGGTTTATCTAGCTCAGGCAGTGTTAGTCCTGACATAAGAGCATCATAAACACGGGAAATGGTATTGAACAGTGGTTGGTCTGCGTGGCAGAGTTGTTCAATAGGTGACATCTTAGGTAGGTTCCATTGTCCCTTGAGAGTCACCCTAATAAAGTTTTGATGTTGTAGGTAGCTAAATAAGTCCCTGTTTGGCAAGTGGTATTTCTGTTTCAGCTGTTCAAAAGACATAAGAACTCCCTCCTCATAACAATGTTCCAGAAGAGTGATCCCCTTATCAGACCATGGTCTAAAGTTACTATTCTGGAAAAACATAGGAATCAATCTATTGTTCCATAAAGGGGTTTTAGGGGAAAGGAATCCCCCTCATCCGAACAGCTCATGCAGTTTGCACCATGCCAGGACAGAATGTATGATTAAAGGGTTGTCTGGGAGGGTTTTTATAGATTTTCTGTCCCATTTGTAAAACAAATCTGCCCCAGTGTCATCATTTACCTCCAACGTTTCAGTGTTCAACCATGAGGGAGAGGGACCATTGTCAAACCTCTGAGCCAGAAACCTAGACTGTGCAGCCCAGTAGTATATTCTAAAATCGGGGAGGTTTAAGCCCCCTTGACCGTAATCAAGGGTCAGTTTATCCAGGCCAACCCTAGGGGTTTTGTCGTGCCAGATAAACCGTCCGGTCAGCTTGTCGTAGAGAGGAAAAGAATGCTGTGGGAACAGGGATAGGGAGCGATTGAAACAAATATAGAAATCTGGGCAGGACATTCATTTTAATTACATTGATTCTACCCAGTAGAGTGAGAGGCAAGTCCATCCATTTACAAAGGTCACCTTCCACCTTTTGCAACAAGCTGGCAAGAGTTTATAGAGGTTCTTCAGGTTACCATCCACCATTATGCCCAAATATGTGAAGCCCATAGGCGACCATCTAAAAGGAAACTTGTGCTTGATGGTATGATGGTCAAAGACAGACAACGGTAAGATTTCGCTTTTATCAAAATTGACCTTATATCCAGAGAAAGAACTATAACACTGTAGTAGGATCTGCAAGTGAGAGAGGGAGCGTTCTGGGTTTGTTAGAAATAAGATAAGGTCGTCCGCAAAGAGTGATAACTTATGGATATGGGGGCCCACCTCAAAGCCATGTATATCAGGGCACGTTCTAACAGCCTCAGCCAATGGTTTGATGACGAGGGCAAAGAGTTGGGGGCTAATTGGGCAACCTTGTCTGTTCCTCTTATAGAGAGGGAAAGAGGAGGAAGTAATCCCATTGGTAGCAATCCTAGCTTTAGGAGATTTGTAGAGTGATTTTATCAAATTTACAAACACAGTACCTAAACCAAACTTTTCCAAGACGCGAAAGAGGTATGGCCATTCAACCCTATCAAAGACCTTTTCAGCGTCGAGGGAGACTGCGACACTAGGTATTTTGTTTTTGTTAGCAAGGTGAATTATATCAAAGAACCTTCTGAGATTATTGGAGGACAATCTATTAATTATGAAGCCAGTCTGATCTGGGTTGACCAACAGGGGAAGACATGACTCCAGTCTCTTAGATAGCATCTTGGTGACCAGTTTACAATCCGTGTTAGGGAGAGGGATTGGTCTATAGGAGGCGCACTTTAGCGGGTTTTTCCCTTTCTTATGGATTACAGTAATCATTGCTTGAGAGAAAGACTCTGGAAAGCGGTTGTCTTCCCCGGCTTTTTTAAGTACCTCCATAAGGTAGGGGACCAACAGGTAAGGATTTAATGGCTTCTAACAATTTAGTTACTGAGAACTGTTCACTCAGGCCACATATGTCAGAGTCAAGGCCCGCGGGCCACATCCGGCCCGCAAGAAGGTTTTTTACGGCCCCTGGGATGATCTTGATTTATTATTAGAACCGGCCCGCAGCAAGCCGGCAGCCCGCAGATCTTTTACACGCACCAATACTACATTTCCCACAATGCAAAGGTGACGCACCGAGCAGTAGGCTGCTTCATTTCAATATTTATTGGCACAGCAGTCGTCAGCATCACAGTAAAATTAACTTTCAGATACCCATCAAAAATGGCAAAACGGAAGGTGGATACTGAGAACCGGGGGTTTCAAACAAGGTGGGAGTCGGAGTATATGTTCACGAAGGTAGCTGGAAAACCTGTGTGTCTTCTGTGTGGAGAAAGTGTGGCGGTACTGAAAGAGTATAATCTGAGACGACATTATGAAACGAAACACGCGGACACACACGCGGACGCAACTGTCAAGGCCAGTTTTATTTTGGCAGAAGAGATCGCTAAATCAGCCCGGCCATTTACGGAGGGGGATTTCATCAAAAACTGCATGATTAAAGTTTGTGACGAAGTTTGCCCAGAAAAAAGGCAACTCTTTTTAAATGTGAGTCTGAGCAGAAACACCATTGCCGAGAGAGTAGACCAGTTGTCCATCAATCTAAAAGAGCAGCTTGTGAAAAAGGGAAAAGATTTTATTGCATATTCCTTGGCTGTGGATGAGAGCACCGACATTTCTGACATTGCCCAGTTGTCAATTTTCATCCGCGGAGTGGACTCCAACCTAAGCGTGACAGAGGAGTTTTTGGCTTTACGTCCTATGCATGGCACAACTACGGGGCATGATTTGTATGAAGAGGTGTCAAGATGTGTAAATGAGATGGAGCTGCCTTGGGAAAAACTCGTGGGTTTGACAACCGACGGAGCACCTGCGATGTGTGGACACAGGAGCGGACTGGTGGCGAAGATACGGGAAAAGATGCAAGAGGAAAACGCGACAGGTGAGCTGACAGCTTATCATTGTATCATACACCAGGAAGCGTTGTGCGGTAAAGCCTTGAAAATGGAGCATGTAATGAGCATCATCACGCGCACAGTTAACTTTATCAGAGCCAAAGGTTTGAATCACCGCCAGTTCAAGGCATTTCTGACGGAGTTAGAAACGGAGCATGGTGATTTGCCTTATCACACAGAGGTGCGATGGCTAAGCCAGGGAAAGGTGCTTCAAAGATGTTTCGAGCTTCGTGAGGAGATTTGTCTGTTCTTGGACAGCAAAGGGAAAGACACAACACAACTCCGAGACGAAATGTTTCTGTGTGAAATGGCTTTTCTGTGTGACATTACGAGTCATCTGAATGCAATAAACTTGCAGCTGCAGGGTCGGGATCGTGTCATCTCTGATATGTACAGTACAGTGAAGGCATTTAAAACCAAACTGACTCTGTGGGAGACGCAGATGCGGAAAGAAAATTTGAGCCACTTTCCCAGCTGCCAGACCATGAAAGAGAAGCTCTCTACCAGTGCGTTCCCGAGCACACAGTTGGCTGATAAAATAGGTATGCTTGCCGCTGACTTTCGACGCCGATTTGCTGACTTTGAAGCACAAAAAAGCAGGTTGGAACTGCTCGGTAACCCATTTGCTGTTGACGTGGAAAGCTCACCACCAAACCTCCAAATGGAGTTGATTGACCTCCAATGCAATGATGCACTGAGGGCAAAATATGCGGCAGTGGGTGCTGCGGAGTTCGCCCGTTTCCTCCCCGGCACAATGCCCCAGCTGCGCATCCAGGCTGCTCAAACGTTGTCTATGTTTGGCAGCACATACCTGTGTGAACAACTGTTTTCTTTGATGAACCTGAACAAAACATCACACAGAAGTCGACTTACTGCTGAACACCTCCACTCAATTCTGAGGATTTCTTCAGCTCAGAGCCTTACCCCGAACATTGATGAACTTGTGGAAAAGATGGGACACCACCAAGTATCACCCTCAACCTCAAACAAGTGAACATTACTGTGCAATCACATATTTAGAGTTTTTACTCAGTTCAAGTTTAAAAGTTAAAATTTAATATTTGTTTTCACTGCATGTTACTTCTCCTTAAACAAAGTGTTGTTTTTGATTAATAGATTTTTGCACTTTATTTTTTTGTATTTCAATCCAATTATATTTTAAAAATATTTCAGTTGAGTGGATGATAGAAAATTGCTATTATTGTTTTTTCTTTGAAGTAAATTTAGCCCACTTTTGCTAAAATAGAAAATATAGTCTACTGATGGTGCCTTGAATACCGGTTTCTTTCATTTAATGTTCATGTTATGGGGATATTTATATAAAGTAAATTTGTCTTTTGTGTCTGTTGAAAATTAAAGATTACTGACAGAGCCATAAGAAAATATTGCTTTATTTATCTGATCATATTGTAATATATTTGTTAGGTTTTCAGTAGGTTCAATTAGGTTCACTAGACTATATGCGTCATTTAAAATTTTTTCAATGAACATTCGAACAGTCCGGCCCTCGTCTTGTAGCTGATTTTTTTATTTGGCCCTCCGTCCATTTGACTTTGACACCCCTGACTCAGGCGCTCTCTTTCTTCCACTGACAGGCAAGGGGGGTTGAGAGTGGAGAGAAAGGAGTCAATCTCTGATAGATCATCGCTTGATTGGGAAGTGTAGAGGTCTTCGTAGTATTTCTTAAAAGTATGATTAATTTCAGTAGGGTCGAAATATTATCGGATTAGTAAGAGTTTCTATAGCCTTAATTGTCCTCTTACTTTCATCTGCTTTCAGTTGCCATGCCAATATTTTGTGTGCTTTCTCTCCAAGCTCTTAATAACGCTGTTTTGATTTAGTGATGGCCCTCTCAGCTTGATATGTGTTCAGAATATTATATTTCAGTTTTTTATTTACCAAAAGCCTGTATAGGTCTTTAGTCGGGCCTCTTTGGTAGGTTTTCTCTAGCTCAGAGATTTCAGATTCAAAGACATTCAGTTCCGCACCGTCTTTTCTCGTCAGCCCTTTACTATAGGAAATGTTCTGTCCTCTCAGAAAGGCTTTCAATGTGTCCCAAAGAATGAAACTGTCAGGAGCGGGCGGTTTGTTTGTCAAAGTAAAAATATTGATCTGCTCTTTGATGAATGCACAGAATTAGGAGTGTAGAATTGAGTCTCCATCTATATGCTCCATTTACCTTGGTAGGAATGAAGATTGATAATACTAGAGGAGAATGGTCAATAAACAATCTGGGGAGATACTCGATATCGAACACTATGAAACAGTTGGGTCGATAGTAAAAAGTTATCTATGCCTGTGTGTGTGTGTGTGTGTGTTGTGTGAATAAAAAGAGTAGTCCCTACCCTGTGGGTGCAACCTAACCTGCAATCTAATAAATTAAGATCTTTCATGAATGACATGGTGAGCTTGCTGGCTTTGGTAAGAAGTGAGGGTTTATCAGAGGACCTATCAAGAACTGTATCTAAACTAAAACTAAAATCTCCTCCAACCAGTAGTCATCCTGGTGGTGCTTGAGCGCCCTGAAGGAAGACATTCTGAATAAACATATGGTCATCGAAGTTAGGAGCATAAATATTCAATAGGGTCCAAGACTCCGAAAACATATGCCCCTGCACCAAAACAAACCTGCCAGAGGGATCAGAGATGGTGTTGTTGACGCAGAAGGGGATGTGTCTACTTATCAAAATTGCAGTTCCTCTTGCTTTGGAGTAAAAAGAGGACGTAACAACTTGTCCTACCCATTCCTTCTTCAGTTTCTTGTGTTCACTGGCTGTAAGATGTGTTTCTTGTAAAAACACAATGTCAGCCTTTAATTTCTTAAGGTATGTATAGAGTATTTTCCTCTTAATCGGGCTGTTAAGACCTTTTACTTTGAATATGACATATTTTAGTGGATTAAGCATAGGTTGGGTTTCAAATATGTAACCGAATGGAAATCTCTCATATGTAAATAGTCAGGAAATGTTTCAACTTTAGTTTGAACACTGAAGTGACCTATGTGTCTCTTTAGGAAGGAAAAAACAATAAACATAGAAAAAGAGAAAAAAAACCAGAAACCCCACCCATTGTTGTTGTTTTTTCTATTTCTGTGTTTGGCCTGATATGGTTCTCAATCAGAGGCAGCTGTTTATTGTTGTCCCTGATTGAGAACCTTATTTAGGTAGCCTGGGTTTCACTGTTGGTTTGTGGGTGTTTGTTTCCGTGTGTGTGTTTGTCGCCACACGGTACTGTTTTGGTTTGGTTATTTCACGTATTTGTTCATTGTTTTTGTATTTCATAGTGTTCAGTGTTTTCTTATTAAAATCGCCATGAACACTTACCACGCCACATCTTGGTCCGATCCTTACTCCTCTTCAGACGAAGAGGAGGAAATCTGCCGTTACAGATACGTTGTTGCTCGCTTTCCATCTTGCTCTTACTAGCCTAACCTTGGCTAAAACTTAAACCTGCGAGCTTTCTAAGTTGAAAACAAACGTTGTGAATAGACATTTATGGCTGAATATTTACTGCCCACAGTAAGGGCTGCTTGAGTCTCTTTTCAGGAGAGGAGAAAGATAAATGGGGGGGGGGGGGGGATCAGTGGGCCTAGGCCCACTAATTTGCTTCGCCCAGTGGATATTGAATATACCAAAATATACTCTCCTGTAAATGTAATAGAACTCACCCCGGGGGAAAAAATGGTTCGTTGAAAGTGTACAAATCAATTATAGCGACCAGATAGCGGGGTAAACGGATCCAAATTCCAAGAAGATATCAGCTCCAGGACAGGACAGCTTTCAGTTCCAGGACAGCAAGGATAAGAAAAAACAAAAAACTGCATCTTATCCCCCAGAGAAACCATCCTGGTTCAGACGCGGTTCAGTTCTTTGAGAAAAGTGAACACTTCTCCCGGGGGGTGTTAAAGAGATGGCTTCGGCCTTTGTATTGAACTTTCATCCACGCAGGGTGGATGAGGTAGCCGGTGATGTTCTTCTCCTTCAGTGCTTTGGCGGCAGGTCTGAACTGTTTGCGACGTCTGGTGCTCATATCCGGGAAAAGGCTGACCCTCTTGCCATCGATGGTGATGTCACCTTTGGCTCTTGCGAGTTGCAGTATCTTCTCTCTGTCCTGGAAACGGAGGAACCTGTTCAGGACGGCCCGTGGTGGCTCATCTGGCCGGGGTTTCAGCGCTGATGTTCTGTGGGCACGTTCGATTTCCAACGGCTTGGTGAAGTTGATTATGCCTAGGACATCAGGGATCCATTGAGTGAAGAAACTGACCGGGTCACGACCCTCGCTGTCCTCTTTCAATCCCACCACATGGATATTACTACGTCTGTTCTGGTTCTCCATCTGGTCTACCTTGTTTTTGAGGTTAGCATTGTCCTTCTGCAGTTGCATCAGAACCTGGTCATGTCGAGTGATGGTATCTTCAACTGTGGTAATGCGCAACTCTGCCTCAGTCATTCTCAGAAGGAGATCATTCATGGAGGATTTCAGGTCATCAATGGAAGAATGGAGTAAAGATGATTTCTTGTCAATTTTCAGAGAAAGACCTTTGTTACCCCCATGAATTTCCCGGAGGAGAGTAGCCAGCATGTCTCGCAGGCTCGCAAGAGCATGGCTCTTTGGGAAGGTAAGTACTTGACAATTTATCAGCTGATGTTAGAATATTGTTTCAATGTTGTTATTTAGGTAATAATAGAATAACTTTGAAGAGCTCGGTTTGCCAACGTCTGCTCAGCTCCGTGGCATCACGTGCTCCCAAAAAGGGGGCAGTTCTCCCCTGGTGTAGAGTCAAACAGCCTGCACTCCGATTCTGAGGTGTCCGCATGGTCCTTAAGCACACCGGTGAGCGTTTTTCTTTACAGCCTACAATATCACAACTCTTCAACCATCAAAAGGTTTCGGGCTGGACCAAAAACATTTGGAGCTGAAGCCCTGGATGCCCACCCGTAACAACGCCAACGATCAGCTGCTTGGCACAGGCCTATAACCTGACTACACATCCACATCGCTTTGGCCAAACATCATGCCCACTAGCATTTCTTCTGGAGAGATAAGGTAGTGGAAATTGAGTCATCAGGCAAACACCTGCCTGCTCGCCCAGCATCACTACTCTGGACAGTTCTGACTTAGAATATGTGGACAACTACAAATACCTAGGTATCTGGTTGGACTGTAAACTCTCCTTCCAGACTCACATTAAGCATCTCCAATCCAAAATTAAATCTAAAATCAGCTTCCTTTTTCGCAACAAAGCATCCTTCACTCATATTGCCAAACATACCCTCGTAAAACTGACTATCCTACCGATCCTTGACTTCAGCAATGTCATTTACAAAATAGCCTCCAACACTCTAGTCAGCAAATTGGATGCAGTCTATCACAGTACCATCCGTTTTGTCACCAAAGCCCCATATACTACCCACCATTGCGACCTGTATGCTCTCGTTGGCTTCGCTTCATATTCGTTGCCAAACCCACTGGCTCCAGGTCATCTATAAGTCTTTGCTAGGTAAAGCCCCGCCTTATCTCAGCTCACTGTTCACCATAGCAGCACCCACCCGTAGCACGTGCTCCAGCAGGTATATTTCACTGGACACCCCCAAAGCTAATTCCTTCTTCGGCCGCCTTTCCTTCCAGTTCTCTGCTGCCAATGACTGGAACGAACTGCAAAAATCACTAAAGCTGGAGACTCATATCTCCCTCACTAGCTTTAAGCCCCAGCTGTCAGAGAAGCTCATAGATCACTGCACATGTACATAGCCCATCTGTAATTAGCCCATCTGTAATTAGCCCCTCCAACTACCTCATCCCCATACAGTTATCTATTTGATTTATTTTGCTCCTTTGCACCCCAGTATCTCTACTTGTACACTCATCTTCTGCACATCTATCACTCCAGTGTTTAATTGCTATATTGTAATTATTTTGCCACTATGGCCTATTTATTACCTTACCTCCGTTATCCTCCCTCATTTGCACACACTGTATATATACTTTTTGTATTGTACTATTGACTGTATGTTTGTTTATTCCATGTGTAACTCTGTGGTGTTGTTTGTGTTTTTATTTGTTTTTTTATTTCACCTTTATTTAACCAGTTAGGCAAGTTGAGAACAATTTCTCATTTACAATTGCGACCTGGCCAAGATAAAGCAAAGCAGTTCGACACATACAACGACACAGAGTTACACATGGAGTAAAACAAACATACAGTCAATAATACAGTATAAACAAGTCTATATACGATGTGAGCAAATGAGGTGAGATAGGGGAGGTAAAGAAAAAAGAAAAAGGCCATGGTGGCAAAGTAAATACAATACAGCAAGTAAAACAATGGAATGGTAGATTTGCAATGGGAGAATGTGCAAGTAGAAATAAAAATAATGGGGTGCAAAGGAGCAAAATAAATAAATAAATGAAATACAGTAGGGAAAGAGGTAGTTGTTTGGGCTAAATTATAGGTGGGCTATGTACAGGTGCAGTAATCTGTGAGCTGCTCTGACAGTTGGTGCTTAAAGCTAGTGAGGGAGATAAGTGTTTCCAGTTTCAGAGATTTTTGTAGTTCGTTCCAGTCATTGGCAGCAGAGAACTGGAAGGAGAGGCGGCAAAGAAAGAATTGGTTTTGGTGTTGCACTGCTTTGCTTTATCTTGGCCAGGTCGCAGTTGTAAATGAGAACTTGTTCTCAACAAGCCTACGTGGCTGAATAAAGGTGAAATAAAAAAAAGTTGATTTAAAAAAAAAAACATACCTATACCCTGGTAATGACAAACACACTGTGATACCACTTTACAACACTAGATGACAGTGTTTTCATAAGAATGTACTTTTCCAAAATTCTATGTTTATGCCTACAGAACAATTTCATCCGGAGTAAGTATTCCACATACAGTACACCATGTAAGACTAAGGAGTTGGTTTACAATTTGATCACTGGTTTACTAATGCTGCTTTTGAATTTTGTCAGATTTTGTGTGTGTGTGTGTGTGTGTGTGTGTGTGTGTGTGTGTGTGTGTGTGTGTGTGTGTGTGTGTGTGTGTGTGTGTGTGTGTGTGTGTGTGTGTGTGTGTGTGTGTGTGTGTGTGTGTGTGTGTGTGTGTACAGGACAGGGATGTGATATAACAAACATATGCCTTCTCTCAAAGAATCAGACACATCTTGTCGGTTCTCAGTTGAAAACAAATAATCATACTGTGAACAATGCGACAAAATACATTAAATGTCATTTATACGTAACTTTTGTAGTATAATAAACATAGTCTATAGTAGCCAGAAGCATCGCTGCTCTGTAATTAAATAGCTCAACAGAATAGAACAGTAAATATGTTGCAATTTATTGTTTTAGATTTCATTAAATGAGGAAAGACTATGTCAAAGTGTGAACACATTTGTGCCTAATGCAATAAATATGAAAAACAATGAATAATTAGTTCACAGTCCAAAACACACATGATCACAAACACTTTTGATTGATTATGTTCTGGTTAGATCTGCACCTTGAGATGAGGGTTGTGTAATGCTGAAAGAATGCATGAGATCATGTGACTACATCATCAGCAACAAGTGATTTCATTCACTATCGAAACTGCTGTTAGTTTGCCGATGCCACTCATTTGCTAAGCACCTGGGCAGTTCTTATGAAGACTTTATGAAGCATCTGTAGTGCTTATAAATACTAGTTTAGTTCCTGAGATCAGAAACCCAACATACTCATTAAAATTACGGGCTGTAGGACCCGCTGGCACAGGAGAAAGGCAAACTGCTTGACGCTGGTGTTCACCCTGTTTTATACAAACAAGCGGGGGCACAGAGTGGGCTCATGTGTAAAGCCTGGTTTTGAGAGGTGGCATCCAGGCATGCTGTGCCCGAAGACAGAGAGTAACAATAGGTGGACACACCACAGGGCCCTAACCAGCCAGGCATGTTACTCACAAAGCGCTATTAATCTCTCTCCCTCGTCTTCTCTTCTCTCTTTCTTTATCTCTCTCTCTCTCATACACACACACACACACACACACATAGCCTACACACATAAGCCCTGAATATACCTTTATTGAATCCAATTGTTGTTTTCTAGTTGTCCACAAGAAGGCGCCGTTTACTTTTGCTCAATATCTGCTGAATTGCTGAGCTGGGGTCAAATCCAGACTCCAAGACGTGCTAAGCTTTTGAGTAGTTGTCTGATAATAGGGAAAGGCTGACATGACCATTCTATGTTATTCTTATGAGAATTATGAGACTTAATCTGACAAATAGTCCAGAAAACTAAAAATATCTTTGACGCTTCTCTGTTTTCTCAATGACATTCAAATCAGCATTAAAAAAAGGTGCAAGATTAAGTTTGTTCCACCTGAGCGAGTGATGACACACCAAATGTGTTTGATCGATCGAGGGAAAAGCATAGGAATAGGCTTTTGTAGGCTACAGTCCAAGTATGTCGGCATCCAAAGATGATCTAACTTGAATAAACGCTTGGAGGCAGTGGTGTAAAGTACTTAAGTAAAAATACTTTTAAGTACTATTTAAGTAGTTTTTTGGGATATGTATCTGTACTTTACTTTACTAATTATATTTTTGACAACTTTTACTTTTACTCCAATACATTCCTAAAGAAAAAAATGTACTTTTTACTCCTTACATTTTCCCTGACACCCAAAAGTACTCGTTACATTTTGAATGCTTAGTAGGACATGAAAATGGTCTAATTCACGTTATCAAGAGAACATCCCTGCTCATCCCTACTGCCTCTGATCTGGCAGACTCACTAAACACAAATGCTTCGTTTGTAAATTATGTCTGAGTGTTGACCCTGGCTATCCGTAAATTTAAAAAACAAGACAATTGTGTCCTCTGGTTTGCTTAATATTTTACTTTTGATACTTAAGTGCATTTAAAATCAAATACTTTTAGACTTTTACTCAAATAGTATTTTACTGGGTGACTTTTACTTTTACATGAGTCATTTTCTTTTGAAGTGTCTTTACTTTTACTCAAGTATGAAAACTGGGTACTTTTTCCACCACTGCATGAAGGTAAGGATGACAGCAGTGGTGTGGTCTTCGGCAATACGGATATCCCTTATTAAAGATATCTACATAGAGCATTAACGTGAATCACACTGCTGCTCTCTCATTTAGCTAGTTGCACCTTACGGGATTGTGGTTGTTGTGGATGACTGTTCACAAATCTAAATGTGTATTTGAACTCAAGATGGTTGAATTCAAGAAGTTTAAACTGACTATCAGTCATTGTTTTTTAAACCAGTGGACAGCCAGTGAAAAATACATTTTTGCAACAGCTGAATAGTGCGGATCCCAGCCTATGGAATAAAAGTGGGCTTTTATTGCTCAATCTAATTCATGCTGATAAAAACAAAATCCATAGGCCTAATGGACACATGCTCAAACTTGCACACTTTTGATAGACTTAAAGTGGCAATCTGTAGTTGTTACATCAATTTTTTTTGTTGACTAATAAATTATATATCCATTGATTCTTGAAGAATATAACTTAGAAATGCCTCATGAGCTTAGTTTAACTGTCATACTACATGAGAACCCAAAATATATACTTGTTTATCTCCAATGTTTGTAAACATTGTAAATGTAAACACTGTATAGCCTCATAACATGGTTTAAACAATAATTTTGATAGTTTGATATCATGGATGGTCAGTCCTTGAATCCATAGCTCTGTCTATTCATCTGAGAGTGATTACATTTCTCCGGGCCCATCCCTCAACTTTTTACCAAAACAGAGGCGAGCCGACGATTTTGTTAATGTTTCATATGTGGATTTGCCCTTTAAACAGCTGCATATGATCAAGATATCAAAGTGTCACCAACAAAAAGGTAAACAATAGGCCTATAGCAAATGCAGCATATGGCATTAATTTTTCACATGTAAATAGCACTTTTCAGTAGTGCTCAAAGCATGCCATTCCATAAGGGCAGCATTTATTTTTTCAACTCATATCAATGAGCCCAATCAGTCCTCCATGACAACAAAATCATAAACAACAGAGTAGGGCTGGCTAATAAGTCATTTGTTTTGTGTTTTGGGGTTTTGCTCAGGTAAATCAATTTAGCTAATCTATACTTCCATATTTCCAAGTCCTATTCTGGAAGATCAAGGGGTATAACATTTATTGGAATGACTGGAATTCTGATAGACTTTGGTTTTTAATGTAAAGATATCATTTAATTGTATTATTATATGTATTAGAAAGCAATGGGTTAGAATAAGCCTACATAACCAACCCATAAAGTAAAATGTTACATCTATATATGGCCAGCTATGTAAACTTTAACATTGATTTATCCTGCAATGATGTTGTTCAATTGGTAACATACATTTTTGTCTTCTTCTAATGCCTCTTGAGGAAGGAAGTAATCTAAAAGTAACTGAATGTAATCTGAATACATTACTGAGTTTGGGTAATTCAAAAAATTACGTTACTGATTACTATTTTGGACAAGTAGCTAGTAACAGATTACATTTAGAAAGTAACCTACCCAACCCTGCCTATTATCCATACAACATCATGTTGCTCAGACAAATTTATCAGAAAGGCCTGCAATATATATATATATATAAAAAAAAGTGTCAAGCCCATTGATAATTGCAGAAAGTGCCTAATGTGTAGGGTATATGGAAGGCTTGTTTCCAAATATATATTTTTTTATCAGTGTTGTTGCTGCTATAATGCCAGGCCAAGACAACTGGAGATGGGGAAAGACATATCAATTTTACAAATATGTAAAGGCCAAATAATTATTCATGGGGAGGGGCTCGGTGGGTGATATACTAATAAATTGCAATGATATCGTATTCTCAATTGAATAACCCAAGTGTCTCTGACAAAAACTGTCCTCGCACAAAACGTTCTGTCCGTGAAATCGAACAATAATTACACTTTCTCTAACTTTTCCCGAAACCCAACTGTTGGATTGAGTTAGCCCGGCCCATCTGGAGCAGCAAATGGCCCAACTCACCAGGGAGCAGGGAGGAGGTGAGGGGGTGAGAGTAGAGGGGGAGAGAAAGAGGGGATCGGATTGAAAACAGATCAGCCTGAAGATCTCACCACCGCATGTCTAGAACAACTGTCGGTTAAAATCGAGTCTTTCAGCGAAAACACGCAATGCGCTTTCACATGAAAAAACGCAAAAGGGAGTGAGAAATGTACTGCTTGAAGATGATGGATTGTAAAAGTTAGATGCGAGTATAAATGCGCCCCTCCGAATTAAATTAGTTATCTGAGGAATGCAGTGCCCGTAATTTCGAGTAGGATTTCAAACTTTTCTTGAAGTGCACCTCAATGGACTTTTTTCAAAGGGACATATCCTGTCCAAGCGGTTTTGATTGAAAAAGTAGAGTTTCAGTACTATAGTTCCCGGATTCTTTGCGGAGAATCATCGGACAAAGTGAACAAGAGTACGGGGTCTAAATAAATCATTCAAGGTAAGAAAAGTTTTTGTTGTGGTGTAGCCTAGATGACAGCTTTCACAACCGCACATTTATTTGGATACATTTTACAATTCCAATTGTTCTTATTTTCTTATTTGACAACTCTTGATGTTGAATGTAATATGTGTTTAAACTTAAACCACCATCCTGCAGTCACAGTTTAATATTGCGTGTCAAGGACAGAAGGGGTTTGGGGTAACTCCACATCTCATTTACTTTGAAATTATTTTACATAGGAATCTAAATAATTCTGTCCTGCAACTTGATCCAAATGTGGAGAGATGTGATCAGAAAGCAGCAGCGCCAGTCCTACTGACTTCCAAATGCCTCAGAGTAGTAGAGATATTGTGATCACTCACCATCTTTATCTATGATCCCAAAAGTTTGTTCAAAGTTCAGTGTAAACAATAACTTTTATTTTGCAATACATTTTGTGCATATTTTTTAGGGTTGAGATTGAAAGACCCATTTTGAGAGGCTATAACCTCTGGAAGGTTTGTGTTTTCAAATATTGTTGTATTGTCAATCATCATTTTTTTGTGCATTCTGATAGACAAATACTGCATAGACTACATGCCAACTCAAGGTAGTGGCTACAAGTTGATAGTGTCGAAGAAAGTGATAGGTATGTGCTCAGGAGTGCTCTCACTTCACTCTGTGTACAGACTATTTCAAGATCCCTCTCATTTAAACACTTGCAAATAAAGATTTAAAAAATAAATGCTTCAAGTACTTGGCATGCTGTAGAATTAAGGCCACCTTCTTGGATCTCCCTGGTCAGTAGGAGTTGTGTAGCCTACTTATTGTTGAAAGATTCTCAGTTAGCTTGTTTGCACTGTAGCCTGAGTAATCAACAAACACTTGATGCTTTTGTGCGGGTAAAAACACCTATATTTGCGCTTGGCTTTTACCCATCTAGAGTGTGTGCTAATAATCCCTAGGCTCACGCCTGAACTAATAATATGAGCACCATTTTCTTCCTTGCTTTGGTCTCAGATCAGTTATAGAACAACTGGTTTTAGGGTTGTGTGTCATTTCATAGGATAGATTCCTTAATCAGTGACTTTCATCAACTCAATGTTAAATCTGATGAAAGTCATGTGAAAGTTATTTTATGTTAAAACTGCAGGGTTTTACAAAGGAACAATAGGAGTTTCTGTAGAGAATTAAGTGAAAAGAAAACAGTGAAATTACAGAAATTATTAAGAGTAAGAAACAAGTAAGAGAGAACCAATGTTTCAGGAAAAATCTGACTTTTTCCAAAAGCATTTTTGGTGGTGTGTATTTCTACGTTGCGCATGGTGTGTATCTCTGTGCATGGTGTGTATCTCTGTGCATGCACCGTGAGTGTGTTTTTAATTTAATATGATGATGCCCATGCAGTTGGAGGGATCATTAGCATAAGAAAAAAGGTTTAGTGCATTTGCCATTGTGCTGAATGAAGAGTTCCAGCAGTCAGACCCAGGGAGAGTGAAAGGATGTAAAGAAATTATGGGGCTATTCAGCTTATTCAGACCCTGCCTGGGGCTCCCTTCTCTGGGCTCTGAAACCCATGGTGGCGATGTCACTTTCATCTCCCGAGCCAGATCCAGCCTCTCTCTTTTCTGTTTCCCCGTACCCCGTTTCCCCCCGTTCTCTCTTTCACACGTCTCTCCACAGCTAGACCCACTTTATTGATCTTCTCCTTTTCTTCTCTGGCAGTCTGCGTAAAATGTAATGAACCGAATACTGGAAAGGATGGGAGGGGAGGCTTTTTTAAAGACAAATACCGATGAAGTCTAGCGTGCAGAAGGGAGAAGAGGAAAATACCCCCCCCCCCATCTCAAAAGTTTAGAAAATAACAGGGTCTTCTTCTTTCTCCCTCACTCTCTCACCTCAGTGAGCTAAGACACTGTACTGTACTAATAAAGCCATTTCATTTACCGCTGCATGGTATTCCTAGATTGCAGTCCCCCTTAAACTTAAAGGGATTCTCTGGTACTTTTGTATACTTTTTAGCCAGTTTCTAAAAGTAGCACTGAAAACTGTATGTGCAGATATACGCACCACATCATTTCTCTCTGTCTGTCTGTTGTTACAAATACATTTTTACAAGCATTGGATTTTATATACACATTTGCATTGATTACATTTAAATAAAAAAAAACATTTTTACATGTCCGGTACAGATGATATATATTATTTTCAGTCACAACTATTACAGATTAATAACTAATACAGATTAAATCGCCTTGTTAATGTCCAAAAGTGGAAGGCTCTCTTTCTATTTCCCCTGAAAACCGGAACATCCAGTTTTTGGGTGCCCAGCAGATGCTAGCTGTCACTCATATAGCAAGGGGCTGAAGCTCATTGGTTGAACTCGAATTGCCCCCACGTGAGGGAAAATGGCACAGCATAGGTTTCAGAAAAACAATTGCTTTCAAACTAGGGATTTTGTGCTAATTGAGGTAAATCTGCTCATAGATTATGCATGTATGAACTACACATTGACACATCCAGCCCAAAGCAGGAGGTAAAAAATATACTTAGTAGTCGCCAACGTACCAGAGCATGTCTTTAACTGCTCTGTTATCTAGAGAAAGGTCAGTATTTCAGTTAAGTTTAGAAAATGGTTGTGCTTACGAAATAATTGTTGTTGTGCTTCTAAGAGAACTACAGCTGGTTCATCTCTCCATAGATTACATTTTTTTGCAGAAGGCTGCTTTCCCACAATTATGTGCTTGTTTTGATTGTCAAAATACATGATTATATTAGGCCATTATGATTTTAAACCACACAGTTTAGATACACAGTGAAAACGTTGATGGTTGAATTTAATCCAAAGTGCCCTACAGTGCATTTAAAATGTATTTTCATCTTTCCATTATTGTTAAGGAAAATGAACATGCCAACTTCCCAACTTGTTAGGCCTGCTGTATGTTTTGGAACACGTTATTGAGGTCAACACTATTTCCATTTTATCTGCATGAAGTATATCCCTGACATTTTGTACAACGAGTGGTTGCTATGGAGTGAAATTAGCTTTATCATTCTAGACTTGTCAGAGACACCACTTTGAGCCTGTGGGACAATACTGGGTGTCTAGCAGATCTTGCAGCCTTCCTTCAGCCCAGCCCGGGGGGAGCTGTGGAGGGTGGCTGAAGTACACTCATGTATGGAGCTCAATTGGTGGGAATTTAATGGCCATTTAGGGAGCTGTAAAAAGACAGCTATGTGATGAGTTGGTCTAGTCGGCCGCGCCTTGCTCTTCTTACAACGAGCCTGTACTTGAGATGGGGGGGCAAAGTGGGAAGTGGGGAGAAACACAGAGACGACTAAAGTGCCAGCAGCCGGCAGAGTAGCTACATTCATTTATTTTCAGGGTCCCTGTTTGAGTTCCTCTCTGCGTTGGCTTGGATGGCAAGAGGACACAATCAAGGCTTTTTAGTGGCTGTTGTCCCACACCCTCGAGGCATCCGGCTCATTCTCTCTCAAGTGTCTGGGGTTAAATAGGATCACATGATATCCGGTCTGGGAGAGAGAGTGCAGTTCAGCCCTCCCTGACTGGCCTTGTCCCCTCATCCCCCTCTACATCTCCTACAGGGTTGGCTAGGAGTGAGCACTTAGATCCGACCTCGTCCCCTTCTCCATCTCATAGTGCCAGCCATGAATGAGACACACAGTCACATGGAAAGTGAGGTCTCATTGGGTTGAGAGAATTGACTTCTGTTGTCAAAAGAAAATGGGAAACCGGTATGGCCTAGTTCTTTGTAAAAGCCATATGTCATTGTAGAAGTAAAGGAGCGAGCCCGGTGTGGTTTTAACTAGCCGTTTAAGTACTGTAAGGTAAAATCACTGACAACCTCCTTCCATCGCGATTGATGTCATCAATCATGGGAGGCGGCAGGCACAGTGAGTCCCCCTCATCAAAAGGCAAGAAGCTAGGCTACAATTATGAAGGACCTAGTTTCTTTCGAGGAAACACTATTTCCAGGTTTCTGTTAGTCACGCAACAAGTCCTAATGATCTATTTCCTCTAGACCTAGCCATTTATTTCACCAAATTGTCCCAGTCAATCACAATGACAGGCACTAAAGTGGGGATATTTGGGGGGCTTTTGGACTTCAAGTGAGTGTCCAGAATGGCCCCCTATTCCCTTTATAGTGCATTAGTTGTGAGAAGAGTCCGGGTTAAAATAAGTGCACTACATAGGGAATAGTGTGCCACTTTGGGGCCTCTGGACTCCATGACTCTGTAGTCTCAGCCTACCTTTACATGTCCAAGCTGTTCTCTGAGGGGGGATGGAATGAAACTTCAACAGATTAAACGATGTATACTATTTACACTGTGTTATATATGTGTCAACACCAGAACATCTTAACAGCCCCATGCCAGAGTTCTCCAAACACAGGCTTTTAGCAATGATTCTGCAGGTCAAAGGAAGTTGTCCAGTTTGTGGAGGGGATGACACAACATTTATTTAATTACTTCACCCTAAAATAAACCATTGGGTTTAAGCTGCAGAGCTATGCACTAGCACAGCAAAAACCACAATTGGACAGGCCCACTTTGCTCAACCCGCTGCATGGCTGTAAAAAAATGACTGGTTGCATTAGTATTACATCCACCAATACACTACTGGTCAAGCTTTTCTGTGCACTGGCACCAAAATGTAGCTGAACCATGTGCCTGTGCCTGGTTCTTCTTAGTTCTTGGAGAGACCTGAGCTCATCGTGGCTCATTTGAGGGGGTTGCCTTGATCCTGCTGCTAATTACCTCCTATAGTGGGTTAGCTAGAGTAAAACTTGATCTCCTGTTACATCAGGGAAACCTTCTTCCACTGTAGCTGGCAGCAGCCCAGGCAGAGTAGCATTATTAACACCACTGTGTCTTCTCCTATCTTCCTCTCCATTGCCAATGAATGAACAGATTCATTGTGTTGGTTGTTCTTAAGACTGACATGGACTCCCAGACAATGCAGCATTGTCTTGAATGTTTGCCGTCGGCTTTAATCTGATGCAGCAAGAGGCACTGGCAGCACACGCAGCACATTCAACAGTGTGTGTGTGTGCTGTGCATGCATGCTCTGTTTGTGCTTCCAACATTGGGGTTTTGAGAAAGGCGAGAAGAGTCAGTTGTAAGTTGTGATTTATCCGAAGGCCTCCCATAGCTACAAAGCAAAGTTGACTTGTTGACTTGCCCATAAGGGCTGAGGGGCTGGGCGGTTGGCTGGCTAGGCTCTTCTTATTACGTTTCATATAATGAGAAATATTAACTCCTTGACTCTCAGCCAGGCCACAGACTCCTCTGTAATAGACTGGGAGACGGGCTAAAAGCATTGAAAGCATTGAGCTGCTTGCTAAGAAACCATGTGGTAGTCTTTAGCAATCTCTCCCCTTCTTCTACCCCTCCTCCCTCCCAAACTCCCAAACACATGTCCACTTGCTGTCTGCCTGCCGCCATTGCATCGGCCTCTCTCTGACTCAGAACAAGACTGGTTCTGGGTTCAGTCCAGCTTGAGGTTACTCTTGTCTTGGAATCCTCTCATTACAGAGAGAGAACAGGATGGGATGATGATTGTATGTGTACATGCTGCCTTTGTCTTCGTTTTCTCTTTGAATGTAACTGGAAACATATAAGACTGTCAAATACAATGCCGTTGCACGATGTGTGCTGGTCAGGGTTGCATCAGCAGGCAGTTATGGCATAAAAGTCTTGAGGTTCTGCTCGCCTGAGTTTAAAATACCTTATGATAAGCTGTAGACCGCACTCATAGGGCTGTATAGGGCCATAAGCAAACAAGAAAATGCTCACCCAGAGGCAGCGCTCCTGGTGGCTGGTGATTTTAATGCAGGAAAACAGAAATCTGTTTTACCTCATTTCTACCAGCATGTCCCCTGTGCAACTAGAGGCAAAAATGTCTCTAGATCTCCTTTACTCGACACACAGAGGCACATACAAAGCTCTCCTTCGCACTCCATTTGACAAATCTGACCATAACTCTGTCCTTCTGATTCCTGCTTACAAGCAAAAACTCAAACAGGAAGTACCAGTGACACGCTCAATACGGAAGTGCTCCAATGAAGCGGACACTAAGCTACTGGACTGTTTCTCTGGCACAGACTGGAATAGGTTCTGAGATTAATCCGATAGCATTGAAGAGTTTACCACATCGGTCACCGGCTTCCTTAATAAGTGCACCAATGACGTCATCCCCACAGTAACCGTACGTACATATCCCAACCAGAATTACAGGCAACATCCGCACTGAGCTAAAGGCTAAAGCTGCCACTTTCAATGAACGAGACAATAACGCAGACGCTTAGGAGAAATCCAGACAAACCATCAAACAAGCAATGCATCAATACAGGACTAAGATCGAATCCTACTACACCGGTTCTGATGCTCGTTACATGTGTCAGGGCTTGAAAACTATCACGTATTACAAAGGGAAACCAAGCCACGAGCTGCCCAGTGCCATGAGCCTACCAGATGAGCTAAATGCCTTCTATGCATGCTTCGAGGCAAGAAACACTGAACCATGCGTAAGAGCATCAGCTGTTCCGGACAACTGTGTGATCACACTCTCTGTACCCTATGTGAATAGGACCTTGAAACAGAATAACATTAACAAGGCCACAGGGACAAATGGATTACCAGGATGAATGCGCTGACCAGTTGGCAAGTGTCTTCACTGACATTTTCAACCTCTCCCTGACCCAGTCTGTAATACCTATATGTTTTAAACAGACCACCATAGTCCCTGTGCCCAAGAATGCCAAGGTAATTTGTCTAAATGACTATCGCCTCTTAGCACTCGCATCATGAAATGCTTTGTAAGGCTGTTCATGGCTCACATCAACATCATCATCCCAGACACCCTGGACCCTCTCCAACCAGTTTTCCCACTTTGACAAAAGGAACAAATATGTGAGAAAGCTATTAATTGACTACAGCTCAGTGTTCAACACCATAGTGCCCTTGAAGCTCCCTGGGACTGAACACCTCCCTTTGCAACTGGATCCTGGATTCCTGACGGGCTGCCCCCAGGTGGTGAGGGTAGGCAACAACACATCTGCCGCACTGACCCTGAACACATGGGCCCCTCGGGGGTGCGTGTTTAGTCCCCTTCTGTATGACAGCGTGGCCGCGCACGACTCCAACACCAGCATTAAGTCTGCCGACAACACAACGGTGGTAGGCCTGATCACCGATGATGATGAGACAGCCTAAAGGGAGGAGGTCAGAGACACTGCCAGGACAACAACCTGTCCTTCAACGTCAGTAATACAAAGGAGCCGATCGTGGATTACAGGAAATGGAGGGCTGAGCACACCCCCATTCACATCGATGGGGCTGTAGTGGAGCAGGTCGAGAGTTTCAAGTCCCTCGTGTCAACATCACTAAGGACCTCTCATGGTCCAAACACACCAACACAGTTGTGAAGAGAGCATGACAGCGCCTCTTCCTCCTCAGGAGGCTGAAAAGATTTGCCATGGGCCCTCAAATCCTCAAAGTTCTACAGCTGTACCATTGAGAGCGTCTTGACTGGCTGCATCAGCGCTTGGTATGGCAACTGCTTGGCATCCGACCACAAGGCACTACAAAGGGTAGTGCGTATGGCCCAGTACTTCCGAGCTCCCTGCCATCCAGGAACTCTATACCAGGCAGTGTCAGAGGAAGGCCCAAAAAATTGTCAAAGACTACAGCCACCCAAGCCACAGACTGATCTCTCTGCTACCGCACAGCAAGTGGTACCAATGTACCAAGTCTGGAACCAACAGGCCATAAGACTTCCCCAAGCCATAAGACTTCTAAACAAGACTGCTAAATAGCAAATCAAATGGCTACCCGGACTACTGCATTGACCCATTTTTGCACTAACTCACAAACTTTTTTGCACATATGATTCTGCTACTGTCTATCTATCCTGTTGCTTCGTCACTTTACCCCTACCTATATGTACAGTACAAAGCTACATCATTTACCTCGTACCCCTGCACATCGACTCGGTACTGGTACTCCGTGTAGATAGCCATGTTATTATTTACTTGTTATTTCTATTTGTTATTCACTGTTTCGCTATTAAAATAAAAAATAAAAGAAACATGTCATGTTTAACTCTGAATGACTGGAAAAGGACCAGTAAGTAATCATTTCACTGTGTCTACACCTGTTGCCGTCGAAGCGTGTGACAAAAAGAGGTGATTGGTCTGTCCTCTTCTACACATAGCTCTCCTTTGTCAGTATGGAGAAGTGTGGAAGTTCCTGCAGAGATTGTAAAATGTAATAAAGTCACTTGCGGTGTTAAACTGCCTACTCCTGCCATCTCGTGTGGGTGGCTGATCTTTATACCTCAACGTCGTGAGGTTCTGACAACTGCAAAAAGTAAAGTCATCTCTTCTCACTTCTTGGTGTACTTGGGCAGCTGGTGGTACAGAGCTCTGAACCCCCACACACACAGCCAGGGCTGTCCCCTTCTTGTCACCAAGGCATCCGATCTGAGAAACAGCTGATACACTGACGACTCACACCACACACACTCACTACAGAGATACAGTCTAGTTTCAAAAGCACTTATACTGGAATGATAATCTCTTGTAATAACAATGTGGACGTCACCATTAGATAGACAAACTTAGAACGACAAATGGCAACTTTAGATTTTTGCCAACTTTGATTCAAAGGGATGCACACATGCTACACACCATACCACCCACACCACTCACCATGGTCTAAGGGGCCTAGTGAGGGTATTGACAGCTGTAACTGTTGAGAGTGAGTGCTAACAACACATTTAGGAGAAATGACCAGGCCCCAAATGTTACTGGGAGAAAGAAGACAACTCTGCAATGTGGCACAAACGACAGCTGATCTGAGCTGGGGGTTTCGCCCGTATAATTATATGAGCATCTTTGGTTTGTCCTCTGGAAGGGAAGACAAGGGGATCTCCTGCCCTAAGCAGATGACCACTTCATTGACCATACATGACACAACGATAAAGTGCCCTAATGTGCTTGTTTCTGCATGGCCAGAGCATTACATAACAAAAACCTCCCCAACACACAAACCCCTCGGTAATTACATAGAGATACATTGAAATGATCACTGTTAGCGAACATCAAGCAGAAGTTAAATAACCAACAGTTAGGAAATTCCTTGGGTGATTGTGTGTAGGCTGTGTGTGAGTCTCCACATCTGTTTTCTATTGGTCAGGAGACAAAGAGATTAACCACAGGATATTACATTTACTAGCAGGGAGTGGTGGTGAGGAGGGTGGGTAACAGGGAACAGCTCATCCACATTACTTTTCTTTCTGTGTAGATCTTTTCATTATGGGGCTGACTGGAGAAACATGGCCTCTGAGGGACTGACTGATTGCTTCCCAGTTAGTAGGGACAGGACACAGGATCTAGTGGACCCCAGTCATTGACTGTATGTGTGTACAACATTTGTTTTCTAATAGGTCAAATCCAAAATAGCATCCTATTTCTTATGTAGTGCACTACATTTGACTTAGCTCTGGATAAAAGTAGTGCACTTATCATGAATAGGGTATATAGTCAACTGCCGGTTCTTTCAGGCTTCCTATGTGAACATGTTACGGCAGGAATAGTAGTATTTTCCTAGCCTGGGAATCCACACTGAATCCATACCACCTTTCACTGTTTCTCTTCAACTGTTAGTCTGGCCTTCCTCTAGCATTTGTGCTCAATTATCTTAATCTACTGTTGGTTCACTCAATCTTCCTTTGTGAAAATGTTAAGGTAATAGTTTCCTTTCTCGGTTCATTGACCAGGAGGATGCCTATCTACATGACATATCACACAACAGATATTCCTTCCTGGATCTGAGTCAGGCACATGACTAATGAAGGCTCCCAGGTCTTTTTTCGCCATATTTAAACATGTGCCCTTTTTAAACCAGGGCTTCAAAGGTTTGCAGGAGTATATGTTTTTCTGAAGACAGTGATTCACCCATCTAGAATGTGCCTTTGTCTTAACCCCAGCTTGTCTTGTTTAACAGAGACATCTCCGTGTGTCATCAACCTAATAGGTCTAATGTGAAACATGGCTCCTGGAAAGGCTTGGAACATAGACTAAATCAACTCCGATTTTGAAACTAAACAGAATGGTTGGAGATGTTGCTTTTTGTTTGAATTCAAATAAATCCAATCGCATGTTATAGTAAGACAACACACTTATTTGTGTACAATATATGAGAGAGAGGGAGAGAAAATGTGCATTACACATGCTATCTTGAGTGAAGAATGAGATGAAAACCACATAAATGATACAGGGGCTCATCATCAGCCAAACCACTGTAGCAGTGGGATTGAATTATTACGATTAAAGAGGTAGATTATACTGAGAATAACTCACTGTGTGAGGCCTCCAGATGACCAAACCGCCACATGCAGTGGGATTGAGTTATTACGATTAAAGAGGTTAGTACTGAGAATAACACACTGTGTGAGTGCCTTGACCCCAGATGTTACCCCTGAGAGAGAGAGAACAATCTGAGCTGTTTGTCCTGCTGATAGATAAGTACTGTAGTATTGTAAGTACTCTGTGGGTTTTAGTGAGTAATGTCCTGTAACGCCACATGTGCTCAGGGTCCAGAGGGCATGTGGAGTACACTGGGCACAAGTGCAACGTCTAGGTACAACAATAGTAAGTAGGATAGGCCAATTCTAAAGGGAGATGATACCTAGGCCTAAACCATTATGTTGTTGTGGTAAAATCATTGCTAAGGTTAGCCAGAGTAAATGCACAGTTGCGACCTTGGAGGGAAAACTGTTGGTAAGTGAAAAGAGGATTAAATTATAGGTGTTTTGATGGTGCTGTATGTCACAAAGTCAGAAGGAAGTCAGCATCGGTCTGGCCAAGGCAGTTAAGTTAGGTCTGGCCATGCAATGGAAAATAAAACAGCTGTATTTTGTCTGAATTAGCCGGTGGCCTTCCATTTTTTTGAGGAGGAAATGGGTTGGATTTTGGGTTAGCTGAATGACTATGTTCATTCACTGTATTCTGTTAAGGCCAGGACAGGGGAGAGTTTTTGTATTGGCAGGTTGCCGAGAGAGAGAGAGAATCTTACCAGCATCAATATCATGATATAGGAAAAGGAGTGAGGAGTCTGAGAATCTTCAAATAAGAGAGCTGTCTTTGATGTCTGTTTGCATTCCTTTCAGTGTTGGTGAAAGAAGAGATGTTAAACGGAAGTGGAAGAGAGGGAGACACTTGAAATTGAATGAGGCGCTAAGAAAAACACACACCAGGTCTCTGAACAAAAGCAATGGGGAGAGAGAGAGAAAGAGAGGGAGAATAATTGAGAATAAGAGTGTATAGATCAAGGGATCGAGAGACTTAAGGAAGGGAGAGAGAGCGAGAGTGTGTGTGTGAGAGAGCAGAGAGAGGGTAGTTGTCCACTACATCTCTGTGCTGTTTTAAGGCTTTGTTGTGGTTAAGTGGCACGTCCTGGTGATCCATCTAGCTAAGTAAAGGCTGGCAGTATCAGGCTTAGTCCTAAATTACATCCTATTCCTTAAGTAGTGCACTACATAGAGAATAGGGTGCCATTTGGGACATTGTGTCACATAACCACTGTTTAGGGCAAGGAAGCGTTCATAATGGGGCAGAAGTACAATATCTGGGTCTCCTCTCACTTGTTTGCGGTCCTCATGCTTTTCCCTCAAATGGGCTGTTACACATGCCTTTGTTTCCTGTTGATTGTCTCACTCAGAAACGCTATAATGACAATGTGCATGAAGTAACATGTATACAAGTTGTTTATGGCTTTTGAAAAATAAACTTGTGTAATGCAGTATGATAAAAACAGCACTAGAGGACCTTGAGCAGAGGCAGGGAATAACAACACAAAAAGCCTTCTCTCATTGTAGTTAGTGCAAAGTAGAGTATGGATGGAAGAAGCTGCTTTTTACTATCCCAGGACCCAGCCTTGGCCAGGTGCAGACTCGCTCACTGAGAGGTGTGGTATTGGGAATGGGGCAGCAGAGGGACAAATTCAAGAAGGGGGGCTGCGGGTCTGGTAAAGGGGATTATCCCCACCACCCAGCACCGTAGAGTCTTCTGCCTCTAGTACCGTGGGGTGGAGGGGGCCGGGGTGCTGTGATTCTGTTGGCACGCTGCACTAGGCTGACCAGCCAACCAGAAGAAGGGGAAAAGAAGACGAAGAAATGGCCTCTTGTTGTTTGTTCTCCTCGTCCTCCATCTGTCTGTTCAGTTCCTGACACCTGTACTGTCCTGTCAGAGCCTGACACCCTGACAGGGGCAGATAGGCCCCATCTTCAGGGACTGATGGAGGGAAGGATAGGGCAGCTAGCGAGACCTGCATGGTGGAGCTGTGGGGGGATGGGATGGGGGTGAAGTTGGGGCCACTTCGCTTCTATCCCAGCAACACACTTTCTAGCTCTATAACCCAAGCCTACAGTACCCTAAGATCCAAGCCCTACATTTTTTATAATGGACTTAACAGAACAAGCTTTTGTCTGTTAAATTCACAACTCAGAGCTTAATTTGTATTTGTGATAGGGAAGGGTAATTGATAAACCAATACTCGACTTGATTTAAAAGCAGAAAACAACTGCGATTAATGGGTTGCCAGCCAGATGTTCCTATAAAACATGAATCAAATCAAATGTTATTGGCCGCGTACACATATTTTACAGATGTTATCGCAGGTGCAGCGAAATGTTTCTATCTCCAGCAGGGCAGTAATACCAAACATAACACACATCTCTAGACTAAAAATGTATTAATTAAGAAATATCAGAACTAACAATGTAGCAGTCACTAAGGTGCATGGTAAAGGTGCAGGGTCTCTGCCTTCTAGATGGTAGCGGGGTGAGCTCGTTGATGATTTTCTGGCCTTCCTGTGATGCTATCAAGAAGAAACTCTTCTCTTTAGGGGTCATTCCATGGAACACAGTTAGACACTGACGTTGAGGGTTTAGTATGTGCTCTGGGGCTCATCCAAGAGCCTTTCATCGTTTTGATTGTAAAACAAACATCTTTGTTCCAAATTCCTAAATATAACACTTCTTACTACTTTGGATTGTGATCGGAAAAGGAAATGTCTTATGGTTGAGTTGTCAGCCTTAGTGACAAGATGGCTGGAAGGAAGACAGCTTTTATTTGCTTTTGGCGTGACAATAAATTAACAGATGCTTTCTAAACCTGTTAGCTACCCACCTCTTAATCGGCTTACCTTGGCACAGGGACGGGCAGCGGGATGGGCGACTGGCACCTTTGAAGGGTCATACCAATAGCCAGTGGTCCAGCCTTCCTCCAATAGAACATAACATGTTGGAGGACCACATGATACCAAAAAGAATACTTCATACATGAGCACACATTCAATTACTTGATAGAGTTCTGTAAGTACTGCTCACAGTGACTTGTGTATAACGGTTGAGGAACAGAAAATACATATTTAATCAATGTATTACCAAAGCATATAGAATCATTCTTCGAAAGACATCATCAGTTGAGAAGTTCCTATTTGGTCTCTTAAAATATCCAAATACTGTGTATGCCATAACTCAAGTGCTGTTGGTTTTCTTAAGCTCTGAACCTATCAAGTCATTTAAACATGTTTAGTATATGACAGTTTAAAATAAACAGTGTAAAAGAGTTTATGTTGCATTCATTTAAAGTTCTGACTGCCAAGTGCCCACGTCTGTTAACAAGTGTGTGGAAACTGTGTCACTTCACTTTGACACCACAGCAGAGCTGTTTTAAGTGTATTTTACTACATTGAAGAGTAATCCTAAAGTACTACAGAATTGTCAATATCCCACCCGTGGATTAGGTAGCACAAGTTATCTGTTGTTGGGTAATCATGATTTAATAAGCTCATGAATTAAATCAATTAGGTTTGTTTAGACACTGTCAATACGGAAACCCTCATGTTCTCTCACTAAAGAGTAAAACCAGTGTGGATAACCATGACCACAAGCTAGTGCCTAGTGAGGGTGTGGAATGACCTCCCCTCTTAGCTTTAGACCGCTACTTGTTTGCACTTACCCGAGGATAATCGTGTAGGTTCCACAAACTCAAACAAATGGCTTGCTGCCAAGTCTTCTGCCGTTCAAACAAACATGTAAATGTGTTGACATAGTGGTGTCATAGTG